>NW_010972436.1:7102344-7109670 GCF_000737465.1 Haliaeetus leucocephalus
CCCGCTACCAAAACCTTGCCACACAAAGCCAATACAAACCGATCTGCAATTTTTTTAATATTTATTTTAGTTCCACATATATAGAGAAGAGAACGAATTTTGGGCTTAATAATTTTAAACCATTCCTATAATAAATGCATCTTACCTGTACAGGTGCAATCACTGCACAAGGGCCACCTTCAAATTGTTCTAATGCAGTTGATTCAGATTCACTAAAGACAAATCCTGTCAAAGCAAAAAAGACTGTATTTAGTGAAATATGAAACAAGGACATGTTTATGAATACTCCTTCCCTAACAGAAATGACATCTGATGTATTCACCTTTAAAGTTTAGATAAGTTTTCAGGACTTTTTTCCCCTGATAATGCAACAGAATGTGGTTAAACCATCTGAAGAAAAAAAGTCATGAATACAGGTGAAAGCACAGAAATGAATTCTTTATCTCAGCAATGAAATCATGACCACAAAGGGCCAACAGCTAAGGTTTAAAGAAAAGGATTTTTAACAGTAAAACTGTCACTAGAGCACATGCTGCTGCATACTTAAACAATAGTTTTTATTATCGTTTATTTCTTATAAATAAATTAAAACTTGTTTGTAAGTGATAATATTTTGTCTTACATATGTAAAAAAAAAAAAATAATCTTTGGATCTTCACTGAACATGCATAACACATTTGTATTCCCTATGAAGGGCACAGTATGCCTCCCACTGATCTTATTTTTGGCCCATCCGTGCTTCCTGTTAAGACTAAAAAATGCTGAGTAACTCAAATATTCACTTGTAACCACTGAAGCAAGCCTCTTAATGGTGTTTTGTCACAGAAGATACACTATCTTTACTGAGATGCAAGATCACCTATTTTCCCCCTCCATCTTTAATGCATTTGTATTTCAGAATTATCTTACAGTAACATAATAGAGCAAACACTGGAGCAATTACTGCAAAATTGTTTGTTGCCATTTTGCCCCTAAACTTGTCTTCAAGATATGGTGATTCATAGCTTGCATTTCTCATAGATAAATGCATATACATGGACAATTACCTTGATGAAGCTGACACATGGCAACTTACAGTGAGTGATATTTTGCATTATTCTTTTAAGTGCTGATAAGATTTACGCTGAAGTGACTCTAGTTCAATGTAATCTAGAAACCATGCAACTGTAGTCAGCAACTAAACAGCAAGCACAAGCAAGTGGGGGCAGGGAGAAAGGGGATACACATGCATATTTTTGCAGTAGGGTCAGTCTCAGCGGAGAGAATATTCAATGCTTTTTTCCCCAAATTTCTCCTTTTCCCCATTCTGTGTCATTACACACTGCCATATCAAAAGCATCCCTAACCCCTGGATGCGCATTTGAACTGGTGAAATGCGTCCCCCCAGTGCAGACTTCCCCACTACTGCATGACAGCTACACCATCCCAAGTGGCACAAGAAAGGACTACTGCATGTTCTGTAGGCCATATTTCATGACAGAACAACAATGTGAATTTTTTTTTAAGATGGATCAATGTAGCCATAGTTCTTTAAAAAATGGCATTTCCCGTGTATCTGAGAGAAGGCTGCAGGTTTTTTTAACTGAATGTGAAAATGTGCATTACAAAGATGTATTTTATATCCAAAACCCAGATGCATGTCAAGCCTATATACTTAGATCAGGCATCACCTAATGTAACAATGAAGCTCTATTAATCCATACTTCAACCAAAGTTTGCATTAGCGTCATTCCACTCCCCTGTTAACATGCCCTTACAAGAAATATCACCAGTCCTTTAAACTTTCTGAATTAGTTTGTGCAGGCTTATCATATTAAAAGGTAAGTCTTCCTCTACTTTCAAGCATTACTGCATGCCAGCTAAACACACTGCAACAATACATTTTTTTTTTAGTTGTTTTAATGATTTAGCCACTGCAGAAAAACAACATACTTGGATGTGGTACTATTAAACCACAGTTAAGAAATCTTGAATTTGTTTCACATTCTTCAGGCTTCTTAGAGAAAGCATGAACTGTCTCAGCTTAACCCTGCCCTATTTTTCAAAATTGCTTCCTAAAAATAAAGAAAATCGAGTGTGATACACCAGACTGAATATAAATGTGAGATAGACAATGCAAAATTGGTATTACACAGAATTTGACAGAATACAACCACAGGAAAAAACCACATATAATACCTAAATGCTGCTTAATGCTTAATGAACATCGAGGTTCTAAAAGCTGCTAAGCAAAAAAATGGGCTCCAGGGATTTTGGTCTTGCTCTCTTTTTAAAAACGTCTACAAAATCTGAAGTCAGCTCAGGTAAAATTTCAGAAACCAGCAGTTTCAAGTCCAGCTGGGTTCAAGTCCACCTCAGCCTGCAATTGCACCTACTTACCTTTTTTGCCCTCCACAATAATCACATCTTGGGCAATCTCTATAAACACCCATCAACCCCATGCTCTTCCTTATGATTCATAGGAATGGCCTGGCCACCCTTTAAGCTACCAATGAAGACTAGCATCTCTGCTCCAGATTAATTTCTACTTACTCTCACTCTTAACTAGGCATATCTACCATACAGGTCTTTTCACTCAAGATAAAATTTCAAGAGCAAAACAGATGTAATGCAGCCAAAATAACCTTTTTTTTTTTATTAATCTGCCTGCCTTTTACCCATGAGTATAATTATCATCATTTACCTATAAGAAACATAAAATAGTATCATTATCATTCATCTTCCTTGTCATTTATAAACCTATTAAATGCTCCATTGACCCCACTTTTTCAACATCACTACTGCTCTAACCTTTCTGGGTGGGGAAGTAGATCTAGATTCCTGTTGGTAATCAGTGTATTGCCCAGTATTTTGAGTTATGGTGACTATGATATTCCCAAATCTGTCTTTATATCCTTTGTCCGCTATTAATCACATAACACAAGTTTTATTCTCCTTATTTCCCCAAAACTTAGCATTTACCAAGGCCCATGTAATATCTGTAAAGACAGTATCGCTACCCCAAAACCAATATGCCAGTCCAAGGGAGGAAAGAAGAAAAAAGTCTACCAGTATAAAATTGAGAACAGAAATTCCTCCCTAGAGAAGGCTGTTAGGTAGCTCTTCTCGGCAGCGTGTCCCTGCTGTTTTTCCAAAAGCTACTGTTGTCTCACATTTAATAGTAGTATGGCTTGTGTTAGCAAGAAAGACCACTTCCTACTGGCAAAATTAGCAATATCTACTTAAACTGAAGCAACATCTTCTACTTAAACAGAAGCTCTAAGTCGGTAGTCATCAGTACTTCTTTGTTTGAAAATCTCAGTAATTTTTCCGCACAATGTGCAAATTCCTGGCAGCAGGTTTGGCTTCTAACTTCTGACTTAATTTTTACAGATGCCTTAAAAGTGGTCCACAGACCATGACTTTACTTTGCTAAGTGTGACTGGCATTGATAAAGCAGAAGCTTCAAAAGCAGTTCCACCAGAAGATTTGAAGAGGTAATACTTACAGCAGACAAGCAGCAACAAGTAGGCAAAGGTGGGCCAATAGGCGTAACCACTTCCTCCAGCTGTTTGCACAATTGACACTTGTCTATACCCTAACTGTGAATATTAAATGAAAAATGCTTTGCTGTCTTCCTGAGTAACTGTTTGCACTGAGTAACAGGGAACTCAAAGAGATGGAAAGCACACAAATGCAAATATTCTATAAATCATAGTCATCAAAGCATAAAAAAATTTACATAGATACCAATGACTATTTCTCTCCCATCACCCAAATGAACTAAACTTTATTAAATTAAACTCAGAGGAACACTTTTCAAATTGCTACTTCTATTTAAGACTTTGAAGAGTCACAAGTGTATTCCTTTTGCTCAAAATGTATCTGCTGGTCTGGTAAAAACATTATTTCCTAGTAACCCTGCCTTGATCTTGGTCTAACAATATTACAGCTCCAACAACTTAGAAACAACACTATAAGATCTAGCTCCTCCACCAAGGATGTAATAAAAAGCAATCTGTTTAAATGTACTAGAGCAGAAACAGAGTTCCAGGCATGTACAAAAAAAAGAAACCTGGAAAGAAAAGGGGAGAATGAAAAGTGAAGTTGTCAATCTAGTCACCCAGCCCTCAACCTGGAAGCTTGAAGATGATCCAGATAAAACAGACCTTTTTACATTGTACGTTATACAAATATACATGAACTGTAGTATTAATACCTTCACGCTATGCTTTTGAAGTTATTTCTTTTGAAAAGACTGTCCCACATCTTTCTTTCCAAAGACCAGTGAGAAAACAGCTTAGGTAATACTAAAAGGATGCTGCGCTCAAACCTGCCAGACATTCATAGTTGTGCAGACCTGATGCCCCATGCCATAGGGCTGATCGGAAAAGCAGCTTTATGAATTGAATTTGTCTTTTGGATCAATGAAGAAAATCACTCCTAACATGGGTATGTTTCTTTAGGGTTCAGTCCTCCTCCTAACTCCTTCCCAAGTCATCATATTTATGCCAGGAAACATCAAAATGCAGATCAAGCCTTACACTACATTCCTCTGTGTCCACTTTGAGGATTCTGGCAAAAGGGATTTACGAGGTTCAAACTACAAATTCTGCTGCAATCATAAAGAAAAAGATTTCTATAAAAAAAACCAACAGAAAAAAACCCCACACCAACTGCAACAGCTTTGCAGCCATGCCTTTGTTAAGTCAGGAATCAAAACAATGTATTTAAAGTTGCCAATGCAGCAAACTTGGGGAATTACTGTCACTAACTTCAAACAGCATATCCACATTATCTAGGTCAGTTCTGTTAACTGCTCGCAGATTAGTCTGTCTTCAGTTTTGACCAAACAAATATGATGCTGAACAAGTTTGGTGCATGATGAGGATTCCCGGAACACTGCTATCTTTACTGAGAAACTGACTGGTTTGAGTTTTAACATTCCTCAACACCCTCTCTACTTTTCTTTCCAAATGTAAATTATAGTTCTCAACTTCCAAAGGGTTCGAGAAAGGATCAGACAATATTCATAAAGTATCTGAAATAAATACCAGTGTTGGCACTATACTCCAAAAAAAAAAAAGAAAAAAAACCCCAAACCATGAAAAAACCCCAACACCAAACTAGTTGTTTGATACTTTCTGCACATATGATGGGAAATAAGGGTCTATCTTTTAAACTTTGAGGTCTTTGGAAATCATAAAGCTTGATTTTTATGTGGTTTTGGGGTTTGGTGGTTTTTTTTTTTTTTTGGATCTTGATGAGTCAGTGTTGACAAGACTCCTTTGCAGTAGGTAAATGGTGTAGAACTTTTTCAACAAAATAGAAACTGAAAGTTGGGTAAATGTGTTATGCTGCTACACAACATAAGGGGCTGAGACTGACTTTTTTGATTCCCAGCACAAGACCTCCAAACAATACACTAACTTACTGTCATGTGTTTTTACTACACAAAATTGATTATATTAAAGAGAATATAGAGAAGGGAACAGATATACTACACAGTACAGTTACAGGACTTTCCCTAAAGACAGATAGGAAATAACAGCTCATTCCCAGGAGCCACCAAGAACATGAGAGGTCTTTTCCATTAATCTTTCACAGGTTCACAAGTGTGGGGCATTAAAACATACATTTCAATAGATTTTGAAACTGCTAAAATTTCATATACAATCAATCTTTAAAATGTCAGTTTGGGTAATCTAACATTACCGGTTAAAGAAATACTAGAGCTTTTTAACACCACTTCTTTTTTCTGCCGTCGCAAAAACCCTTGTACTGAAACAGCAACACTCTACTAAAAGAGATATTTCAGAAAGTAATTATATTTCAATAAAAATAATCAATGCACTAGGAAAAGTAATGGCTTTATTAGGCCAGCTTAAATTCTAGAACTCACAAGTAATTTGGCATTTTTTCCTCAAATATTTCTCACTGAATTATCTGAGCACAGATAAACCTAGGGAAAAATATACGAGAGTCTGGTAATGCTGTCCTGGTAGTCTCCCCTGGCAGTCACAGGGGAGAAGCTGTGCAGCTCCCAAATCAACATCACACATGCATCTACTGAAACTACACAGATGACAAAACTCATGTTAAAAAAAAGAGCAAGGAACGGAGAACACTAAGAACATCCTTTTGTTTCAGCCAAAATTATCCTGAGACCTGAACACTTTAGAATTTATTTATTTTTTTAAATCTATAAATTCCACTATAATTTGTGAATTTTCTCCAGGAATTAGGGGTGGTTTTGGTATGACCTTCATAACCACTACTAGAATTCTTCAAAGCCCATAGTACGTTATAGAGAAGGCTATTATTCCCTTCTTTCAGCCAGGAGAGGTACACAGACTGATTTCTTGCATATCATTTTTATCGGTAAGTCTCTGTACTACACCTTGCGATTGCAGCTCTGAAAGAATACCAGAAAGTCTCCACCAAGAAGAAACTATGTGTAGGTTGCATAATTTAAATATGGAAAAAACCATCTTACAAATACCCCAAGTTCCATGGTTACACCTGCTTCAATAACCAAAGAACCAGTTTAAAAAAAAAAAATCTGTGGGTCTCTGTCCCAAGCCTGTTCCCACTTTTTCTAAGTCTATCTGTGACTCCCACGTTCGTCACAAAAAAAAAAAAGGGGGGGGGGGAAAAGGGCAACTTATGTCGACGTTTCCGCGAGCTATGTAAAATAATGGCAGGAGGTGCTGTTGAAATACATGTAAGAAATGTTTCCTTCCCTACTCCTCTTTTAAGTGCCTTTGAAGATTTGTGGCAAAAGACGACCAAGCTGCAAAAACCCGTTATTTAGCGAGTGAAAGTGCTGCATCATTTTTCCCGTGGGCCACCCGCGGAGCTGCCGGCGATCCAGGAACACGAACGCGAACGACCAGCGCTGTCCCCATCCGCAGAGGCGCGGAGCGGCCCCGGCGCCGGCCCCTGGGAGCGGCGCCTCCCTCCCCTCTCGGACCCACGGACACGGACGGACAGGCGCCGCGGAGCCCCGCGGGGGCGGCGGGGAGAGCTGTGGGTGTGTCCCAGCAGGTGGGCCGAGAGCGGCGGGGCGGGCCGAGGGCCGAGGACGGGCCCCCGGGGGAGCAGGGAGCAGGAAGGCCGGGCGGGCTCCGCGGCGGGGGAAGGGCCGGGCGGGGAGCGGGGCCGGGGCACGGCGCACGCAGGTACCTTGCGCCCAGCGGCAGAAGATGGTGTCGGCCAGCCCGCGGGGCCCGGCCTTCTTGCCCCACACCAGGTGGACAAGCTCCTGGCCCGCCTCGGACATGACGGGGCGGCGGCGGCCCTGGGGCCGGGCGGGCGAGGCGTCTCCCGGCGGCGGAGGCGGCTGAG
>NW_010972436.1:7109821-7272377 GCF_000737465.1 Haliaeetus leucocephalus
TCCCCAGCAGGCCTTGGTGCTTCCGCGGGCACCGGAAGCAGGGCGGTGGGAGGCCGGGCCGGGCGGCGTGGCGGCCGGCAGAGAGCGAGGCGTTCCGTGCCGGTTAGCAGCGAACCCAGGCGGCAGCCCGCACTGTCAGCCGCCCGGGCGTGAGGACGGCACCGTCAGCCAGCAGCTCGCCTTGGCCTTCTGGGGCTTGGCCCTGCCGCTGCCGGTTTTGGGGTCTGCTCGGTACGGGCTGGCCCAGGCGCCTTTTTTAAACGCTGGGCGGAGCGGAGTGAGTTTGGTGAGGAGATAGTGGCATCAGAGAAGATGGCCTTTTAAGGCTTGACGTGAAGCAGACAGGAGTCGGTGTAAAGGCTCCTAATCTTGCATGCGGGCTGGATGTAGCAAGAGGTCTCAGGAATTCGTAACCACACCAGTATAAGTGTTTAGAGAGCTTCCTTTACGTATTTGTTGTACAGTGTCTTGTGGAAGCGCTAACCTAACGTATAGGTAAAAGGTAGTGTCTACATAGATACGTGAAATATTTTTACTGTTTCAGAAACAGCTCTCTTACCCGGCAGTACCTGTATTTAGGCAGTAGTTTGAAATGAAGAGTGGAAGGTAGCTGTACGATTTTCTTAAACTATTTAGGAGTGGTGTTAGATGGGCATCCCATGAACTTGAAAAGATTCAGATTTGGAAGATAAATTCTGTTTATCTAATTTAGTTACAATTTTCTTTCCAGTAGAGATGCTAGAAATAAAGATCAGGAATTTTTATAAAAGATAATTGCCATTTTTTTCTGAAAGATAATTGCCATTCGAATGGGAATTCTTTGTGAAGGTTTTGTGATCAGTGTTGTGCACAAGATTAACATAGACTTTATTAAACAAAATACTTCAGAAGGGTGGTAACCATTACCACTGACAAAACTGGATTAAGGATGCTCTCTTAGAGAAAAGTGTTTCAATCTAAAAGTTTCTAGGTGAAACTGTATTGCGTATGCCACTTAGACTTCTTCATGTGGCGTACAGATGAAATTGAGCTGTACTATTGTGCGCACCCACTTCATCACACACTTACTGCTTTTATGGAGATTGAGCACATATTGAGACTGTTACATGTGCAATCTTTCTGATTAAGTATGAAAATAGCCAATATCAGGGTGTTTGTAAGCTTTCTGTCATGTCATACCACAAATTGATCAGAAGATGGTGTGGTTGTATTTCTGATTTTTAAGCCTTTTCAAATACTTGCACAAGTAAGCATTTTCTGAATAATTACTGACAAGCCATCAATTTCCTTCAGTGCTGATTAAGAGAATGGATTCTGAATTTGCATAATGGACACTTTTAGATTTTTTTAGCATAGAGAAAGAGTAACTCAAGTGGAAAGAATTTAATTAGAATTAAAGGTATCATAACACAAAAATGTGTTCTGTACATATCATAATGTTAAAGGATTTTCAAATCGTGGGTTTCTCTAGGTTTGCTTTATTAACAGCTCAGAGTTGGGCCACCACCACAGTGAATGGCAAAAGATAACTCAAAGACGCCTTCTCTATATATACGATTTTCCAAAACAATATGCAATTGGTAATTTGTCAAAAGAAGTTCTAGGTGTTCTTGCACGAACTCTCAGTTCTCTATTCTCTAGTGGTGTCAAAAGCCCAATACATTTTCCTGTCTCAACTGATTCTTATTGTCTTGTTCCGATTCTTCTGAAGTTAGTGGTCGTAGGCAGAAGGTCTCCGGTCACCACAGTCACTTATCTTCTTACACATCAAAGATCACCTTTGAATTTCTGAAAATCACTCAGGTTACTCTATTAATTCATCTTACTCTGAAGTTAATCACTTACTCTTAGGTCTAAGATGTACGATCCTTCTGTTGATTCAGCTTGACTGGGTTTTAAGCCAGCCATGGTGAAGGCTACACATGGGACAAATAAGCAGCTTATGCATATTGTTTTATAAGCACCTGCATTCATTAATCACATCTAAAGCAATCTCTAATCATTAGTTATATGTCTGATATGAATAGTCTTAGAAACAACGAGGCTTAAGGCCTAGTTGCCTTTACACATAATAAAGGCCATCATGTTGTTAGTTCTTGTGTGTTTTGAATCAATTGTGCACTAAAATGCAAATTTTCTTGTAGTACTTTGAGTTTAATACTCAGTATAGCACACTTGAAATTGTAAACATCCCATAAGCAGGAGGAAAATATCAAAGTATATATATTTTAAAGTGTATTTCAGAGAAGTATATATACCAAAATGGTGTGACGGTGCAAGCATAAGTCAGTTAGCTCAACGAAGTTCAGACTATCCATTGACAGGAAGGCTTTATGAGGAGGAGGAAAGAAATGCAAGTTTTAGCCCATCTCTTCAAGCTGCTGGGCTTGTTCTGAGGAAGCAAACTTATGTTGTCATGGACGCTTGGGGTGCAATCCAAAAAACAATTCAGTGCAGAAGTGGAGAATTGAGGGGAGAATACACTGTAAAACAAGGATGCTGAATCTACAACTGGACAATGGCCACTGCTGTATGGGATGTCACCACCCAGAGGCACCAAAAGGCTGGAAAATCTCATCCTCCACTTCCCTCTCTGGTGAATTGTATCATCATTTGGGCATTGTCGAAAGGAAGTTAATTAGAATGAGAGTGTCCTTTGATCTCATGGGTGCAAACAGGTATTCACACTGAAACAGATGTAAGGAAAAGTTCAGTCACAACCTCAGGAATTGTGAACCAGAAGAGGTGCTACAGTTTGATGCGCTTTAAATAAGCGCAGCAGGTTTACTTTCTCATCGTAGAGTGGAAGAATGCTTATCAGCTGCGCATTTGTGATTATAGACGCACAGGTGAGCTAGCAGCTAATACTCCTGTAAGGTCACAATATCAAGTTAAATTGAATCTATATTTCTAACCTGAGTCAGAATGACAAACAGCGACATTTTGGTGTAGTAGCAGTTTTGTTGTGTAGCAGTGACAGTGAGGTTTTAGGCTGATGCCCTGTGTTGTGTAAATATTATTTCACTTTTAAAATATCTTGCCAGCTACTGACTGTTGTATACCTCTGATATTGCTAGTTTGCTCCATATAATTTGAACACAGATATGAGAAAATGTCTTCAGAGTTACTCACTATACTGACAGAAGCAAAGACAGTAATGACTTGGGTCAAATCACTTTACATCTTGATTTGGCTGGCATACAGCACATGGAGTTCAATACAGACAAATAAAAATTAATGAATCTGGGAACAAAGGAGTAATTTTGGGCATATGTGCCAACTGGAACAATCTGCCATGTGCTGGTTAGGAAAAGCATTGGGAAATTATTTTGGAAATACCACTGAAATCATGTGCCTCACTAATGCAAATGGTAAAAGGCAAACCGTATAGTCAGCTGTAGCAAACAACACTGAATATGAGCGAATGAGACTATGGATGTCATCAATTATGACTTTTGATCTCTCACTGACCATCTTTTAAGTTTTGGGCATTCATAAGCTAGTAACATGTTGCATATGCATACGAAAGAATTGGACTGGAATATACATGTGTGAATTTGTGTAGGTAATTGGGTTGCAGTTAGTGAGGAGGAAACTAAAAAGGAGGATTAGGAGAAAAGCATACAAGAAAACTGGTATTTTGGAATTGGGAATGTACTGGGACTTGCTTTTTTTTCAGGTTGCTGCTTTTGTTCACTAACGGAGAAACTAAGAGCTCAGTCAGGTCTAATATCAGGATGATTTATATATACTGTATTTCAGAAACAATGTATGTGGATTGGAGTCTGAACGAAGAGTGTGCATATCACACTAATAAATGGAAATAGTAGTTTCTAAATTATGAAACAATGGTGTTTAAATCTTGTTTCTGTGGACTCTGGGATGTACTATTATAAAGTCAGGGTTTCATGGAAGATGAATGAAACAGCAAACTTCTCTGCATATTGGGTCTTTATGTCCTTAAAATGTTTAGAGATATGCCAATCAAGAAAGATTAAAAATCACTGCTCTACAGCATTTTTTGGATGTATTCTAAGTAGTATGTACAGATTTGAACTACTTTTTCAAATAGTTTCTATTAAATGGAAAAGTGTTTTTCCTTTTTTTTTAATGTTGGACTGCCATCATGTGGTTGGTTTGGTGACATAACGTGCACTTTTAAAAATACCTGCAAGTTTTCTTTTTTCCTCTTAAATATTACGCACTATTCACTTATTTTTTTCTTTGTGAAATGCTGTTAATTCCCTCTGCAGGCTGGTTTGGTGGTTTTGGTTTTTTAGGAAAACATAGCAACTACCATTTTCTCCCTTCTAGTCTCTAATCCAAACTCACTTGGTTTAGCTTGGTGCTGTTGATTTCAGTATGTAACATCTTAGAACAGTTCTCCAATACACAGAAGGAGAAGCTAAAGAACATAAGCATATACTCTGTATGTGTGCAGCCCCTTTTGGTTTACTTCATGTGCTTTTTAAGGATTAAACCTATTTATGAACATTTTTGGATTAATTGAGAGTTTATGGGCTTACTGCTATGAACCATTGACAGACAGCAATAGAAGTTTCGGACATTGTACGTTTTTGCCAAACAATGCCAAAACAGTGCCAAACACAAATCTCAGTAAAGCTCATCTGCACTGAAATAGCTTTGTCTTGTCTTTAAAAATGCATTGTCTGGCTTGTATGGTAGGAAAAACAAGTATATTAATAAATGCCAAGCTACTTAGTGCATACAGCTCCAAAGGGAATCACAGTGGTGGTGTATAACTGAATTGATCTGACATTAGTGAGGAGGTAGAATTGAGTATTACAATTAAAGTTTTCTACAGTTCCCTTTTCTGTTTACTCCCTTCTTTTTATTACCTAACCCCCACCCCCCCCAACAAAACAAAAACCACACCATCAGGTCTATATAGAAAAACTGTTAAGAAGTTGAAACATCGTGGTGAGCTTGAAAAGGCCATTGAACCAAATCACAGAAGTGTTTAGTTTTCTATCTGTTGTTTGGATACCTAACTTCCTACTGTTGCGAATCTATCTGGACTTTGTTTATAGTGCAACATGAAGTGTTTCATGCCTATTTGTTCTCAGGATGATTTCTAAGAATGAAATTTGATATAAAAAATCCTACTCAAAATTCCATTTGTGGGTATGTTTGTGTCTGGGGAATAATGAATGTTGCCTGTTTACAAAATGCAGAGTACTCCCTCTGTTGAAGCAGAGGTAAGCTCTGGACTGTGACTGACATTGATTCTTCCAAGTTGTTCTCAGTTAAGAGGCAAAGATAATTGTAGTAGCAGTGATGACAAAATGGTGGGGGAGAGAGACACTGATCCCTGTTTTTTGCTTAGGTCTGCCAGTGAGACACTATATGGAAGTGACAAGAACACAATGTCATGCTCATCAGCTCAGTGTCCCCATCCTGAATTGGGGTAGCCCTGCAGGGTTAGTTGCCTGGTGAAGGAAAAGGCCCGTCATCCAGGGAATGGGCAGAGTAAGTTGCTTTCTGCCAGCAGGAAGACAGGGAGGGAAATTGGGACACAAAAATGAAATTCTTCAGGTGCCAAGGGACATACTATGGCCCTGAGACTTGCATAGTTCATTTTTTCTCTCCTTAGGCCTCTGTATTTTGAGAAGAGGGTAATACTTACATTTTGACCTGTGTGTCAGCACCAGATTATCTGAGAAGGTAGACTCCAAGTCTAAGAAACAGAAAGCCCTGATGTCTCTTATTTTCGCTTTTTAAATGATGAATTAGTGCTAGATTTGAAAAAGCTCTTAGAGGACTGACTCCTACTGAAGTTTATAGAAAAGAGAAAATGGGTGATTTCTTGGTAGATACTTGCCCTCAGAATCTGTCGATGAGACCAAACATGTCCTGAGCATGTTAATGTTTGGGATTGACATCCCTGTGGAATGGGAGGGAATTCCTGGAGAATCACAGCTCTCTGTGACCACCAATATAGCAAGTTAAAAAAGAGTTCTTTCTTGTGTATATACCATGTATATATAGTATCTTAATGCTATAGACAATAGTTTAGTTTTAGGTAAGCTGTTTAAAACTGCTGGAGCTGTAACTCTATCATTCGCAGAAACACCGATGAGTGAATACCCCTATATTCATAGTACAAGCTACATCGGAACGTGATTCTAATCACTGTTGCATTTCATTTAAGATTCATAAGTGTAAGTGTAGAAAAAAATGTATGACAGAAAATGGACTATTTTAGAAACAGTCATTTATTCACTTTGTGCAAGTTACCATGGCATTTTCATGTTGTTTAAAGATGAGTCTTTTTTTTCTTTGCCAAAGCATACTGAGATTTTCTATTATTTTCAAATAAAATGATCTTACAGAGACAGGTAAAATTTAAACATGCATTATCCTTATATGGTCACTGAGCGTGTGGCTCACAGCAAACGCCTTTGGATTATGGACTGCAGTTTTTTGGGAGAAAAAGGAAAAAGGTTTGGCATTGTAATCAGCAAGAAAAAGTCTGTAATTATTAAGACTATTAGGGGTAGAATTAAATTAAGAATGTCAAGTACCAACACAGTGATGCTAATACTATATCTCTGGCATCATTACTTACAAGTGTCTTGGAAAAGCTTAGTGTGACATGAATGGGCTAATAACTTGCTGGGCAGTTGCTACCCTCCAGTTAATTGCAGAATTTACCTAGCAGTGACAATGCAGAGAAGAAGAGATAAAAAGAGCTAGTAATGCAGTTAAATTTTTAAAAGGCATATAGAGTCATCAATTTTAGTACTGTGAGCTACATTTCAAACTGAAAAGTTATTTGAAACAAAAGACTGAATTATTTGATTTCAGTAAAGTCGAACTGAAATATAGTAATTGTATTGAAATGTTAAAAGAATTAAATATGCATAATTTAGTCAAAATTGGATGGGAAAGTTCCAGTTTTGCAAAAGGACTGGTTTTCTGCAGAAAAGTCCATCAAATTGTTTAGATCAGCTTTACTTTTTATCATGGAGAGATTGGGGAAAAGTTAGGTTTACTGGGGAAGTTTTGTTTTGAAGCAGGTGATGTGTTGGAAGGATGCAGAATGAAGAGCTTGTTCAGATTGCTGATGGGAGAAAATGAAGATACTCAGAAAGTGGTCTGTACTAAAGGGACAGGAACCTCATTCCCTAAGTGTGGCAATCAAAACCATTTGCCCATTTAAGTGTCTTGCTCTCTAAATTCTTTTTCTTACTTTCTCAGGTTTTCTGTTTCAAATTCCTCCTTTCTAAATGCCTGACACAGTGGTACTCCTCTCTTTATGTTCTCATCTCCTTTTCATCTACAGTACTTGTGTTTAATGACACTTACCTTTTGTTTAATCTTCCATCCTTAACCATAGTTTTGTCTCCTTAAGTACTAATATAAATGTAACTGCTTTTTTATTCTTGGAAGGATCTATTTCTTCCTGTATGACATTTTGTCCTTCAGATCTGTTATGAAAATTCATTATTTCATCTCTTTTCACAGAGGTAGCTGAAAATCCCATCGACTTTCATATTGATACCCTTTCCGCAAGAGTCTGTGAGTTCCTTGGGCCTGTGACACATTTGTGTCTGCAATGCATTCTGCAAAAGTATCACAAACTCGTGACATTTTAAGAATACATAAGGAAGAATGCAAGGACAAGAGATTCACAGGGAGCAACCGTGTTGGGAACAATGACTGTTTCAGAGGAGATGTTGGGCAGTACTGAGAAAAGCACCCATTAGATGAGAAACCTCAAGGAAAGGGAGGTCGTGAGTAAGTTACTGTAACTTCAGAATTGATTTGAGATGCGTCTTTTCTTTCATCAGATGAATTCCTACTTCCTCTTTATGGAATGTTATCATCACACCAAAATAAGTCATAGGATTTTATACATCATTATAGCTTATATTTAGTTTATTGTATAACCCGTATACACCCAAGCTCAACGTTTTGAAGAATGCAACCAGTGGTTGCTTCAGATCATTGAAATTAACTGGTTTACCATATTTAAATAAAAATTCTTTGGCCACTAGAGGGTGTTGTAGTTCTTAGAATAGCTAGAGTAAAGCTACTTTTAACTAAATTCAATGCAAAATAATCCTCGGCACAATCCTGTGGTTAAGAAATTAAGGGTCAGGGAGTTTTGCTGATTTATAGCAGCTGAACATCTGCTTTGGAACACACAAAGTGACAGATTTCAAATTTATGGTTTCCCACAACAACCATGACTTGTCCCTCTTTTACATACTATTGGCATTTTTACTCACAACTTTTATTCTTTAACATATAAACTGCTTTATTATTTTTTTCTTTTAAATTCCTCCACCTACAAAATTATGCTGAAATTTTTGTTTGCTTCATATTTTCTTACTTTCTTTATAACAGAAGAATAAAGAGTAATAAAATCTAATATCCTTTCTCCTGTCATTCTAAGTAGCAATTGATAGGCATCAAAGCTTCAAGAGATGATTGTGATCTAGAACTGTCTAGATGAATTAGGAACATACCCTCAATACCACATTCCTCTTAGTTAAAAACTGTGTAGATGAATAGAAGCATTTCCTCAATACTACACTCCACTGTTAGTTAAAACAATCTATTCCTCAGATAAAATACTTTGAATGATTCATGGTCCTTGTGGACCATGGACCATAACTGCAAGTACTAGAAAGGGTTTTCTTTGAAATTTTGCCATTAGGTGGAAAGAAGTAAGTTTCCCTGTTTTGCACAAATTGATTTTATTTGGGGTTTTATGAAACTATCAGTTCCAGAAAGCTCTGAGCCTATTAAGAGGTGGTTTTTTTCCCTTCTGCCCGTTTGAAAGATACTAAATAGCTTCAGGTATTACATGCTCTTAGAAAACTATATGAACTCCTGAAAAGTAAGGCTAAGAAGAAAACTGCTCATTCAGCACAACAGTGGGACTGCTGCTAACGCTGCTGTTAATAAAAAATAGTCATCAGATAAATCTAGAGTATTATGGCAACTCCCATCTTAAGATGGCTGGCTGCGGAAAACAGAGGAGACAGTCTGATATTCAGGCATCTTGTTGAGTCACTAGAAACGGTTGAAGTTGAAATGCTTGTTATTAAATTGTATGAAACTGGTAGTGTCAGAGCTTGTTCTGCAATTTGACATATGGGACATCCTTGCATGGTGTTCTACAAAACTTAGCATTACGTGAAGTGCGTATGGATGAGTTTCAAAATCCATTCGTCTCTACTATCACCTCACCAATTTTTTTGTTTTAAAAATCATCATAAGCGGTTAGCGTTAGTATACTTTCGGCAGGATTACCTATGCACAGAGAAATCCTAGGGCAGCTTTCCTCTCCTCTTTCTTTGATAGCTTCATTCTGGAGCAGTACAACTGAAAGCGAAACTCAAGAGCTTGTCAGGAGCTGTGAATGTAAGTTTGTGCTATGATGAATCACATGACGACAGAGGAACGTTTTTGGCTTGGCACCTTTTTCACGTGCAATTGAAAAGAAAAATCAATGTGCAGCTTAACGTAGCAAAAATTTCAACAAGCTTTGTGTATTTCAGTGAAGAAATCCGTTCATTTCAGGCAATTAGTGATGAGGATGTATACCCTAAATCTTGTAACTCTGAGCTTCCAGTGTTGCTGCATTTGCATGAGAAGTTGTTACACTGACAGAACAAATGAAAATCCTGACTCTTCTTTTTTTTTTTTATTTCAGAGGGTGTTTGCAATGAGCAGAACCCTTGGGGAAAAAGAAGTTTCCTCACAAACTTTCAGAAGAAAATACAAGGCCAGCAGGGAGCTGGTTATGGCTTCCCAGATTTCTGGATTTTTATTTTTTTTCTAGTTTGCACCAGTTGGAAACAGTTGCTGAGCAACTGGTTCCTCTGTACTGTGGCCACTCCTCATCTGTGATGAGCTTTCTTTAGGTTACCTGTATATCCTCTGTGCCATGTCGTCTGGGAGGGACATCTGCGTTCCATTCTGTGATGAGATGACTGGCTGAGCAGATAAGGGGAGAGCAGTACACGTTGTATACCTTGAATTTAGCAAGGCATTTAACAGTCTACCTAGTATTCCTACAGCCAAACTGGTGAGCTATGGACTGGATAAATAGTAAGGTGGGTGGAAAATTATCTCAACCGTTGAGCTCTAAGGGTGGTGATCGCTGGTACAAAGCTCACCTGGCAACTGGTTATGAGTGGCATGCCTCAGGGACTGATGCCAACCATGCTTGTCTTCAGTAACAGCTTGGATGAATGGATAGAGTGCAACCTTTGGAAGTTTGCAGGTTATATGAATTGGGAAGGGTGGACCGTACACTGAGGGCAGGGCTGCTTTTGAGCCAGAAATGTCTTGTCAGGAAACTTATGAAACTTACCAAAGGCAAATGGAAGGTCCTCCTCCATCTGGGATGAAATAAGCCCATGCAATAGCACAGGGCAGCACTGACTGGCTAGGAAGCAGATTTGTAGAAAAAGACCTGAGGTCCTTGTGGACAGCAAGTTGCACAAGCCATCAGTGTGTCCTTCTGACAAAGAAGGCCAGCTGCATCTTGGGCTACATTAGGAGGAGGATAGCCAGCAGGTGGAGGGAAGTGATGCTTCTTTCCCTCTATATGGCACTTGTGGGACCACCTCTGGAGTGGTGTGTCCAGTTTTGGGCTCCCCAGCACAGAAAAGACGTTGACATAGTGGAGCAAGTGCATCAGAGGGCCATTGAGATGCTTAGGGGGCTGGAGCACATGATGTACAAGGAGAGGCTGAGAGATGTGTTTGTTCCATCCTAAGAAGAGAATGCTAATGCAGTGAGGGGAATCTCATTACTGTCTATGATGACCTAACAGGAGCATGTCGAGAAGACAGAGCTAGACCCTTCTCAGAGGAGCAGAATGGAAGGACAAGAGGCTGTGACCAGAAGTTAGAATGTGGGAAACTCCATCCCAGTGCAAGGGGAAAATCTTTTGCCTTGAGACTGGTCAAACACTGGAACAGGTTGTCTGGAGAGGTTGTGGAATCTCCATCCTTGGAGATACTTGAAACTTGACTGGCCACTGCCTTCAGCAGCTGGATCTAAATGGACCTACATTGAGTAGGGGGTTGGTGTAAATGTTCTCTGGTGGTTCCTTCCAACCTAAATGATTCTGTCTAAGGAATTCATTACATGGTAGTCATTGAATGCGTGTGGGCTAATGCCAGTAAGAGAGATCTATCTCTCTTTATTAATATTTTTAAAGTAGAAGGTACAGGCCAATGGAGTTTCATTTTGCAGGGGGCAATATAAAGATGAAACAACCAAAATAAAGAAGAAATGGGTTATGAATTTTCATTTGTATAGTATGTTACTTAAGTCTTAGAAGTACATGAACAGTATTATATTTATGCCACCTTCTCTGTGTCTTCTTGATATTTCATTTGATATCTTCTTTTCTCTCATAAGAACTTCCTAGGAATTGCATTCACTTTCTTGTTGCAGATAATCATGTCATGTAATTGTTTGCACACACAGATGGTGATCCATCTGAAACCTGGACTTCTTGCTCCTCCCGATCTAACTGGAGGGCTTTTCTGTAACTTCTGATTCTCCAGCTAATTGTATTAATTGATATTATGGTTCTGTGTATTCTTAATGCTGAGAGGAGAATACTAGTATTTTTTGAAGGCTTGTCTTCAGTGGAGAGGTAAAGTCATTTTACTGAAGCTAAACTGTCTTGAGTCAGTAACTGTGTACAGAGATAGTATAAGCTATATATTGAGTGCTTTGATTAACAGCTTAGCAGTTTCCTACTTGAATTGAAGTCTCTTGGTGCCTTCCCACCCCGTTACTAGCTAGAAAATTAACAGGCTTTGAGATTTCCTCTGTTGACAGTCCAGTATTTCAAAGCTTAAAAAAGAAAGGCTTGTATGTAGGTAGTAATCAGGTACAGGATCATCTTTGTTCCCTCAGGCTAATGCTCCAGAGAGGAAAAGCACCAAGGCAAAACCAATGTGCAATGTATACTGAAATCTAAAGTCTGATTTCAGGTAGGTTGACTGTTGCGCATTGATAATTGATCTCTTTCTAGCCTTTCTTGGTTTTCTGTCTTGTAATGTTCCCCCACCCCCACAGTTATATATTTCTTGCATCAAATAATTTTATTCAGAAATAAATGGTAGTTATACAGACATTATAGCCTCACTATGGGATTAAATACACAGACAGTTCTGGGTGAAGACATATAAATCATAACAGTGTACTCCATCAACTTCCATTTTATACCCATAAGATGAGGCATTAAGTACAGTTTTTACCTTGTAAAATGAAGAAAGGGAAACAATAAGAATTTATTGCACCCAATAAACAAAAGGAAAGAAAGGGAATAGAATTCAAGAAATAATGTGCTAACTCAAAACAATCCAGAGATGAATATTAAGTAGATATGCTATATATCTAAAGCCATTCAGTATAATAAATAACATGGAAAAAACATTGTAAATCATAGGACCTAGTTTAGTTTCCATGCATTGTTGTTTTATGTAAGATCAACCAGGTCTTATAGGAAACTACAGAGCCTTTTTTTACAATGCACTCCTTTGAACTGGGTTTGTGTAGGTAAAGACAATGAAGTGATAATGTGCTGAATGTTTCCCATGTTACCAAATGTTATCGCTACCTCGCTGTTTGCCTATAGATCTTCCTATAGCTGGGTCTTTTGCTCTCTTTGAACTTCTTAATAGGCATGGTCTGCAGTATTTAATTTCCCTGCTTGACTCTAGGTTTTGATATGTCAAAATTAATATTTTAGATTACTGAACAGAATTAGGATTCAGTGCAAAAATTTGTTACTGACTTGTTGGAAACTAGGTCAGGTCTGGAAGCATCATCTCCTGCAGTATGTTTTTGGAGCATTTCTCAACCAAAATTTAAAATTTTTAAAAGTATTTTCGATAAACACCCTACTAGCTCTTTTGCCAGTAAGGTTTTCATAAGCATGAAAAATACATTATCCACTTATATCTAACTGTGCATGGTAAAGAAATACAGTAGTGCCGACTTATGTAATCAGAATCTTAAGTCTGAAGAGGCCTAAAGTGGGATGGATTTTCAACAAATGGTTTTGAAGGGCTGCCATTTTTCTGTACTTACCTGTGACTTCTCAACAAAACTTTGTGTTATAGAGTCTTTTTCAAGAACCAAAGTGAAACAGCTTTCACAGGGGAAAGTTTTTTAAGATTAGGCACCTGGGTCATATGTATTCAGTTTTTGTAACAGTCACCCAAACACCAGTAGTATTTCCCTAGATAGAAGAAGGGCTCTTTCCTGTCTTAGAATAAATGATATAAAAAGCCTGGGTAGGATGGGGTTGGAAATGTTTTGATGTTGGATGCCAAGTACATCATAAAAGTCATCTTCAATGCCTGCCCAAATTTCTGTTAGTATGAAACTTGGCACGAATGCCAGTGCCAGACCTTCAACCTTGTGTCAGCTTAAGGATCTGGCAGAGATTTGCCAGATGCTCTTCTAGCAGCTCACCTGGAACACTGAAGGCATTAGAAACTCTGCTTCGTCTTTTGAAATATAAATCTCCCTTTCCAAGTATCTCAGTACAGATTCCCAGTATTGAATGCTGTCTTCATCTATGGAGGCTTTGGATACAAATGCTTCCTCAGAATCAGCAACAGTCAAACAATGGGAGAGAGATCTGCTTTATTTCGCATCTAAAGCTAACTGAGAAGCTTTACCGAAATAATCACCCGCATGATATATTCAGTCCCGACAGTATGTCTAAAAGGAAAAGCTTGGAGATCAGTCACCCAAAACTCATAATCACCCTAAAGTGGTTGATAACTGCCAATATCTGGTTTCAAGCTGGAGAAAGCAATAAGCTATAATGCACTAGCTTCTTTAGGTATTTGTGAGTATAAGGTCCACTGAAAAATACATTCCTCATTACACCTCATTTTTCTAAGTTCCTTACTAGGTGTAAGAGAAACAGTTACATAACTGTGAAAGGGAAAAAACTTTATTCTAACTGAAAGGTAGTGAAATTGTTTCATATTGAAGGAGAGAACAGAATGAAGTTGGTCAAAAGAGACTGATTTCATCAAAGAAGAAAGCAGCTGTAAGACTTAAGGTACTTCCAGAAGTGGGGAAAAAATGCACAAAACCTGAAAACCTTATTAGCACCTTGTTAGGAGAAAAATAGGTTACTAGTGTAAAGGTAAACTAATTGTAAGTAAAGTAATAATAGTTATGTCAATGTATTCTGTAAATGTTTTTAACTGTATTATTTGTTCTGGAGGTCATGCTTTTTTGCATTTTACCTCAACCTGGTTTAAGTGTGATTTAAAGTTAACAAGGCATTCCTCAGCCAAGCCTGTAAAGAGTGTGTGAAGCAGGGCCATTTGGCATCTTAACAAGTGCCCTAGATGCCCAGCACATTCTCCGCAGTGGCTAAAGTTTGCAGACTTGTTCCCTTTGTTCCCTCTGCAGCAAACAGTCAGAGAGCAAGCACCACACGTCAGGGGAAGCAGAATTCTTTTCCAGGGACTGTTGGTGACACTGAAGGGTCTCTGACATGCAATAAGGTACTGCTGTGCAAGCCAAAAGGTAAAGATCATAGGTGTCTCTTTTTATCTCTTTTGTTTAACTTGAATTCCTAAAGAAGCAAAACATATGCAATTATTCTTTTGGTCTGTCTGTACATTTTTCATTCCAAGTCTCCCTAAAAGCATCATGTGGAGCCACTACACGTGCTGAAACAGAAACTGGCTGGTCAGTCACCATGTGTGTGATACCAGCCAGCCATTGCACCTTTGGCTCAGACAAACAGCTGGGATAAAAGCAAGAGCTGTGGCAGGCAAGCTGTGTGAGGGATGTAATACGTAACCTGCTAGGAGAAAAGGGCTTATTAATTCTGTTTTTCGTGAAAAAATATTTATGTTGTATAACTCTAGTTATATTTCAGTGTAAAATATTTGTCATCACAGTTGAAAATACTGATGCAAACAAATAGATTTATTCCGTGTTTTGTAATTAAGTTTAACTACTATATTATAGATACACATACATTTTTGTTTTAAATAACTTTTTAAAAATATGATGTTCACAGTGGGGTCCTGGCCTAGTCAACTAAGCACTTTTAATAAAATAGAAAGACAACTGGTTTTTTGCTGTTCACAAGTCATATGATATCTTCCCTAAGAAAGTCGTATGCTTTTTTAAAAATGCATTTTTGATCTGGAAAAATTGGATCTTTTTTCTTTTCTAATCACTGCAGACAATGAAACTTACTTCAAACATGCCTACAATTCTGTCTCTGTGTTGTATAAAGATAATTTGAACAGAAACTTCTTAAATCAGGAGAAGGTACATGATTTAATTCTGTCACTTGCAGTGCTATAAACCATGTAAAGTTATAGTCTAGAACTTTGGTAGATATACAATGCAGACTTCAGTTTGCAGAATCTATTTGTCTAGAATAAAGTTAAACTATGGAATAGTTAGTACAATCTGTTTATAAGTTTTCTTACTATTAAAAAGGAAGAAGAAGAACAAAACCAAGATGTTTTGCTATTGCTATTAAAGTGATTAAGTAATTTACACTGCAGAGATCCATTTCCAAACTTAAGCCCTCAAACAAAACCATTGTTTTTGGAAATCGGCAGAGTACGTACAGCTCCTGGCTTCGTTCTATTTTGATGAAACGTGTCATTGATAAAAGAGAGTTCAAGCTTCCCTAAACCAATTAAAATGTTTTTGCCTCAGGTGGTAAATAAAAGCACATGATAGAACTAAAGCAGACTGGGAGAGTGGTAATCAGTACAGTAGTTCAGTATTGAACAATATTGAACGCTGTAACAATAACACATAATAAATCATTTTGAAAGGTACATTGGATATATTTTTTTCAAGGACAAATAAAGTATACTCACAAGGATCAAAAGGACATCTTAGTTATTTTTATGTTCTATTTTAGAAATTATTGACAGTTCCTTTTTAAAGTAGCTTTAGCTTGCTTAACTGCAAAATATTTATGAGAATACTTTTGGGTATGGGTCAGTTAGATGTAAATATGTTTTATTGAAAGCTTTTTTCTTGGAAACATTATACAACTGTAATGTTTCATTTTTAAGAGCATTATCTTGATTTTTATACATTAAATATCTTGATCTTATAAATGAGAGATGTATTCAGCCCACTTATGCTTATATCATGCAAGCCAATGATAGACATCAGCTTCTGTTGTTGCTGTACCATCTTTCCTTTATGCAACTCATTCAGTAAAAGAAAAATCATATGTATTAAGAGAAAATTTTACTAAATCCATGACCATATTCCTGGCAATTCCAGCAGACTCAGTATTTCATCCAGAAGGATAAACAGGAATCCAAAGAGACTGTTCTTTCCATTTTTTCAGTAGGATCCTATGTGAGGGGTCAGTTTGATGCAGTTCATTCACCCAAGACCATGAAAGATAACGGTTAACAAATAGAATGGCAAAGTATGCTGAAAAACAAATAGTGTATGTTTAGAATGGAAATTATTTAAGCAAGGAAGCAAAGTAAAATTTACAGTATGACTTTTGTGTTCTGACCTTCTTGAAACCAAACTTTATTTTTTCATTTTGATTAAATTACTTTTGTATTTACATCATGTTCTCAAATATAACTTCCTTTAACTAGATTATGTCCTAATCTGGGATAATTATTGTCCATTTTCAGTAAGAAATCATCCATTTTTGAGAAATATTTGCATCTGCCGGTGAGGTATAGCCATTTAAGAAAATGACCTTACATTGTTTTCCTTTGAATTGACAAAATTTCCTTATTTGAATACAAGCATGCTGAAATACTCGGAGACCATGAGCACAAGCCTTTACAGAGCCTAGCTTTACCCCCGTCTCTGCAGTGGGACTGAGCTCTCCTGTTTTAAGCAAACAAATCTTTTACTTGTTTCAGTTGCTTGCCTAATGACTAAAACTGTGCTTTGCTTCCTTGTAACCACTTCTAGAAATTCTGCCATTATATTTCTTTCCCACAGATTGGCAGGGGGGCCATTGGGATAATAGATTTTTACTGCAATAAACCAAAGCTCACATTCTCTTCTAGAGTTTGTGTGTCAGTAAATCATTTTTAGAACTATAAAATTCTAAAATGTACAGGAAACATTATAAGCATCTTCCTGTAAAACTGCAGTTCTCTGGGCATATATGAGTTAATGAATGATTGCAATATTGTATGGTTTTACTTCCAACTTTTTACAAGCTACATTTTTTTCCCCTTTGCCAAAGAAATTTTTGAGCTGAGTTACAGGTGCCAAGGAGGTAATCAAGATCCCCATGATCAGAACTGAGTAACAGGAAAAAGTCTTGCCACTGTATTTGTATAAAATGACCATTATCCATTAGGTGCCAGGTTCTAGCTATGCAGTGACTTTATGCTTAACAAAGAGTTCATGCTTTCTGCACCTTCTCAACCTAAGATGAACAAAAAAGAAAGAAGAGTAAGTATCAGGATCAATAGGAGTACTGATTAATCTTTCCAACTTCTTGAAGTTGAAGAAAACCCCAATGGTTGCAAAAATCATGCTGCATGATTATCAACTTCTGTTTAGCAGTCTCCATCTTTAAGTCCAGCAGATAGTGTAAAGATGTGTTTAAAATGTTATTATTTGTGTTTGAAACCGGAATTGATTTGAAAAAAGAATATCAGATTTTTCAAACAGAAACATTTGGACAATGAGATTTTTAAGTAAAATGTAAAATATCACATTGCAGTCAATTCAAGGTCCTTTCATCATAGCAATTTGTGGTCATGACCCAACAGGACCATCACTGGAAATGTTCGGTAGAGGTGACAGCTTAGCCAAGCTGCAGTGAATGGAAGAGCTGGTGAATGTCACCAAGTAAAGGGTGAAAATAAACGTGCTATTCTGGGCTGGAGCAAGGAGAGAGCTGAGTTGTAGTTACCACCCATTTCTTCCTCCCAATACCATCCCCAGGAAAATCTATGATCAATGAGCATCCTGAAAATTGTCTTCTGTAGAATGTTCTGTACTGAAGCTTGTATTTGGCCAGTCTCAGATAACTCATTTCCCATACACTGAAGCAGCCAATAGATTAGACAATGCTGATATGTAAAAGATATATTACATAGGTCATTACATCATCAGAAATTCAGTGTTTGGTCCTGAAAGATCACATTACTATGCATATGAAATGTAGCATGTTATCTTGAATTATACCTAAACATTTGATTACATTCTTGTATTATGGGATTAAAGGTTCACTGCAAACTGACAAATGATAGTTTGAACAGGCTGCCTCACTTAACATCAGAGCTGTAATCAGCTGAAATTTTTAGTTTTATCTGTGAGTTTTTGACCACTACTATGTTACTTTTTTTTCTGGAACCTATATTTGTTGAGGTAGGTAGAGTCCTATTGCTTTGTGACAGAGAACTAAATAGCATGACAACTAAAATTATTACATAGGCCTTAATAAGAATTCTTGAGTTATTTAATGTTATTTAATCATCTTGTGGATTCAAACAATATGATAATTTAATTCTAATTTATTTTATTTTAATATATTCATACTGCTTTTATTTTATTCTTTAGCTGAATTACTGTCCTGGTTTCAGCAGGGATAGAGTTGATTGCCTTCCTAGTAGCTGGTATGGTGCTATGTTTTGAGTTCAGTATGAGAAGAATGTTGATAACAGACTGATGTTTTCAGTTGTTGCTAAGTTTAGTCTAAAGTCAAGGATTTTTCAGCTTCTCATGCCCAGCCAGCGAGAAAGCTGGAGGGGCACAAGAAGTTGGGAGGGGACACAGCCAGGGCACCTGTCCCAAACTGGCCAACAGGGTATTCCATACCATGGGATGTCACATCTAGTATAGGAACTGGGGAGGGGGTGGATCACCAATCGGGGATTAACTGGGTATCGATCGGCAGGTGGTGAGCAATTACACTGTGCATCATTTGTATATTCCAATCCTTTTATTATTACTGTTGTCATTTTATTAGTGTTATCATTATCATTATTGGTTTCTTCTTTTATTAAACTGTTCTTATCTCAACCCACGAGTTTTACTTCTTTTCCCGATGGCGGGGGAGTGAGTGAGCGGCTGTGTGGTGCTTAGTTGCTGACTGGGGTTAAACCATGACAATTACAAAATATGGGCTTTTGGAAATACATGGTTTGGATAGTTCTTTTCCAGATGCTAGCTTTATAACTCTGTTAGAATAGGTCTTCTTTGTGATGGTGGTCTTGGTATCCTCTTCGTCAACAGGTGGAAAGTGGAATAGATGAGAAAAGCTCACCCAAAGTGTATTTTATTGCAGAACTTAGTAGCACTGGGCATTAGTGACTGTCTACCTAGTAGAAAACAAGCTTCACCTCATCAAAAGCGCCATAAGTTGCTCCTTAGAATGCCCTTTCTTGTCACGTCTGAGGATATCCTCCAGAGCTCTCTGACACTGTGTTTGTATTGAGGTTTAGTCTGGTGCAAATATTATCCATGTGTCCATTCATAAGTATGTCACTGTCGAGCTATAAGCAGTGCTATACAGTATTTCTATTTAAGAACAAGCTAGAATGGGATAAAAAACCTCTTTCCTGCTGGAAAATTTTCCTTAGGCCAAATGAATTTGACATTTCTTTACTGTCAAAAATTTACCATAAAATGCCAGGCACTCCAGGTCAAAATATAACTGGGATGCTAAAGGTAAATTCTGGAGGACCCCAGATTAGCTAAAAATTTGTTGAAGTTGACATGGAGTTACTTAGTGTGTCAGCATACCCAGAGATCCTGTGGGAAATGTCTTAGATTTGGGTTAAGCTCTCAGTGGGCAGCAGTCTTCATTAGAAGGCAACACACATGCCGGAAATGGAAGTGAAAGTGGGTTTGATTAGCTTTTGCTACTGCTTAGGAAAGCTAAGACCGAATTTTCTCTTTCCCAAAGGACAGTCAAAGTCAAGGACAGTAAATATCCTTTTGAGAAGGGAGTTTGTAGTTCTTGGTGCAGCACTGTACTTTATGGGATATCCTGCTTCTATTATGCATTAGTTGACCTCTCAAAATAAATATTTGCCTTTGCAGGAAGAAAAGAGACACAACAAAAATATAATACACGTCATTTCAAGCTTTAAAAAGTGCAAGATAATACCCTTTCTTTTTTCATTTTTTCAGTACCATAGCTGGGGAACCTGAAAAAGGGATGAAAGTTTCAGTTTTCTGTGCACTGTATTAACAAATATAGAAGAAAATTATTGTCCCAGAGAGTTTACCAGAAAATTGCTACATCATGCAAAATGTGGCAAATGACAGCAAATGTGATAGATCCAAGAAACAATGAAGTGAGAATATTTTTGCATGAAGAAAAAAGAATTGTGGATTTATTAAATGATACCTGTATTTTAGCATAAGCCTTAGTGCCTTCTGTATTTCCTTTTTCTTTTTACATCTCTGTTTTCTGTATTGACAATGTAGAAATTGGTCAAGTAATGACAGAGAACCCCCAGTTCATAGGACTTAAAGGTCTTGTTCCATTATTCTTATTCTCCAGTGCTTTGTTTGGTCTCATTTTAAAGGAACTCCATGACAGCGAAGGCATTACTGCCTTCCTGTGTCTATTCCAAACCCTTAAGAGCATTAAGGGATTTCTTATATTGGTTGATATCTTTCCAGACTTTAAACATCTTTGTTCTAGATTATCCTGAGAAACTGTTCTTTATATCCTTCAAATATTTGTGGCCACCCTTTGTAACTTAGAGTCATCATAGAATCATAGAATGGTTTGGGTTGGAACGGACCTTGAAGAACATCTAGTTGCAACCCCCCCCACCATGGGCAGGGACACCTTCCACTAGACCAGGTTGCTCAAAGCCCCATCCAACCTGGCCTTGAACACTTCCAGGGATGGAGCACCCACAGCCTCTCTGGGCAACCTGTTCCAGTGAGTCACCACCCTCATAGTGAAGAACTTCTTCCTTGTATCTAATCTAAATCTACCCTCTTTCAGTTTAAAGCCACTACCCCTTGTCCTATCACTACATGCCCTTGTAAAATGTCCCTCTCCACCTTTTGTTTTAGGCCCCCTTTAGGTACAGGAAGGCTGCTATAAGGTGTCCCCAGAGCTTTCTCCTCTCTAGGCTGAACAACCCCAACTCTCTCAGCCTGTCCTCACAGGAGAGGTGTTCCACCCCCTGATCATCTTTGTGGCCCTCCTCTGGACTCACTCCAACAGGTCCATGTCCTTCTTATGTTGGGGGCCCCAGCTGAACACAGTACTCCAGGTGGGGTCTCATGAGAGTGGAGGGGGAGAATCACCTCTCTCAACCTGCTGGTCATGCTTCTTTTGATGCAGCACAGGATACAGTTGGCTTTTTGGGCTGCAAATGCACATTGCCAGGTCATATTGACCTTCTTATCAACCAACACCCCCAAGTCCTTCTCTGCAGGGCTGCTCTTAATCCCTTCATCCCCCAGCTTGTATTGATACCAGGGGTTGCCCCGACCCAGGTGCAGGATCTTGCACTTGGCCATGTTGAATCTCATGAGATTCACATGGGCCCACTTCTAGAGCTTGTCCAGGTCTCTCTGGATGGCATCCCATCTCTCAGGCGTGTGAACCTCACCACTCAGCTTGGTGTCATCTGCAGACTTCATGAGGGTGCACTCGATTCCACTCTTATGTCATTGATTAAGATATTAGACAGTACTTGTTCACTTGATTCTCGTGTTTTACAGAGCAGGACTTGGTATCCCTGAGTTCTGGGACAGGAACAGGGTAGCTGATTGCCATCTTTCTGTTTCCACTCTCCTGTACGTGTCAAATCCCTAGCAGTGTTAGAGCAGCTCAGTCCCTTTGTGGATTTTACTTCTGAAGAAACATATTTCCAACCTGAAATATCTAAACCATTCCTATGCTTAGTGAAGAATGGAAAATGACAGTACTGGCTTCATGCTACATAAAGTTTCACATGCTTGTGGAATCTCTCTGCTATCATCTTTACCAAAAACCTATGTTTAAGAGCTGTCCAGGTCGCTTTTTGCTTGTTATTCACTGCTTTATGTGATTGTTATGGTGCTGACATCTTCACTGATCCTGCTGCTCCCCATCCTGATGCTGCATTTGGTTTTGCACTGGCTAGACCTACTTATCTCCCTCTGACTGGACTGCTTACTTGGCACATAGGTGAAGAAGACATATGAACAGTAGTGGAAAGAATACTCCTGTATCTTTTTTTTGACTTGAGCAATTGGTCAATGAGATATTTCTTTTAGGAGAAGTTGTTGAGGGAGTCAGGTGTCTCAATATCATCCTTTTTATTTACAAAGAGTGCTCAAAATGACAGGAATTATAAGCCTCTTTCAGATAGCAATTGGCATGACTCTTGCTGGGCTTTTTTTAGGGCTATAATCCCAGTGTTGTTCAGGACATATTGTTGATTTATTGATTCTTTCTCTTCATGTCTTTGGTCTTTCTGCCTCAATTGCACAAAACAGTATTCTGCAAAAATCCCTGCACCTGCATAATTGATGTGCCTTCATTTGTCTGTCATATGTGCTTGCTCCTAAGTTGATGCAACTATTGCTTTACGTTATGTTGTTCCATGAAGGAGTTCAAGGGCATCTTACAACTCTCTTTTTCTGCCTACTAAGAAAGCACTCTAGTGATCAAAGTGGAGCCCTTCCTAGAGCAGATATTAATATAAGTACATAGTGCACAGTAAGGTGCATGGTTGGTGTGATGGGTTTAAATGTTTTAGAGTAACCTAATTTTAACAGAAATATCTGATTCAAAACTGATATGGTGCTACAGTTGAAGCAAATAGGAATTAATGGACAAATCATGTTAGAGAGGTAAAATAATGTAGCTTTTGTTTTTAAGTGAAAATCCAGTTGGCGGCAGGTCACAAGTGGTGTTCCTCAGGGCTCGGCGTTGGGCCCCGTTCTGTTTAATATCTTTATCAATGATCTGGATGAGGGGATCAAGTGCACCCTCAGTACGTTTGCAGATGACACCAAGCTGGGAGGCAGGGTCGATCTGCTTGAGGGTAGGAAGGCTCTACAGAGGGATCTGGACAGGCTGGACCGATGGGCTGAGGCCAATCGTATGAAGTTCAACAAGGCCAAGTGCCGGGTCCTGCACTTCGGTCACGGCAACCCCATGCAGCGCTACAGGCTTGGGGAAGAGTGGCTGGAAAGCTGCCTGGCAGAGAAAGACCTGGGGGTGTTGGTTGACAGCCAGCTGAATATGAGCCAGCAGCGTGCCCAGGTGGCCAAGAAGGCCAACGGCATCCTGGCCTGTATCAGAAATAGTGTGGCCAGCAGGAGCAGGGAGGTGAGTGTTCCCCTGTACTGGGCACTGGTGAGGCCGCACCTCGAGTGCTGTGTTCAGTTTTGGGCCCCTCACTACAGGAAAGACATGGAGGTGCTGGAGCGTGTCCAGAGAAGGGCAACCAAGCTGGTGAGGGGCCTGGAGCACAAGTCTTATGAGGAGCAGCTGAGGGAACTTGGGTGGTTTAGTCTGGAGAAAAGGAGGCTGAGGGGAGACCTTATTGCTCTCTACAACTACCTGAAAGGAGGTTGTAGTGAGGGGGGGGTCAGTCTCTTCTCACAAGTAACAAGTGTTAGGACAAGAAGAAATGGCCTCAAGTTGCGGCAGGGGAGGTTTAGATTGGATATTAGGAAAAATTTCTTTACTGAAAGGGTTGTCAGGTATTGGAACAGGCTGCCCAGGGAAGTGGTGGAGTCACAGTCCCTGGAGGTACTCAAAAAGCGAGTAGACAGGGTGCCCCAGAACATGGTTTAGTGGGCATGGATGATGGTTGGACTCGATGATCTTGAAGGTCTTTTCCAACCAAAATGATTCTATGATTCTATAAGGAGAATAAAGGGAAGAGTCCCATGCCCATAGGAGATCCTAGTGGATATTAGTCCAGATTTACTGAATGGAGAGACTGAGACACTTGGGGTTAAGTGATCTGGAAAAATCTCACACATATAAGTTTGTAAGTAGAGTATCATGCTCCTTGTATCTTATCTTATTCAAACTGAGAGGGAATAGGTGAAAAATCAAGTTAATACAATTTGTCAGCTACTAAGCTAATTACTATATCATGTGGGTTCCAGGCTTTGTGATACAAAAATAACTTTTGTTCATTTTAAGCATTTTGAAGCCATGTACCTTTGCCATCACCTCTGATAATTTTTGCTGTTACTGTTTAGTTATGAATTATATTTTCCAACAATTCATGAGTAAAGTGTCCTTAAATGGCTGAACTTGCTGCATTGCTAAGTGCAAGGGAATGTATGCTCTGAAGCTTTTTTAATGTCATGCAGAAATAAGTATGTCACCTGGGAAAACAAAACTACTCACATATTATTTCATGGTGGGGTCTTTCTCCCTCAAGTCATACTCTCTTGACAGAAATAACCTGAATTAACTCTGCAATGAAGGCTAATAGCCTGCTTGAATAGAACCTGTGGCCCTTGAATTTTATTACAGAGCTTTGATTCCTAGACTTTTCTACCTCACTTTTTTCATAGACTAATGTTATTTTTCAGGTGGAGGGGAATAAGAAGAAAAATATTAAATGCTGTTAGGATGTTTTCTTCATCCACTTTTAATTCCGTGCTCCACAAACCTAAGAAACAATAGCAGTATCTCTCTGGCTTTAACCAGTAATTTTGGATCTAAATCCAACTGTCATGGACATAAGCACAGCTTTTTTATTCCTCTGTAGAAAAACATGATAATGAACTTAGCACTGGACACAAGTATCACATACAAGCTCAGTTTATAGAAATGTGCAATAGTTTGAACACAAACAGTAGCAACAAAACACCTAGAAGAAATGGGAGAAACATGGCTATGCCATTTCCCCAAATTAACAGAAATTGACTTTTTTTTATTATGTATGAGGAATGTCAGGAGTATTAAATATCATGATTTTAGAAACAAAGAAAATGGATGAGATCATCATGTGTGTTTGGTAACAATACTAACACAGAACTATGCTGTTTCCAATTAACAGTGGAGTGATACTGAAATATATTTCATTAATACACAGGTAAAGGGGCTTTACTGCTAATCAGAATGAATTGCTGCATTCAACACAGAGCTGCTACAGGTCTTTAAATTGCTTTTGCCTTGCTGTATGGATATAGCTGAACATAGCTTAATACATTTTTTACATGATGTAATTTTGTCTAGCTCATACAATGTCAGGGTAATAATAATGATATTCTAATATTAATGCAAGCACAAGATATACATATTGATGAATAATGGTCATATGTTTTTGGATCTCCTTGCCAAGTCATATTAAAATGACAAATAATTGCCATTGCTTCAGAGAAATGGTACAGGCTCTGTAGTCAAAAAGCACATTAGGGACACACAGCGTCCATTTGTTATCCTTTGTCAGGAAAACATGGTTCTTTAATGAAAGTGAATGAAAGGACACTGATTGAGGACAGTGACACTAAACCTCTTTCTCAACAGGAGCCATGACATGAGTATTAATAAGCAGATTGAAAGGTTAAGACTTAGCTTTGAAACTCTGGAAGCACAGTAGAATCTGAAATAACTCCCCCCTCATAATATGGGGAAAATCACAGTGTAAAATGCATTGTAAAAGCCTTCTGGCCACAGGAGGGTAAAGCGGATGGAAATTGGTTCCCAGACAATTCAGGCAAATGCCATTTAAAATCTTAACCCAAATACATTTTTGTTAAAGTCTTGCTTTTAATTCTGTCTTGATAAATGATCCCTTTCCCTCTCATTATCCCCTCCCTCTTTGCTCCCAGTACTATAAAAATGCTAACAAAATCCGCCTGGGCATTTCCCAAGCATTAGTAAGAGTAGTTGAGAAAGTAAGGGTACAAAGATGCAGCCTGAGTAAGTATAAAACAGGAACATAGAGCAATGCATTTAGTAAGAATTCAATGTGTGTGTTACTTGGGAGAATGAAGAAATATCAGTGTAAGGAAAAGATTTTTGAGTGCTTAATGCATTATGGTGATCACTTAGTAATTACTGAGAACCTAGAGGAGCCAGCTGGGGTCATGGAAGAGTCTGGAACAGGCAGTCCCTCATCCTGCTGAGCTCTGTACTTCTGTGTGGTCCCACTGGGGCCAGCAGTGTTCGCAAGGGGGCAATGCAAATGTGTGTGTCTCTGGGAGGTGGTGGCTGGGACTGCTGTGTCTCTCTTGATAAGGTTTTGCCTCTCTGAAACTCTGTATGATCTGCACAAACTCTGTATGATCACAATCTCTGACCACCTTTGCAGGTTTATGTTCCTTTTATAGTCCCATTTTTCTATGCACAGAAAATATCTTCCAGGAATTTGATGGGCTTAGTGTTATAGGAAAAAGCCCTGTAATACTAAAATATCATTTTCTCCATGCCAGTAGCAAAGCTGGGTGAAATGCCCAAAGTTTAGAGGTGTTTGAATGCAGAGACTGGTTTTGTTCATTACAGAGATAAAGTGAGCTGTGATGTTCACAATTAGATTTCCGTATATTCAAACAAGGTTAGAAGACTAACTGAGTGTCTCACCTCCTTAAAGGTCTGATAATATGGCAAACCATTGCACGCATTGAAGAAATGCATTTAAATACAGATTTAAATGCATTTAAGTGGTTGTAATAATTCCAAATGAGTTTGAAGTATTTGGTTTATCTGTAGGCAAGGTTAATAATGATGTGGGCCAAGTCTACACCAGGAAATTAAGAGGGCCTGGGACTATTTTCTGATGCAGAAGCCAACAGCATGGCACAACGCATGTTCATATTATTAAATGCTTTTAGTCTTCAAACAGGTTGCCTCCATGCGTGCTGCCAACTGAGACTATTTGCCAGCTTGTGGTAACTCCTAAACTGTGCTTAGGAGTTGGCTGAGACAGCTAGTTGAAACAGGGCAAAATTATATCACGTATTTTTCTAATAATTGCATGATAGAGGAGTTCCAGTGTTCACTGGTGCTGTTTTCTTTAATGGTATATCTGTAGGTAACAGACTGGTAACAGACTGATTTCTTCAGTAAACAGTCATTGAATCAATACAAGTTGATGTTATTTTATATTCAATGTAGGGAAACAGTGGAGATTTTAAGGACGAAATGGCCACAGAAGATAATCTAAGAGGACACTGTGAGATGATTCAATTTAAATTAAAGAAAATGTAACAGTAATTTGCATTGATCTGATCAATGGAGAGCAATAGCAACATTTTCTGTCAAGCAAGGGGCCACCATCTGTTGGAAATAACAGAGGAAAAAAAGAGTATATATGCATGCGCTGGTGAAATGATGGAAATCCTCAGCTCACTTCTGGGTCTTCTGATCAGCTACGCTGCATAGATGTTGGATCCTGAAGCTTTCTCTTGGACCTGACCATTAATTCCTTCCCAGGGGAAATCCAAGTGTATTTGTTAGCTAGACGGTCTAGTTCACTCCAGGGACTGCTTCTCATATACAGATAGGGAGAGCTTAAACACATGTTTAATTCCCTTTGCCCTGTGTAGCCATCCAACCCTGTTTCTGCAAACCCACTACCTCTCATATATCACACACGTCCAAACAGTGCCCTTGGTCTGACATTACTCTGGCATACTGCAATTCAGTTTCCCTTTTGTTTTGGGCACTTTAACTGGAAAGCCACAAGTATTAATTCTTAGGGCCACAGGAGTATCACACAGGCACCACAGCGGACCCGGATCAAGTGCTATGCAATTTAGACATGGCTGGTGCTCACTAGAAAAAGGACTGCATGTCCCAAGCAGTGCGGGCATGAGTAAGTCTGCACCATTTGTCGCTGTGTCCTCTGCTGTTACCTGTAGTAGGTGCCTTAAGCAATGTGGACGCAGTCTTAGTCAGTCAAAGGGTAGCTCTGAAATTAGGCGGATGCAGGACTGTGAAAAGTAAGCAGTCTTAGGATATATCAGGTGAAATATTTCTAAGAGAGAGGGAAATGTGAATGCCATTTTATAAGGCCCTAGTGAGATCTTATCTGGAGTACTGATAAAATTCTGCTCACTTATCTATAATAAAGATGAAATCAAGTAGAAACAATTGGAAAGAAAAGTTCCCTGGATGATCAAGGAGCTGGAGATCACAGCAGGGTTTTATTAGTCTTGCAAAAAGTAAGCTGGAAGAGGATGCGATTGCTTTAATTACATTGAGAAGGTGGACACTGAGGGATTGAGAATTGCCTAAACTCAAGGACATTGTTGACTCAAACCAAATGAGTAAACATATATATAAATAAATTTAGGCTAAAACATAAAGAAATATCGCAAACTTTAGGAGAGAGAGCTTGTGAAAATCTTGTGTGTGGGCTGTGGAGACAAGACACTTGTTTTTTCAGGTGGAGCTTGATGAATGTAGGAAAGGAATTATATGACTTGGTTGTTTATGATATCACAGGGCTGATAGTCCAGAGATTGTTGCATGACTATCTATTTCATCTATCCCAAATATTGTAGAAATCTTGTTCATATAAAGCATTACAATGTTACAGTTTGTTAGCTGCTCTTTTAACCTGTAAGAATTTAAATAATTGTCATTCTTGAAATAATTTATTATTTTTACATTGAACAAAGTACCTATGGGATTTCAATGTCTAGCTGTATCAAGCACAGGGTGAAATACAGATACCTGTATCTTAAATGAGAAACTGGACGCATACATTCAGAAATGCCTCACTAATGTATTGTGTATTGTGCATTTTCACGTAAATATTGTGTCATGCAATTTGAACTTTGCAAATTTTGAAAATTTAGCCCTTGATAATGTGGGTTGTTTGAATGGTGTATCTGCTGCCTGAGGTTTTTTAAGGTTCTTCTATTGTTTTGCTTCATTTCTGATCTGTGGTGAGGCTTGTTCTGGCAATGACAGGAGGGACAAATTGTTCATAGATCTTGCGTGCCATTCCTGATACAGTATATTTTCAGTACTGTAGTTCTCATGTGCAGTGTTAGAAGTAGCTGAATGAAGAGACAGAACGCCAATATCTTGGTAAATAATGGACTTATTTTTCTTGCTGATAGTCTGATCTTTCTGGAGCTCCCCCGCAGAATCCCAGGCCCTAATGAGACTGGCCTCCACAATCCAGTAATGGGCTTGCGTTGTGACTAGCTGTATTTTTTCATGGAGGGAGTCAGTTTTGAGGAATTTTAAGAAATCAAAGCGGAGGATCTGAGGCTGGTTATATTGTACTGGAATTCATTGCAAAACACTTTTTACATTATTTTGTACTATAATAGTATATACTTTTACAATTTTCCTTTCAAAACCAAGAGCTATCTTTATGGCTGTGAGTTAGACTAATTCATTGGTGAATTCAATTCAAGAAATATTCTGAGTCCTCAAATAGACAATAGCAGTCATTAAAGACATTCACAATACTGGTTTCGTATCAGTTTTATGTTTACAGGAATAATACACATACAAAATGTGTATTTAAATGTGTTTTAAAATTTATTGTTATAACAAACAGCATCAAAAATTACTGTCATTGAAAGGAACTAGATAGAAATGTATCCATGGTTCCCTTTTCATACATGAGGCATAAAGAATACTCTTTTCCCTAGTTAGGCTGTCAGTTAGGCTTTTAACCAGTGTTTAACAACACCAACAGTTCCCCTTTGTCCGCATGGCCCTTCGTGTAGTCAGTGCCTGCTATTATATTTAACCTAAATAGCAACCTCATTTGTGATAGTTGTACTCAGCCATTTATTATTCACAGCTTATTAGAGTGGGAGTTAAAGACAGATTGCTGTAGTTTTCCATTTTTCATGGAGGTTAGGCAAAAATATTTCCTAGCGTAACCAACACAGAGTCCCACTACGGGAGATGCCGCCACCTTGTAAATTGTGGGTCCTGTAACCAGACAGCCCTTCTACTTCATTGCAGCTTGGGAAATTCTCCATCAGCTGAAGAGGTAACAGCATACGCATACCCATACACTGTTTATCATCTTAGATATCATCTCCAGTGATGACTGTAAAAGTTTATTGCCCCCAAAAAGCAGGAATAGAAAAAGCTATGGGCAGACCCTATCCTTGACTAAGCACTGCTAGTTGCCATTGAATTTTGTGGATGGGCAGTGCTTTGGCCCCAAGGCACCATCTTTATGAATTTTATAACAAATTAGTAACGTCTGTCTTCAGTGGAACTCTGTTACTCCTGCAGCAGAGAGCTAATGAACCTTCCTGTATGATTAGACTTGGAAAGTTTCAATTTGTAAATAGGCAAATAATTAATACTTCCAAAAAATATTTCCCCAATGTTATTTTAATGACTTAATTTTTACACTAATTAGACAATCTGGTTTAAAATTCATATAAAGGTAAGGGTGTTAATGCAAAACCCCAAAATGTCAAAATCAAGACTCAATATATTTGAATACAGAATCATAATATTTTTCTAATCATATTTTCTAATCAGATTAATCACATAAATTCATTTAAATATCTTTTTTTTTTCAGCTCTTCTTATAGGAGAAACCCAGTCAACAGTTCCTGAGTAATGTCCAGCTTCTCAGAGAGATTAAAGTGTCTAAATAGCTTTGAAGTTTGGGGAATAAATGCCTTAGTTTAAATGTGCAAGGAACTGAACAGACTTAATTTTGCCCATGTTTACCTCCATCTGCTTTAATCTTGCCATGTCTGAAATGAGACTGCTTACGTGCGTAAAGTAAAGCCTGTACCTAGATTATATTATTGCCTGAATCAGAATCAGAATCTTGAATATTTACTTGAAGTCAAATGCTTTCAGTGTCCCATCTCATTCCTACCTAAGATATGTTTTTTCCTTTGATTTCAGAAGGAATCGAATACAAATATTCTTCACTGCCTTGAAATAATTTATACAAAACCTATTAGTTCAAGTCCATAACTGGGACAAACCCAGCAATTTTTTGGGTTGATTTTGAGTGGATGGAGAAGTCAACAGCTATCTCTACTTGCCAAGGAAAAAAGAATCCCTTGAGTTTCCAGAACCTGCTGCCGGACACGCAGTCTTCTCTCCAGGTCGAAGGGTGCTCTGCATGGAAAGATAATGGAGGTGCCATCCAGACTGGATGGAACTGAATAATTAAAGAAGCTTGTAAATTATGTTGCCATCAAATGCTGGAGGATATGGTCCTGCTGCAGGAAAAGAACTGCCTTTTGTGTATCTGAGGCATTTTTCAGAAGATATTAAGGATGAATATTGGATGCATAATTAGGTTTTCTTGAAGGTATGTTGGTACGTTGGAGGTAGATCATGCAATAATTTCTATTACCCCACATTACCTATACTTTGACTGAGCAGTTGTATCACTGCTTGTATTTCTGCATCTCTAGTTGATATTTTTCTAGAATAAATATATTTTAGAAAATGGAAGATTATAGTTGCTGCTCTCTACATGCAACATGCCTTTTTTTATTTCTTTCTCTTCATTTTATTCCCTTTACATATTTTCATCCCCCCTTTAATTTAATGGGAACCATACACAGAAGTCAGGCAGATAAATGTACTGAGACCTGGTTAGCATTTAATCTCTTTTTAGATAAATGCAAATATTGCTGTCGATGGTACTGGAGCCTTGTCCAGCAGTCATCCGAGGAACTTGCTCATCCATTACTATCAGTCACGAAGATTGTGATCCAGAATATTCGTTCTTGACGAAAACAATAGAATTAAGCCACAGGGCTTCAGAAAATTGCTTTCATATTCAAGCAGTGCTACACATATACAGACACCTTGTTGATGATTTTCCTGCCCTGAAGAAAATATATTGCTGCTGCCACAAACCTGTCTTTTGGCACTTTGTCACTTACAAGTGATGATAAAATTGCAACAAAGAGACTTCTTTTTAATCTCATAGGTCATTGTTTGTACTCTGGACAGTCCTCTCTTTGTCCTTTCATTTAGTTTAGATAAGGTGGAAAAATCCTCTTAGTTGCTTCTAAACTTCTCTTAAAAATACAAAATAAAAAATTTCAGCCTCGATGTACCCTCAAATTTTGAACATGGAAACTTTTTTCTTCATGTTTCTCATTTAGATCAAAAGCTCTGTGTACATTTTAAATATGTATTTTTTTGGCAGATGAATTGCAGGCAGACTTTTTGATTTATAGATTTGCATCAAACTGTAAACCTTAAGAGAGACATTTAATCCCTTTAATTTTGTGAGAATCCCAGAATCATGTGATAATTGTATTACTGAATTTGTGACCTTTATTATATCCATTTGTTACTGCTAAATGCTTAGCATAATTTTTTAAATTCAGTCATCCAGTCCAGCAATTCAAAGTTGCAGAAAACTTGTGACAGTTAGAAAGACAGAAAAATTCTGAATAAATCCACGTACCTGTTGAATATCTTGAAGATAGACTTTCACACCATTTGTACAAATAGCAATTTATCTGACTACATTCTGTTTGATTTTTTTTTTTTCTACATTTGTTGGGAGATTTTTCTCATCTTTGTCAGCTTCCTCTTTAGCTTTATACCTCAGTGAAGTCCCAAACCTCTGTGACATAAAAAGTCTACTGCCATGGGATTTTGATGCAGCAAACGCAGCATTTTGTCTCCTGTCTGCAGCCTGCACTCTCTTCCAGTCTGTCTCTTCCAGTTGGAGGTATGGAAAGAGCAAAGAAGAAAAAGAGGCTTAAAATCTCCAGAAAAGGGCAGCAGCAGAAGGTACCCTTGCAGCATGTTTTCCTCTGTCCACACTGTACATCAGGCTTGTCTGCTCCTCTCCTGTACATCTGACAACCGGTATCCAGGAACAAGACAGGGTAAGAATGAGGTGGAACCAAAACTGGTGTCATACTTTTTATGTCGGGGTTAAACATACTGTTTAGAAAAATTAAGGGGTGCTATCAATACCTAGGACAGTTTCTCTACCTTTTCTCTCTTACTTTGGTCCCCCTGATTACCACCAAGCAGAGGCTGTGAAGGCATTACACATTCCCTAGGATGAAGGAGCAGTCAGCTCCTGCAATCCGCATTGCAGACAAGAGCTTGAAGAGAAAGGAAGAGACAGACCCAGAAATTCAAAGTTTACTGATTTGAGTACTGCCTCCAGAACCCTGGGACATTCACGGTTCCTCCTATGAGAAAGCCAAGCATTAAGAACTACAGAAATGGACACTTAGGTGCCTAAATAACCATTAAAGGCCAAACTCTCTGTAAGTGCCCACGGGAAACAAGCTTTATCAGTCTGGGTGAAGGGATCCTTGTGTTCAAACTGATCACTACTGAGGATAATAGATTACTCACTCACCTGGATTTGGCCCCTATGAATAGAAGAGTCCTGGGCCTCCTGTCAGTGTCACCTTCCCTTGTCTCATAAAGTCACTGCAGATTCACCGATATAAACTGGCGAAAGCAGAATTAGCCACAATAATAAGCATTCTTGCTTCTTCGTGGGACTCTTCACAGAGTGGGCTGAACTTGAAGATAATGAACCACCATTGTCTAGTGTAATTGTACTGCTTGAAAACCTTCACAATAAATAAAGATGCATGCCTAAATAGCTAAGTTCAGAAAATTCTGTTTTCACTAGTTAAACTGCCTTTTTAGAGTTACTAATTATTCTTTTTCATTCTTACATTTGCCATTTTAATTTTAATTTTCTGCTAGGTGTTTATAGAATAAATACGTCCAGACACCTTTCCCTGTTCAGGATTACTCTATAGTAATCTTCAAAACTAGTAGCTTCAAAAAGAAATAGTTTGGAACAGAAAGAGATTGCTATGATATCCTGAATAACTACAATGCTTAAGAATACTAATACAGAAGTTTCACAGCCAAAGAAACAGTCTATGGTGCAGAACAATATTTTGCAGGAGTTACTGGGCCTGAGATGTTTGGACTTAAGATGTAAAAAGCAATTCCTCAAAAAAATTGTAAATATTGTTGTTGAAAATAATTTCTCAGTGTAACACTATATCGCAAATAATTACGTAAGTGAGGGGACGTTACTTTTAAGACAAATTTTCTCTCAAACTCCTTTATTACATAAGTCACCTCCTCCTGACCTTATGCTGATCACATAAGATTTTGCAACGGTATCATAAAAAGGTATGTGCTTCCTTGTCAAAAATAGATAAAAAAAGGCAAGAGCAAGAGGATTTCCTCGACTACAGAGTATAAAATAGAAGCAGAAAATTATGGGAAAAAACCCCAACAAAATGATGAAAAGCATGAGCACTTTTAAGACTCTGATTGATGGAATTTTCTCAAAATTTTAGGAGGCTTTTGAAGTGTTAGTGCATTCCACAGCAACCACTGATAGTTTCTGAACTCATATTTTAAGGCTGTATTTATACCAGAGGCTCAATTCTGAACTCAGATACAAGCTATTTTACCCTTGTGTATGTAATAAAATTAGTCACACTCCTGCTGTGCTTATACAGGGCTGCTCGTGTGCCTGCGGCAAACTCAGCAGCACGGCTTCATGCCTGTGCTCTGATGTTTGGCCCTGGTTACCCTGTCTCACATAGACCTGCTGTGCCAAAAAGGGGCAACGCACTGCAGCCATCCTGATTCTAATGGTATCTTATACTCAAACATTGAATTACCGTGTAGCCCAGTTCAAGAACTCCTGGATGAGACCCGTTAAGGCCAAATGCTGGAGGAGTTGTGCTGAACCAGTATGGGTGGCTGAAGCTGAGGCTTTATCTTGTCCTGCACTAGGAACAAGACACATCTGTCTCCAAGCGGTATAGCTGGGGTAAATGTGAGCGTACCATGAGAGTGGTAAAGGGTGTAAGAGAGACAGGAGTGTTAATGTAATTGTGTTGTGCCAAATATTCACTCTGGGTTTACAAAACACTTTTTAAAATCGGCAGGTAATTCAGGATTTAGCAATAATTTTGCCAGCTCTGGAATTTTGCCTGTATATAGCTGTTAATGTTTTTATTCTTTTTTTTTTAATTTATTTTATTTCTGCAGCAATCCTCTAGTATTTAATCATGTCTCTCTATGTTGTTATTTTTTTGTTTAGTGAAGCAAAGCTTCTCTATTACAGTCCTGAGTCTCCACACTTGGGATCCCCGCGGTAACCCTGGCAACCTCGTTAGCAGGGTGGGCTACAGCTTCAGCACCTCTCGTCCCCCCCTCCCAGCCCGCAGCGCAGCAGCAGCAGGGAGCTGCTGCCTGACCTGGAGCGCATCACTGCGGCTGCTGAAATGTCACCGGGGCGCTTGGTGTTGAGGCTGCAAGGCTGATGCCTGCATGCAGTTATGCACTTGGTTTTGCATGATCACCTAGTCCCCTTTTTTAAAAAAAACTATTTAGATTAAGCCTCTAACATCATTTTTGAGAGGGTGGTAAGGTGCTACCACATAATTCTTCGTCAAAATAGGTGGCAGGGCTGAGCCCGAACATGCTTTGTCGGCTTTTGAGATTTTGTCATTATTACTCATACTGGAAACTACAAGGCAAGCTCTTTTAAATTCTTTTTTAATCCACTAATTGAGTAAATAATTCTGTGTTTGCTATAGATAAAAAATTTTTTAAAAAGAAGGTATTTTCTATCCTATTCTATAGGGTGCTTGAGCACTCACTCTGTTAGCATAATCAATAACCTATTAACATAATCAATATTACATTCTCCAGTATCATCTATTAAATTATACATCCATAAGGACATGCAAAATTAGTATGCACCATACAAATCTTACCTGATTTTTCTTTTTTACAGGTATTTCCCAAGATTCTTTCTTCCTATTTCATATATGTGTACTTAAAAAACATAATTAGGAAATTTTGGACTGATAGGCATAAAACATGGGCTGTCCCTCTCTTGAGAGATGTTGACAGTTGCTGTGGCTTCAAGATGGAGCAGTCTACATGGTTAAAATTCCTTCAAACTGAACTACTGTAAATTTTTAAATCGTAAATTCTCACTGCAGTCTTCTGGTTCAGGCAATCCTGCTAAGTGTTCCACATCTTCTCTCCAATATCTTTCCACTTTATGGGTTGCTTCAGTTTTGTTGCTTTCCAGGGTGCTAACTTTAGTATGTTCATGTTTCTGAGAGCCAATATAGTTACCTTTTTTCTCTAGATCTAGTATTTCTCAAAAGAATTCCTCCTAGAAGGTTCCAAAAACAACTGACCCTTCAGAAGAATAAATGTTGTTTGCAGAATGTCTTAAACTTTTTAAACAGATCACTTTATGTATGTTAGTGATTTAGTTTACCCTTCATTAAAATCCCAGGGGATGAAAGTTTGCTTTTACTTTTACTCTTCAAAATTCAGCATGTGAAATACATTGATTTATTGATATTAGTTTAACCAAGCCAAGAAGTTGCTCAAGTATTGGGGCTTTCTGCGACAATTGAATTGAAATTGATTTATGACATAAGATTAATGAATAATTTCTTCTTGATCTATTGTTGTGGATGGGAAAGGCTGAAGTGATAGACTTACTGTTTAAATTTCTATGTTGTGCAAGCCTAGGACAAAACTGGAATGAGAAGGGGACAAGAAGGATTGGGCTCAAGGTTATAGTTTGAATTAGGGTTGAGACTGAGACTAAGGCCTGAGTTGGTAGTTTTATTCCTTGGTCCTCTGAGACCTTGTCCATGTTGGCTTAAGAGCTAGGTGAACGTGCTACTGGTATAGCAGTATCTATACGGTTGTCTGTTAAGGTTTGTTACATTTGCTTAATGTTTGGATTCTGCTTATCTCCTACAGTGAGAAGGAGGGCTGGGACCCACAGGGTCTTACACTTTATGTGCTTGTTGGGTACGGGCTTTTGTCACAACGTAATGTTAAAGATAGGGATGGATGCAGGTTAGGAGTTGGAGCTTAGTTTATTTAGGCATGTGGAGTATGCAAGTCTGGCATGCTTCCTCGTTCCTGTAGGTTTTTTTTACAAATTATCACTAATTCATGCTGTACCAAGGGTCAGCAGGCTGCAGTTTAGGCTGCCTGCACTCCAGGGCAACTTGGAGGCCATGCCACCGGTGGCTTTGAAGGGGCCCTTCCAGGAAGGTCTGCAAAGGAGCCTCAGCCATTGATCCCTCCAAGTTTATGATTAGATGGGAGGCTGAAAAGACAGTGGATGGCTCATGGCCATGTTGGGCTGTGTGAAAACCAAATCTGATTGAGGCTGGGTGTGGGTTTTGGTTTTACATGAAAGAGGACTTCAGTTTTGTGTGAACTGTTAGATGAGTTGCTTGATGTTTGATATTGATACTCTATACGGATCTAATTGAGGACTGATGAGAAAATTGTGAAATGATTTCTGTTCTGTTCCGAGATAGGTAACAGCGGCCAAGTAGAGTTAGTTCCCATGAGGGCAGAGGTCCAGCACATGTTGATTTTATTACTCAGTACCTGGACGTCCTTGTGTCCACCATAAACACTCTTTTCCAACTAAAAATGACTGCTGGATAATTGCAAGCTGGGATGACTTCACTGGCTAATCTGTGGATTTGGCAAGACAGGCAGATAAACTGAGCACTTCAGGCACTGCTCTCTGTAATCCTTTCTGCCAGCCTTTGTCCTAATGTTAACAATAATCCTTAATAATTGTTTAGACACCTCTCCCCTGGCCAAAATCAAACACACCTATTTTTCCATTTCACATCCATTGTCATCCTAGTTCTTCAGGTGTTAAGTTTCATACAGCAATAATAATAAAAAAATCAGTTCCTGGTGTCTGTGGTGCTAATAGAACTCCAGCTTTAGAGCTAATAGCAGCAAAGGGTAAAAAAATACTCTTCCCTTTCGCCCAAGTCCTTTTCCTAAGACCCTGTTCTTTCAGGATCATGAAGTAAAAGTAATAATTTATCATCTACATTTTGTAAATCTAATCAGAGCCCTTACTAGTGCTCATTATTATCCAGGCACAGTTAATGGGAACAGAAATATTAACAAATCATATGCTTCTTTCTCTACTGCAATTTATGTGAACCTCAAGCTGTAAAATTAGCATGTTTATGTGACCCTGACCCCAACTCAGTCTTAACCCTGAACTTTAAAAATAGTCTGGGACACCTCCCTTGACACAAGCACAAAACAAACTGTTTGTTTTCCTCTGAGTGTCAGCCTTCGTCCTAGTTCTGCAGGTCTTGAAGGAGCACTTCAGCTTCTTCTTTTATAATCATACCCCAACCCCAACACTAATTGTAGCAATCCTACCTTTACTGTTAAAATACAATGCAGATCAAAGCAGTCTCTGCACTTTTAATGAACTCTCAGGCATTGACTGTCATACTTCAGTCAGACTGCATTTAAAATACGCTGGTTTTTTCTGTTTTATTCACTTCTAGGCCCTACTTCTCAAACATTGTGTAGTGAGAGGCTCAGATGGGGCTTTGCTTCACATTATTCAAGAGCTCTAAATATACAGGTATTTATAACCAATGCATACTTACGTGATCTCAAGTGATGTTACATATAGTAATACAATAGCCTTCCTAGAGAAAATGGTAGGATTACAGATAAATGTAACCTGGGAATGTTTAAACTGTAAAATGCCTCACAGTTTGAAACTTCTGGAAGCAAAACACTGACAGGGAGAAGCATAAAATACTACACTCCAAAAATGAATAACATTCTAATATTATCAACTTCACAATGATGACACCTAATAATATTCATATTGTGGCCTAATATTTATAATGAGGAGAGCTATCTTTGTGGACCATTGAGCTGCCAATTAGTGGATATGTGACTGCAGTGGGATGTGCATGGCTGCAGTTAGCTCTATACTTACCAGCTCCTTAGGGGTCTAACCAAAACGGCACAGAGATCAGGAAACCAAATACAGCAGAAGCCAGAACAGACAATCATTTATTAGATATGTTAAGTTAATATAAAAAAATCACATGACTTTACTGACAATAATATAGAAAAGTTTGGGCTAGACTATTTTGCGTTTCACTGCTCCTGTGGGTTTGCTTTCTTTGCCAGGCTTTGCAGCACAGGATTTGTTCCAGGGTAAGTAGTTTAAGCCTGGCTCAAATGTGCAGTTTTCCTACTGTTTCTTCTCCCTTGTATATTTAGCTTTTCAGGAAACCTTCAACTTTCACCATTTCAGTATAAGAATAGGAAAGTTCATCTGAACAGTATTACTCCTGTAAAACTGTAGTATTAATGATTCCTACAATAGATTTAGTGTTTTCCTGACAAAAATGACAATCATTCCATCTTCCATCACTGGAGTATCAGGACGCTTTAGTATGAAGAGAGAAACTCCCTGGAGTAGCCTATTTACAGATATTTTCTTTATCTTCATAATAGTCTCTTGAAAATTTGGTGATAAGATTTTGTAACAGATTGTAATTTAGGGCATAATATACCACCTGTAGCTTGCCAGTTTCTACAAACACCAAGGTGGGGAGATCCATTATACCAGTACATCACAAGGTCTTTCAAAACAACAGTGCAAAACACACCGTTCCAGATACATACATTCTCTCTTTGTAAAAGCCTGCAGCATAGTCAGCCATGGAAAAAATGGCAAAACTCTTAGACCCTGTGCGTATCAATGCATAGGGAGTTCGTCATGAGGTGATGCTTTTGGAACACAAACTGTGATATACAGTCATTGCTTTGAAATGTTAGAGAATAAGCTGGGAGGAAAAATATAAATATCCACTGTCTTGGGGTGCCAGAAGGCATGAAAAATCACTACCCAATAAATCTTTTGGGGTTAAAAAATGAGTTTGTGGCACCTCTAGGACTGAATACACAGGATTACCTGATTTATGGGAGTTATGAAGTTACATGGTGCCACTTGAGAAGCCCAAGGCAGGGAGCTGTGCAGTTGGAAGGATAAATAGTGATTATATTTGATTTTCAATACTGAGATAGGAAGGAAGAAAAAGTTCAATCAAGCCTTAATCGTTCTTTGAGACCCTGTTCTGAAAATATCTTTCTACCAGATACAATGGCATTCGGGCAGTTTCCAGTACCACATCAGGGTGGTCCTTTACTGAAAAAGAGTTAATAGCCAAAACCTAAATGCTTAGTGGAGATGTGGATTTTCAAGCAGGCAAATTAGGGGAAGTTTTCTTCTTCTGCAAGATTGGATGTTTAGATCCTGATGTAAGTGGAGGAGTGTTCTCCAAACCCACAGTCGGGCAGCTGAACAAGGGAAGAATAAGTTTTTAGATTTCAAATGTGTGTACATGTGATTGGCAAAGGACTCTTTCAGATTTGGCCAAATCCTGCTTGTATTACTCTTGAAAATAGTTCTACTATATAATTAATGGAATAGTAGAGAAATGGTAGTTAACACAAGTAACTTGATTATCAAAACTATTGTGCCAAAGAATAAGCACCTTTCTTATTTCCTGTTTGTTTATTGGGATCCTTTCCCCACTTTCTTTAAGATGCCATTAGCATAAAGCAGCAAGTTCATCTGTCAGAGATGGTCTAGCTGTAGGTGCTGCTGCCTTGAGGCAGGGAATGGAGTAGGGGACCTCTGAAGGTCTTGTTTTCAGTGGTTACTAGGGCACTGGAAGTACAGCTTGGTTCTGTTGAATCTATCAGTCTCTTTACAAAGCAGATACGCCTGGTGAATCACACAAATTGAGAGAAAAACTATGTAAGGATTAAGGCTTATTTACTGGAAAAAAACAACAGCATAGTCTTCTGCTTGACCTTAGGCACCTAAACAGAAAAGCTGGGTTGTAAGAGGTGCTGAGTGCCTGAAGCTTTCCCTAAATCCAGTGGGAATGCTGGAAACTAAGCAGTAAGGGAAACCCAACCAGTTTTGTTTAGATTCCTAGCTTTAGGTAATAGGATTTGTTCTCTTCCTTTTTCTACTTTTCCACCTCCCAGAACTGAAATAATTTAAGAGCCTTTGATTGAAAATGTGAATCATTTAGGCAAAGCTAATGATAATACCTGTACTTCAGGTTCTTTCTCATCAGTATGAACTTCTCATTTCAATTGCATGTGAAACTCCAGTTCTTTGTCAGACATAAATTGCAGATTCCATAATTTCCCTGAAAACTAACTTTCTTTCTTTCTTTCTTTTTCCTTCCTTCCTTCTTTTCTTCCTTCTGTCTTTATCTTTCTTTCCCTTTCTTTCTCTTTTTCTTTTTCTTTCTTCCTTCCTTCCTTCCTTCTCCACTTTCCCATTTATATCTCTCTGCTTTTTTTCCTTCTTTCCCTCCCTTTCAATACAAATATTTCAGTTACTTCTGAGAACAAGAATAGGAATAAGGAAACTGTGGCCCCAAATTTAAAAAGCTACTTAGGATTTTTCATTTTAATCCTTCAGTAAGAACTTGAAATGTAAAGGTCTATCATGTGTCACCATGAGCCAGTTATTTCCAGTTAAGCTTCCCAAAGGACAGTTAATTAAATCTTTGCAATATTATTTTTTTAGGACACCAACAGCATTTTCTGTGAAAATTCTACCTTAATGGAGCGTGCTAAGCAGCTGCACAACTCCTGTGTGCTAGGCCAGTTAACACTGCCCCCCCCCCCCCAGCACCCCTTCCCTCCTCCCAGGTGAATGACTGGCCTCAGCACTGCCCGGTGCTGTTGAGGCTGAGAAGGACTTTCCCTGCAATAGTTCCCTCCTATGTGGGGCATCAGCTTGACAGCAAATGTAAGGAAAAAAGTTCTCAAGAAATGAGTGCTTCCACTGCTGTTACTCATGCAAAATGTAGATTAATGAAGTGAACTGAGGTTTGCAAAGAGCATGGGCTGAACAGGCTGAGGCTGATTGGAGCTAAGATGGGGAGAAGCAGATAAAAGCCATGGGGCAGATGCAGAAGGATGTTTAACTTCACTCTCCTTTCTGAAGTCTGAAGCTGAGTCCACATTTAGGAGAAAACCTTGTTTCAGCACACCATTGGCAGAATAACTCATTCTTTTTTTTTTTTTTTCTGCTAGATGTCCACGTAAGAGATCACAATTAATACATGAGCTCAACGAGGAAAAATCTGGGCTGTGAATGTAAAATTCTCCTCCTTGCTAAGGAACTATTTAAGGCCAGTATGATTCTCTGGCAGAGCTCCCATTCTTCCAGGTTGCATTAAAAGAATGTGAATATGAAGAAATTACATAATAAAGAAAACTAAAGTGAATGTTGTAGTTGCAAAATGCAAAGCATACTTTATTATGCATTCTTTCACTGTGTTTTCACATGAAATTTTGTTCTAAAAAATTCAGGCTTACTCTGGCTGTGGTATACGCTTAGGTATGTTTCATTGGTTAGTTGCTATATCTTTTTTTTAAACCAAGTATCCCAAGCAGAATTAAATTGTCCTACTAAGCATAATTAAATTTTCCTTTCAAAAGGAATTAATCTGCTTTGATTCTCAAAAACACATGCCAGGAACCAGCCCTCAGTCAAAATAGAGCTTGATGAAAAATAGAAAATCTCTGTTATTCCTGCAATTTTATGATCAAATTTAGTACTAAACTTTATAAAGCAATGTTTTGTTTTTATAACTTAATAGACTAGCAACTTAGAAGAGTGCTGTATATCCAGAAGTGGTTAAGAAATCTACTTATGCATCTCATAAACAATTCTGGCAGGTAAGAACCAAAGTGCTGCTCTTTCTATGGGCACCTATGTATAATTGTGTAGTGGACTTCCACAGGAACAACATGGCATTATTGAAGATTTGTCTTGAAAGATTTATCTTATTCTGTTAAAACAAGTCATTAGATTTATTTCTTTCAGTATCATAGGTCTTCATTGAGTCAAATAAACCATATTTTGTTTACCGCCCTGGAAAGATATAAATGCTAAATACTCTTTAACTTTATTTTATGAGAGTGAATATTATATTCCTCTTTCCACTGACCTTTTATTGCCTTGTGAATAAAAAAATAATTTACCAGACAGAAATAACAGCCAGAGGAAGGTGGGATTTATGAGCATGCCAACTCCACTAAAACCAAAGGATAAACGTAATAGTCTCAGAATAAAAATGGTGAATTATCTAGTGCTCTATTCTCAAAACTTTAAAATAACTTTTCTCACAAAATTAGAGCTTTACTCATGTCATCATGGTAGAAGAGTGCACATTCTGTTTCTTCCTTTTTTTCTGTTCCTTGTATCCTAATAATCTAAGAAATAATTAGATATATTCTATTTGTAAGAAATTAGAATATGAAATAATTGTCCATCCAGTCTATAACAGATCATTAAATACATGAGCTGCAGAATGTCTCAAATTCTGAACACAGCAGATTTTTATATTTTCCTAGAGTGTTAAGTATTTCTTTGTTGCAAATAATGGTATGAAGTCTACAACTTTTCAAAATAAGGCAAACATGAAGTTTCAGTGCTGGAACCTGTTTGCTCTATAGGATTTCTTGTTTTGAAATGCAGTTTGCTTTGAGAAGTAACTGTAAAAGGGAAACTGTTTTCCTGAGATCAGCTCTCAGAACTTTGTTTTACACTACACAGAAATAATATTTATTTAGGTGGCTTCATGCTAAATTCCATACTGAAATCCAGAGATACTAGTTCTTCTACACTTCAAGAAACAGTTACCTTCTCAAAATATGTGGTTAGCCTAGTTCAATAATCTTCCTTTGCATTTTAACCCACTTTATAGTTAAATCTGATTTTTCTTTCATTGGAGATTCTCACTGAAGTCATGCACACAGAGAGATCAGACTCACAGGTTTATAGCTGATTTTGTAATTTCAAGCCTTCCCTTATTTCTTAAATATAAGAGGCTCACAAGTATTAGTTTTATTATTTTTTCAGTCATACGATGCTGCACCTGCATTGACAGATCAGTACAAATGCTTGGCATTTATGTCATGTATTTGTTCTTGAAGACTTCTAGGATAGGAAACAGCTTGTTTTCCTAGCTTAGTTACATTTCACACTTTGATTCTCTTTCCAACTGATATTTAGTAGTTTCCAATTCTCTACCCCCTCCAGTTAGCCCATGGGATCCTTTGGAGAAGGAGAAGAGAGGGAGAAGGCAGAAAGGTGGGGAACAGCAAGGCATCCCTTTGCAAGGTGCCCGCGAACCCCCTGTCTCAGGAGCCTTCTGGTTACAGATGGGATGTGAGGGGGAGGAATAAAAGGGGGGGGTGGAGAAAGGAACCATGCAAATTTGAGGAGGAAAAAGAGTTTCAGGGGAGTCAGGAGAACAAGAGAAAGTAAGGTTGGGTCTGTCTACAGCAGATCAGGGCAGGGAGCAATTGTCAAGTCCTTTGTTAAATGGGGTTCCGGTTGGCCTACTGTATAAGGATGAGATGGTTGCTTCCTCCCTGGGAACGGATGGTTGAAAGGGAAGCACATAGCAAAGCACTCTGTACCTTGCACATTCCCAGTAGACTTGCGTGCTCCAGGTTTCCATCTGTCTCCTGTGGAAGTGCTTGGGATGGGGTACAGGGACATCGCATGCTACTACAGTGGGTCGGGTGAGGACTTTTACCCTTTTTCTCTAAGGTTTTTTATTTGTATTAATTTTATTCTTATTTAAATTTTGTTCCTTATTTCATATTTCACATAGTTTTTGATATTACCATCAAACTAATGCTTACTGATGAAATTTCACAGTTGCATGTATTTCCTAAGCAACATGTTCTTCTGTAAAAAACCAAAATTAACTCATTCTTAGTTATCTCTTGTCTGGAGACAGTACTCAGCCATAACTGACTGAGGACATACGCAAGCAAGGAGTGGGTGGTCTTCATTCCCTGATAGTTTCAAGGGACCTTGTGGGGCCTCCCATTGTTATTTCCTTGGTGGAAGACTGAAGTCAAAGCAACTTTGCATATTACCTTTCCCAAAACCAGGCACACGCACTTCTGAGCACTACATGGAATTTGCTAGCATTTCAGCTCCACAAAATAACAAAGTCAAAACCTGAAGTGAATTATGATTTGTCTTTTTGTTCATAAGATGAAATGAGTAGTCTACTGCCCTAAGATTTCATAGATTTTTATTCTAAATTAATGACAAAAATATTTGTGAATAAAATGTCCATTTTACACCTGTAATAGAATTTTCTTGCAGTAGCAGCAGCTGTGTCTGTTCCATGTAGATGACAGGCTGACAAATGGAAAGATTATTTCTGTTCCTTCTTTCATTTGAGAGTCATAAATCTGAAAAATGCGGAATAGATTTTTTTCGTGCATCTTATAAGACTTTATAGGAAGATCCAAGATGGCAGAGAGGGCACAGTTCCAGAATATAAATTAAGGTCTGTACTGGTACCACCAGCAGTCACTCAATGTGATTTGACAGTATCTTTGTCAAATCAATATACAATGCTTTGTTGAACTAGTGGAGTAAGTGGATATGTCTGATAAAATAAACAATGTGTTGTCCATGCCGTTGACGTGAATGCTTATTTAATAAGATTGTTTTGATTCAAAGTCAATTTTCATATTTATACTGTTGCAAATCCTGCAGAAGCAGTTGTGTCAGCCATCTGTATAACATCATATTCGATAGAGATGCAGATCTATTCAGCTTTGTGTTGAGGTATATCTATAGTGCTACCATATAGATAGTAAATACTATGATAATTTATATTCACCCTGCATAGGCAGACACAAAGCTTTATCCTATCTCAGTGGTGATACAAAGACCAAATATGTTGAGATATTGGTTAGCTCAGGTGCTCTTTGTAACAAGGTATTTCACTCTGTGCTGCTCTGGAGCCGGCCAATTTGGGGGAAGTAATTAGACCATGGACCTACAGCTCCACAGGATCTTTTTCTTGGTTTTCAGTGCAGCAGTTCCAATACCAAATTTTCCTGACATGCAGGGCTGCTAAATTTAAGAAAAATATACATCCTTCCATACATATCTATGGCAATTCAAAGGGAGTGGAATAAGTTGTATTTGTGCTGGTGAGCAGCTAAAGCCATGGAAAACGTCACCCTGGACCACAGTGCAAAGCATCTTCAGGGGACAGTGGTGTCAGTAGAAACTGACCTCTCAGATCACTGACACAATTAGATTTCAAAATCCTTACTAAGCCTTAAATGACATAGCTCATACGTAATTTTGTTTAGCTGTTCTTGTGACTACCTAAATAATTTTTTAATGATAAACCTTTTTTATTCTATCCTTTTCTCTTTCTTTTTATTCCTATACATATATACAAGCACAGGTACTCTTTATTAAATTGAAATATTAAGATTATATAATCAGAGGGCACTTTAATGTAATCTTTTAGTGCATGAGGGGTCATATTACAATAAGGATTTGTGATTGTCTGGTTACCTTGAGAAAGTCCTTTTATTCGTAGTGTAAAAACGAAAGCCAGGTGGTGGCAGGTTCTGTTCTTTAACTGTGTGATGACTTCTCCATCACTATAAGCCCTTCTTATCTCTGGTAGTGTAAGAGATACTAGTTGCTGCTTGAGCATGGGTGAGCCAATTATTTCTTTTTATGGAATATCTGGATGTGGCAAGACTGGTATGTGTCTCTCTCTCGCTGGTACTGCTTCCACAGAGCCAGGCATGTCCCCTTTCTACCTCAAATATTCTCAAACTTCTACCTTTTCTTCTTTTCAACTTCATAGGTAATGAAAATCACCCTTTATAGGGGATCCGTATAAAGATCTACCCCTCACTTCCGAGGACTTGAGCAGAATCCAGGGTTTGTGCTTATGTTTTGCACACAGAGCGAGCCGTAGTGTGTTTGAAATGATAAAAATATAATTTTTTGTTTGAAATTATAAAACTATAAAATAACTGTTTTAACTTGAACATAGAAGGCCTGTTGTCCTGGGTTTGGCTAGGAGAGAGTTGATTTTCTTCCTAATAGCTGGTATAGTGCTATGTTTTGGGTTCAGTATGCAAAGAATGTTGATAACACTGATGTTTTCAGTTGTTGCTAAGTAGTGTTTAGACTAAAGTCAAGGATTTTTCAGCTTCTGATGCCCAGCCAGCGAGAAGGCTGGAGGGGCACAAGAAGTTGGGAGGGGACACAGCCAGGGCAGCTGACCCAAACTGGCCAAAGGGATATTCCATACCATGGGATGTCATGTCCTGTATATAAACTGGGGGTGAGTTGGCCTGGGGGGGATTGCTGCTCGGGAGCTAACTGGGCATCACTCAGCGCGTGGTGAGCAATTGCATTGTGCATCACTTGTTTTGTATATTCCAATTCTTTTATTATTATTATTGTAATTTTATTATTGTTATCATTATCATTATTATTTTCTTCCTTTCTGTTCTATTAAACTGTTCTTATCTCAACCCACGAGTTTTACTTTTTTTTTTCTGATTCTCTCCCCCATCCCACTGGGTGGGGGGAAGTGAGCAAGCGGCTGCGTGGTGCTTAGTTACTAGCTGGGGTTAAACCACGACACCTGCTTTGGTATAGCTCCCTGGTCTTCCTCAATATATGAAAGAACAGCCTAAAGCAGAGAGGGCAGCCTGCGCAAGTGGGCTGGTGTCTTCAAATGTGGCGAGGGGAGGTACAAAGCTCCCCATGTGCCTCGCCTCTGCCTCCTACTCCCTATGTTCAACATCCATCTCCAGATGGAGTGAAACAGGGAAGAAGCAGAGAGGTCGCTCCATTCCTCCTCCATAGCGTGGCCGCCTTCATAGGATGATTCAGGAAATTATCCTTTCTCATGCATTCCACCCTCTGGCAAGCATCTTCCCCACAGAGGATGCCAGCAGCATTTCTACCTCCAGGAGGAAGGAGATAAAATTGTAAATAACATTTAAGAGTTAACTGGTTTTGGCTATGTTGCGTAGGCTGAAAGCCCTATTTTCTCCTTCAGAAATTTGTTTTTTGTGATCTGACTGAGGCAAGCCAGGGAGCGAACACAAAAGACATTTCTGCAATTACAAGTGCCACAGACCAGAGATCAGTAGCACAAGTGAGATTCAAATATAATGAAAAAATGTGAAATCACAAAGGGCAGAGTGACTGCCACAGTCACGGTGGCAGGACTCTCAACGCGTGCTGCAGCTACTGTAACACTGAGCAAACCTATGCTGCAATTCGAGTGCGTCCCACGGCACGAACACCACCCCTCCACCGGGCCAGCGCTGTGCCAAACCGAGCTGTGACAATGTCCTCTGAGCAACGCAGCAGCACCATTTCTACCCTGACCTGAAGGAGAAACATTTTTATTCTGCTCTGTGGACAAATGTGCTGAGGAAAAACAGCTGTCTGATTGCATACAGTCTCCTACAAGCTGGTGTGTCTCTGCAAAGACACTGGTGGGTTGTGGATGAGCTCTACTGCTGGTCCCAAGTTCTTCTCAGCCAAAGCATTTTGGGCCGTGGCTGCTCATTGTTCTCATCTTTGCACGCTCCCAAATCTGGATACTTCATTGGTTGTTTTTTTTTTAAATAAATGCATCTCTGCTGGCTGGTACCTCAGGTTTGAAATCAAGCTCCCCACTCACAGGCTCCACTTGCTCCTCTATGTTCTCTCCAGTTATGTCTCGCCTGCCACTGATGTCTGGGCTTGTACCATGCCACCTCCTCTGTCCCTGGAAAAAAAACCTAGGCACACAAACCAGTAAGGAACTGATTTGTTTGAACCTGATCTAATCTGCAGGCTGTGCTTAATTTGTAGTCTAAATATAGCCTTTGAATTGCTCCTTGTGCTCCCAGGGTCTTAGTTGAGAAGGAAGAACATGGAGACAATAAAGGGCAAGAAGATCTTAGAAAGCTTTTACTCATTCATAATCATTTTTAAGAGAGCACTTCACTATACTTCTGTTTACAAAACAGTAAACAGCACTAAGGAATTTCCCTCCTCCACCAAGGGGGATGCAAAGAGAACAGGTCTTGTCTCTTGGTGCTTCCTCTTGAGAATGCAGGTTTGGTAGATAATGCTAAACAATTTAACTGTCTAAGTTGATAGAGCACAAGGTTTTGATCAGTAAAATATACCAGCGCAACACATACACATGTATGAATGCAGCCCATGTGAAATGCATTTAGTATCAGTTAAGTATTTAAGCATCATGAATTGTAATTATAAATAGAAAGTAATGGTAAAGCTATTCTAGTTCTAGTAGTGGTTCTACAAAATACAGTTCTTCACCCTGTGCTGTCTAGCACTTTCATTATTAAAAATTATCTGGGAAAAAAAGAAAAATCTAATAAAGTTTGTAAATATCCCCCAAATCGTGAGAGAAAAAAACAAATAAATTTGCTGGCATTCAAACAGCTATGTTCAATTCAGGCCCAAATGTCAGGGACAAAAACTACTACATCAAAAAACACACCTCTAGAAACAGAAATTCTGAAAAACATCTTGGCTTTTGGAGCAGATGATCTGCTCCTCAGTGCTGTGGCAACAAGAGCTAATGTAGATAAACAGGATGATCTCAAGTAAGGGGGTTATACTTAGGAATATTTTGTCACTGTCTCTTGTGATATGAAACCTAGAAAACAGGATAGGAAAACGAGAGTGTGACAGATTCAAAACAAAAAATAAGGAATTATTTTTTTAAATGTTCCATATTTAAACTGTTAAACTCACTGGCATACAATATTATGGATACCAAAATCTTATGCTAATGAGACCAAGTTCTTGCAAGTACCTTCCATGGAGCACTCTTGAGCACAGAAGTGTCTGTATTTGTCATAAAGCTGGAGGTTGGTAGACGAGTCCAGAAAATATCACTTACTTCTTTCCTTTTTTAAACTTTCCCCGAGTCATCCAGTACACATCACTGTCAAAGAGAAGCCACTTATCTAGATAGACCTTGGGTCTGACCTAGTACAGCTAGTCATATGTTGTTCCTGTTACTGCTATATTTACCATCCTGATATATGATCAGATCTATAATATTGTGTCCAGTTCTGATGTTCACAGTCCAAGAAGGAAATTGAAAACTTGAAGACTGTAAGAATATTTTAAAAATATTAGGAAACAAGTCAAATACTAAGGGATCCTGTTAAATTTCCCTTAACAAGGGCAGGGCTAAGACATACTTTGCTTATAGTCCAAAAGTATCTAACTGGGAAAGGCCAAACTCTTCAGCAGAAAAAAGTCATGCGTGATGGTAGGATTCATCTGGCTAAATATAGATGTCTCTGTCTAAGCTGGTCCATCTAGAAGCTCTGTGTGTCGGTACAGATCTAAGCAATACTCTCAGTGGATTGTAAAGCACAATTCATCTCAGTCTAAAGCAGATGTCTAAAACAGGTTAGATGAATCACTCCCTTAAAATTTCTATTCGCTCCACTGTCTGTGAAAGGCACCTAGTGTGACTAGCACAGTTGCAGACCTCTACTGAAGGTGCCCAAAATTGGTTGAATCTTACCCCTAATGCCTATGAACTGATTAGTAGAGATTAGTAAGAATGGTAGAGTACAGATTACTGCTCAGTGTGATTAGTGATTATGAAGGACTGAGATGGCTCTTCTTTCAAAGACTTTTTAAAAATTAAGGTTACACTTTATTTCCTAGAAAATATACCCTAGTTGAAACACGGCTGTTGGCCTTGTGCCAGAGGACTCCTCTGGCCCACATTGTACAGGAGGTCAGACTATCAAATCATAATGATCCCTCCTGGCCTTAAAAATCTGTGCCTTCAATCACTGCTAATGAATAGTGGCATGTTTTCAATGCCTTATTAAGTGGCTCTTGATCAATACAGATGTGCCATTTACCTGCAGGGTTTTTCCCACAATTGTTAGCTGCTGCTGCCGCCGCTATGTTCATTTCAAAGGATGTAACATTACAAATCAGCTTATGAATCTCAAACATGCTGAAGTTTTCCATCAGTACCAAAGGGCAGATTTAGCAGTGGCTCAGAGGGTGGTAGACTTCCCCCTTAGCACTCTGCTCCATGCCATGCAGCCAGAAGTGAAGCTGCAGTGTAGCACAGCCCTTTCTGTCAATATCGTGGCAACATCCAGCCCTATGTAGCCAAATTTATCCTTGCATCACTTAGTTTGCAGTGAAAATGGCTGAATGTAAAGCTTAGAGTTTAAGGAGTCTTTCCTGACTCAGTCTTTCCTGTCACTGACAGGTTTATCTGTAGTACAGGATGCCTTTATATCCATCATTGTCATACATAAAGAAAAGATAACAGTGTATGCATGGCTATGCCATGAGTGTGTTCTATGCTACCCTAGTTTTCATTAAGTATAATGGCATGCAAACGCATTAATTAAACTGAGTGTTCACACATACAGTTTTACTGTGTATTGCTGCCATTTAGGATGACTAACCAGGACTTGCAGACAGTAGCTGTGTTCTTGGGGTAGCTGGTATGAAATCACATTGTGAGTCAATACAACAACAACAACAAAACCACTTTTGACTGGACTGAATATTTCACCAACTAAAAAATTTTCTACTAATTTTGTCAAATCTATGACATGCATAGTGGTTCCTGACACTCTCCCTTCATTATTATTGGTGTTATTAGAAATCCTGCATGTTTGGCTTTTATTAAAGGGCTGATCAAGGATGGCATGGAGGAAGGGGGCATTGAAGAATATTATAAAACCAGAAAAATCTGTTTCTCATGGGTTGAACAGTGATCAGTATCACTGGTAATAATCACTGTCTCATCCGATTTGTTTTCATCTCACAAATAAGCACAGCTGGGAAAGCTATACCTGAAAGGCTTAAATTCCTGGTTCCTAAAGCTGGATCTCCAGCTGCAGGTGCTCAGACATCTCTAAGGTACTATCAGCAAGCCCAGTCATAAATCACAGAGACTTGCTGTTTACCACTGTGACTGATCTCCAAAAACAGGATCAATGCAGCTCATTCCTGAAACCTGAAAACAAACGTGTATATATAAGAGAAAGTGTCAAGAAAGGCAATATTAAAAAGAAGGTCAAACTTTAATTCACCTTGGTTCTCAGAAACATTCCTTAAAGCCTCCTGATGAGACTAATTTCACAGCCTGTGTGGATTGCATTACGCCTACTCTTAAACCGAGTCCTTTAAAGATAGTTACTGACTCATTTTTATTCTAAAAAATTTTTATGTGGTGCCATCCCTTCTTATCTAATAAAGCAAATGCAGATGAATTAATTGTAGTTTTCAGTGGTATTTTTTTGCTGCTAGAAGGCTCAATCCAGGTTTTGCCCCACTTTGGGGCAATGGAGGGGCATCTTTTTGCACTGTTCCAGGAGAGGCTTGGAGAAAAGCAAGCACTTTGAGGCAGCGATGCATAGAGCAGTCTATATTCTCCAGCACGGGGAACTGCCTCGTTGTGGGCAGGAGGCAAAATCAAAGCTCCTGCCAACCCAATTCCTTTCTCTTTGCACAAAGTAAAGTCATTACTCTGCAAAGAAAGATTGCTCTCCCTCTCACAATCTGGTCTTTAACTCCAGCACCCAGCACTGAGACACAGGAGGAATTCTCACAGCCTTTGGCATCTCTTTGCTGTGTGCAGCTGAACCACAATTTGTTCCTTCCTGAATACATCCTGCAACTGAAGGAGCAGACTGTGCTATCATCATACTTGTATAAGGTGAGATCAAAGATCCTTCCAGCCCAATATCCTGTTTCTGAGAGTGGACAGCAGCAGATGTTCTGGGAAGAGTGTAAGAAAAAGTCAAACTACAATGACACTTTCCCACTGTGTTCACCCAGACTCCAGAGATTTGTGACTCACGCATTTCCTCAGCTAGAGCCAAAACCTGCTCAACACTTTTCTCCGTAAAATGTTTGCAACCAATCTGGTACGTTGTTCTCCCTGGAGTTGATCCTCCAGGGATCAAGGTAGCAATGCCACCACAAATCCAAAGTATCTACCGTTCATCCAGTTGCATTACATTCCTTACCAGTTACAAAAGGATCGGGCTTTCTCCTGGCAGGTTGCCACTTTTTCACTGGCACAGTTTGAAACAAGAATCTCAATAAATGGGTAGGCAAACCCCACTCTCTGACAGGACTCACTGACAGCATATTTGTATAACTTTGCTGGCTTTCATGGAGCTGGACTACATTCTCACTGGACTGTGTGTCATGTTTAAAAGCTGAGCTAGAACAAAAGTTTTTGCACCTGTTACAGTTTTAGAGTAGAGCTGTGCAGGCATGGCTGGGTAGATGGGCAAAGGGAATGTTCACACCATATTCTAGTGCCAACTTGAGCACTCGAGAAGTCTTCTGTAGCCAAGAGAAAGAGAAGGCATGTACTTCAGCTCTACAATTATCCTAGAGAGATCAGCCTCCTCGTCTAGTTTCTAAATTTGGAGCTAAAATTCAGGCACATGAACACCCTCCCCATTACTCCAACATTTTCCAGTTACCAATCTTGATTTTAAAATAAAACTAAGTGACTAGATTTCTGACAATCTGCAGTGGCTCAGCATCTTGCCCCGCAGCAGTTTCAACTCTGGCAACAACAACAGAACTTTTAGGAATAAAAGCTCTGACTGATTTTCTAGTTAACTTAATTTATTGTAATTAGCTTTACTTAATTATACATACAGCTGTTCTGCACCCTCAACATAGCTCAGGGGACTTTTTAAAGTGCTTAAGTCTAAATGTCATGTTTTAGCACAGTATAGAGCACAGTATTCTTCTTCTCAGGATCTGGTGGGAGGGAAGGGCATCCAGCAGCCCATCTTTCTTTCCTTTCACTCTCTCCACACACTCTCAGCACATCCTCCTCCCCTTCTCCTTTTCTTCTTGGGCAAGGAAGAGATGCCTGTTCCTCTGCTATTCCTGACAGTCGGTCAGTGCACTGAAGGGCTGCAGAGATCGCCACCTTTGCCCCTTCCTGGAGCACACACTTGCTGTCTCCAGTAAGTCTCACCAGGTCTAGCCAGGGGAGGAATATGCCTCAAAGACAATCTTAACCTTGGCTTTTCTGCTGCCTTTACACCACTGGGATATATCTTCTTTCCTTATCACAGATAAACAGTGGAAATATTTATGATATTGAATCCCATGTTACATATCTCGTAAGGAGACCTTCTTTAAAGTAAAGCTTCATAAGGACTTTTTCCACCCTGTTTGCGAAGCATTCCTATGCTCCTAAAACTGGTTAATAAATTCTCTGTCTAAATCACCTCAGCGCAAAAGGCAGCACAATTTCAGCAAATCAAGCACTTACTCACATAAACAATCACCTGGACTCTGCCACTAGGTGTGTATTGTTTATTAAAAGTAGGTAATGACAATATTTGAGATAGATTGGAATTTTAATCTGCTTTTCTATCAGATGAGACTATGCAAGGTCACATTCACTGCAGTTCATATACTCATGTGTGCACATTCCCTACACAGATAACTAGTGCTGTCCAATTTTGATTGTACTGTCATTTCACTTAAAATAGTTTATATCAATTCTTTTCCCTTTATTAATCCAACAGAGTTTTGGTATCCTTATCTTTATGAGGTCTTTCCTGTTGTGGCAAACTTTTGCGAGCAAGGTGTAGAAGGTGCCAGAACGTCTTGGGGATAATTACTCTTCAACTAATTTGAAGCAGTAATGATGATATTCTAGATTTTTATGGAGCAAATGTTTTATGTTTTATTAATTGCACTTGTTCTTTCCTTTGGTATTTTTCCTGATGTCTAATAGCCTTCCAGGTTTACTGTCTAAACTATTCCTATGCTGCACATCTTGTACCCCAAAAGAAATCCTTTATGATAGCACTCTAAAGCCCAGATGCTGCCCTTTGGAGAAAGAAAGTATTTATGAAGAAAACTTTAGTCAGAAGCACGTTCACTACTTGTGATGGGGAATGTCTGGCAGACTGTGCCCTTTCACAAACCCGGATCTCAACGTATGGATTCTGTTTGTCTAACACAATCATGGCTTGTACCACCATCCTAGCCAGGTACCGCAAAGTCTAACAGGCATAATCAACAAAAATCCCTATACCTTTTCCCCATACCCATCTGCCTCTTCCTTCTCCCTGTCCTTCCTCCCTCAGGGCCAAGAGCATGGGAGTTTTGACTGAACAGTTGGGTAGTTTTGTTTTGTGTTGGGAACATCGCAGGAAAGGTTTGAGGCAGGCAGGGTGACCTGGCGGTGGGCCGAGCGGTGTCCTGGAGGCTCAGGCCTGTATGGGGTAGCATATGGGTGGAACTGTGACAGAGCTGGTATCTCCCTGGGAAGGAAGCTGCTTACCCCAAACTTCTGCAACTCCTTCTAGGATTTTGCAGGTAAGGACTGGGAAGTGTATAAGGTGGGGGCACCTAAGTTTGACTATGAAATGATTAGACACTTTTGTAAAAATAATTGAATATCTATGTACTACTTAAACCACCTGAAGCTGCCTTTCCAAACCTTTAAACTGATATTCATAGGGGAACTTACTGCTGTGTCCTATTTTTTGTATAAATCGTCCCCATCCTGCACGCATTGCAAGGCACAGAATACTGCAGTGGCCTTGGTTCTCACATCACATCTATAGCTTAGGGAAGCCCTATTTAAGAGATGGGAATGAAACACAGAGCCTGTGGCTTCCACGTAATCCTTCAAGATGTTTGTGGCGGCGCAGGAACGTGATGTCAGGCTCCGGATATTCCTTTGACTATTTTCTCTTCTCGGTAGTACTGGCTGGTGAGGCTGAGAACATCAAACTATAGCTTCTTAGGCAGCCTAAGGCATATTTTAAAGTGAAGGTCAAATTATTCTTTTCTAATGAAGTGTTGGTTATTTCTTGTATACCTTGCAGAAAAAAAAATAGCTCTGCACAACAGATGGAGGCCTAGTTGTCCTGCTGTGCCCCTGTGAGTCCCTGTTTTGCAAATGAACAGAACATAGAGGCAGATATATTCCTGACCTCTACTCAGGACACTTTCCTACTTATTTAGACAGGCTAACAGGATGCAGGTTATACTCTTTTTCATTAGTTTGGTTGGTGTTTTGTCACAGACAGGAGTCCCGGAGTCAACTAAAAACAGACTTAGCTGCCAGAGGGTTTTGTGGCACAGAAATAGTTGCTGGGGCTGTGTGAATGTTGTGGTGGGAGGCAGGAATATTTATGGACTTCTTACTTTAGGGGCACCTTTGTGCAATTCCTTCTTTAAAAAGCTGTTGAAAATTGCTTTTATTTCTTACCATTGAACATGATTTTTTTTTCCTGTCTCTCTTTGCTACCCAGAGAAGGTCAGAGGCTTGTGAAGCTAAAGGGGTGGCATGTGTCTCACGAGGTAGTGTTAAACACAGTGCTCTTTGTCTGTGGTTCTCAAAGCCCCCTGCTAAGCCTATCAGCATTCTTGTCATCATTTTTAGCTGGGGCTAACTGAAGTACAGACAAGTCTTTAACTACAGGGATTACCAAGTGATTAACTGGCAATTTGAAAAATGACACCCAGAAAAACCTTGTCCATCTCCTATAAAGGAGGGCCAAATGAAAAATTTTAGGGAAGAACAGTTAAAAGTCTCATAGAAATCAGGGTCCTCTTCTTCCAAGTGTAGATTCAAATACTGAGAGGTGAGTAATATCCCTGTTGCTTTACTGGAGTTTGTTCTGGACCGTCAAACTTACTGTTTCCTTGGTATCAGCACCAACTCTCAGGGGCAGATCTCCTCCTTTTCAATATTCTTAAACATCCAGGTGCCCCAGACTGTGACATGAGAAGCCAGAGTCACATGAGAAACCAGAAATAGAGGAATTTGTCACTGAAAGTAAGAGCAACTCATTAGCGATGTATCAACTCACACTTATATCTGACATTTGACTGTTACCTCATCCTCCTGGCCACCATTTCTGTATTTATTCACTGTATTGCATCTTCTGATATTTGAAGAGTAAGACTCAAATTCACAAAGGGGTTGAGGTACAGGTGGTGGTACAATAGATGGTTGCTATTTCCTAAGAAGTCAGGGTCCAGCAGTGCAATTCCCAGAGCAAATCGGAGGTTAAGCACTCTAGGATTAAATTCATGGTGCCCAACGTGTCCAGGTGGTCGGCGGGGAGTAATGCAGAAACCCTGAGAGAACTGCTTTGGGATTTACAGTCCAAGAGCCCTCCCTGAACTTAGGTACACACAACTAAGTTGTCCCTTGGATATATGCATCTATCTCAGTCTTTTCTTTGGAAAGATGACAGCAGGGGAAGGAGAGGTGCGAGAGGTTGGCAGACTTATTACCTATAATGACTCCGTGCACCTAAGCAGGTTGCGCAAGACTTGAGCTGATTTTGTCTTTTTTATTTCATGCTTAGAATCATGTGTCCCACATCTTTGCTGAGGATTCCAAATGCTTCCAAAATTGAGAAAAACCCCCAAACACCACAATCCCCAACCTCCCAAAACCCCAATCCAAAAAGTACGCAGCAATATTCCTTGGTAGAAGATTTTCAAATTGGCTGTTATTCCAAACAGAAGTGTGTTACCCTGAAATTGGAAGTAAAATATTCATATGATTTTCCTACACTCTTTTTAAGCTTAAATGCATAAATCTGTGTTGGTTTCCTGTAACAATAAAAAAGAAAATGTGTTTTAAAATCACGAAGTAAGCAGATATTGGAAGACAACTCTAGACCCAATGCACAAATATCTAGTAACTGTTTTCTTTTAATGGACTTTACAAAACCTGTTGGGCAAACACAATCCTAACTAAATAATGCTGATTGTACTTCTTCCCAAGAAGAAATAATTGAAAGGAATCAAATGATAAGTGAAATGAACAGTGCTCCATCAAAGCAAATGGTGATAAATAGAAAAACCTTGGTGTTGCTAACACTCACACCAATGTGAACTGGTCAGTATAATTTGGATTTTTTTTTTTCTTTTACCTTTTGCAGGCTGGTTCTTTGTGCTAAATCTGATGTTAAAGTGATAAATTAGGAAGAGGAAGGTTGTCTAATGAGCAAGTAGGCAGCAATATATCAAAGAACCCAAACAAATCTAGGCTCTTACCAATCTGTGGGGTTTTTTTGGTGTTCCTTTGAGTGTAGAAAAGCATACTTGGTCTGAAGATGCAGTCCAAAATATATAAATATTTTATGTTCCTTTCCATATATATGCATGATAGGCATACATATATGCATATTATCTTCAAATATGTGTAAAAGTCTGCAAGACTGGAAGGACAATCTGTACGTGTGATTGGTGGAACATTTTGCAGCTACTTGCCTATGTGTGTTTAAACATGCAACTATACATCAGCATTTCTGAAAGTGAAGCCCTTCATGTTGTGCATTATATATAACTCACTAAAGTCAATGGGGAAATGCTCATTTAATTCAATGAATATTCGATCAAATGCTTAATTTCTTACTTTTAAGGTAGGATGCACTTCCTCTAGGGAATATATCTAATCACAGGCAAAGCACACCTATAACTGTCTTCCTTATTCCGTTCAAAAAGACTTAATGAATAAAGAGGACTCATTTTTTTGTCCTACAAAGATTCAGAAATGTTGAAAATTTAAACTATACAAATATCAGAAATCAAAATACTAAGAATTTTCATGAAGCAATAATGTGGGTGAAACTGTCATTTCTATGGTTTCAAATATTTCATTTTACTTCTGAATTATGTGTTTTAAGTAACTTAAATGTCAGTATAGAAGTAATTTTGAACTGAAAATCCAGCATGTCCTTTTTTTAGAGTAGTATCATTGGAAGCTTCATGCTGTTTATGTAAATATTCCCTTTTTAAGCTAAAATACAGATCTTTTCCCATATTTGGGTTTAAATATTTTTCAGCAAGAAAGCTGTTTATCAAAAAAATTCACTACTTATTCTGTTGCAAATTCTGCAGAGTCCCCACAACCAGCAAAGCTAGGAGCATTTTGCATTTTATCCTCCTATTCATGGGTGAACTTCCTCAAAGTATCTCTAATCTTTAATGACATATTTCATATAAATCTGGACATAATTTTATCTGCCAGCTGTCTGCTGAAAACACCCAGCAAAGACAACCTGATGAAGATGATGGTTTGCCCCAGTGCTTTCAGCTCAGTGTTTTGCTCACTATCAGAAAGATCTGATCCAGAGGTTTGATATCTAGGTTTTTTAATGGTCTATGAATATCTGTATGAAAATCATTAGAAGAAGAAAAAATAATTACTTACTAAATTCTGACTCCCTGTGCTAGTAATGTTGCTCTGAAGCAAAGTCTATCCTTGCTATCATCTTTCAGTTTTGTATTTAGTTTTGTTGCTTTTCTTGAGGGTAGTCCCATATTTTCCTGAGTTTTTTTGCTCTGTTTGGTTATCGTGGGAGAATCCAGCTCTATTTTCATTTTCAATCTCATCCTAGAGGACATGTTCTCCAGACAAACCTTCCTTGAGCTAACTGCAAGGCTTTTCTTTGCCATCTCCTCAGCCTAGTGCAAGGGCATGATTTGGTAGTGCCAGAGAGCATTTCTGGCAGATAATACCCTAACAGACAGCTGTGTAGGTAAGCTTATGATGAAAACTTTAGAGAAATGGAAGATAACCTCCTGTGGCTGCAATGTACCTTCTTCTCATATATCTCACAGACTAAAAATAGGGGTTTGTGTTTATCTACAATTTGCTTTTTTTTATTTTCTGTGGGTTTCCTATTAATAATGGACAATAAGCTAATTAAAAAAAAGGCTCTCTGTGTGCTTTGGCTCTCTTATAGCTGAGTTAGCAACTCTGGCTACACGCTGAGATGACTGGTAGAGCTGCAGGCCCTTACTGCCAAGGTCTGCAATATATTTTTCCCTCGCTGGCAAGGAGCAGCTTTTTCTTCTTCCTTTAAAGCTTCTAGGTAATAGTCTTATTATTCCAAACTCATGGAAAGGAAAGACACCCAAACAGACACCAGATAAAAGCCTCAGTGAGTCCTGCCTTTAAAAAAATCCTGAATTTTTTCTTTTGAATTAAAAAAATTCCCTTTACCCGCATAGTTATTCTTTTTAAAACTTTAGTTACTGCATCCAAATTTCACCTTTACCTTCCACCTCACATTTTGTTCTTCTCCCCAGTTACCACAGGAGCTGAGAGCCTTGCAGGACCCCTAGGAGTTTGAGATATACTGCCCTTTTTCCTACTGAAGCCTGAGTCTCATAAATTAAAGGTACTAAGTTTTACTTCCCTTTGCTATTTCCCATGGTCATACAGGAAATCTTTGGAGAAGCAGAGACCTAAACCGGGAGCGCTTGGTACTACATGGTCTTGTGCATGGTTGAGTGCAGCTCATTGTCTGGCCAGATGATATCAGATCTTCTTAAAGATCAGCAACTCTTTTAAGACTTTTTGTGGTTTTGGCAGAGAGGCACCAAGAATACGGACTTATTCATATCTGAAAGGGGAATGTGCATCCTACACTTTGGATAGCATGAGGGAGCAGCCTACCACAAAGCAAGGGCTGGAGAACATCCATAGAGTGCAATCAGGGAGCATTTGCAGAGGTAATGAATCATGCAGTAAGTAATAGATTGGACTTATTTACCTGGAGACAGTTTTCTTACATTTGCAGAGGTAGAGCTTTTGTCTGGAAACAAACATTAATGTTCTAGCTGACCTGTAGTTTTCAGTTGTGGTAAGAAAGTAATAAGCTTTTTGATTTCTCAGGTACCATAAATTGTTTTTTGCCATTGGAATACTGCAGCATTAGATACAGTGGGTCTGAAGTCTAAGTATTAAATGTTTTATAGTGCCTGAGAGAAATAATACAGCAGATAAGTGGTGCAGGAATGTATATTAATCAGCCTCCCCTACTTCAAACATTTTCATCATACTCACAGTTTGTCCTATGTAAATCTAGCTTATTCACATGGTTCTCATTAGCATTTCATGTCTTCAAGAATCTACATGTGAAATTATTTCCTTTTCTCCAGCTGCACCAGAGCAAAAGTTTGCATTCAATTACTGCTAGACTATTTGCCACTTAAAACTAAAGTGCTCTGTTTTGCTGAGTTGAGTCATCAGTAAAGGGTATGCAACATCCATCTTGTAACCAACTGTAGTCAGACCCTTTAATTAATGGCTGGGGATTCTGCTTTGTCTTTTAAAAGGATAAAATCTAATTGCAGTTCAGATTAGGCTGTCTAATGAACATGACCACAAAGCAATTGATCAAAACTAATAGGGGGAATAGTTATGCCAATGTTAAGTAAACCTCTTGTTTGTTTTGCATAAGTAACCTAAGGAAGCATTGCAAACATTATTGATGCGTTATTTACTTCACTGGATTTTTAGCCAAATACTTTGCTGTGGTTCAAAGACAGAAACTCTAAGCCATATTTTCCTAGTACTAGGTATATTGCTTATTCATATTTCATTTAGTACAATATTACAAAGATGCTGTTCTGAGAGTTTTTTGACATGGCAAATCTAATTTTAATTTAGCTTTTAACCTTTTTGCAGGGGTATTCTGCAGGTTTAACTTCACACATGAAAACAAAACAAAAACCAATTTTCTCCTATGGAATATTTTCTTTTTATTACTGAAAACAAGACTTATGACCTAATTAGGCAGAGTTGGAGATCAAAAGATAAACTTTCTATTTTTCAGTGTGTTCATGGTGTACTTGTAGGCAAGAGTTGGGTCAGAGCATGAAATCCATGGTCCAAGTGCACAGTAAATATTTCACATTTACACAATATAGCAATATATCTTCAAAGTTCTTTCTTCTCAATCTTTAGTTAGAGAAAACTTCTATCACCTGAGCAAGGGTTTCAAGATAAAGCCCTGTACAAAGATCATATAAGATTAACTTGTATAGTGCAATTATTCAGATACAAGACTCTCATATTTAGATATATTCAGATTTGCAAACAAAAGTCCAAGCTCCTTTTACAAATTTTTATCTGCCATGAGGCAGATTTCTTAAAAATTAGACATTTTTTTCAGGTTCATTATTTATGAGAATTTGTATGAGAAGGTCATTTTAAGATAGTCATAAAAATCCTTTAAATTAAAACAATTTCTTGAAATGTTTTGCTAGAGATGTGGCACATTCCTTAAGATTAAGGAAAAGCTATAAAAAGAAACAAAAGAAGATATAAGAAAGTCTACTAGACTAAATGTAGATGCCATGAATTGGAATAATTTCGACAGATTCACAGAATGGTGAGAAGGCACTTCTGGAGATTGTCTAGTCCACCCTCCTGCTCAGAGCAGGGTCAGCTACGGCAGGTTGCTTAGGGCCATGTCCAGTCCGACTTTGAATATCTCCAAGGATGGAGATGCCAGAACCTCTCTGGGCAGCCTGTGCCAGCGTTTGACCACCCACAGAAAAAGAAGCTTTTTTTCTTATGTTTAAGCAGAATTTCTCGTATTTCCATTTGTGCCCATTTTCCCTTGTCCTGTCACTGAGAGCTGCTGAGATGACTGTGGCTCATCCTTCTTAACTTCTTTACTCCTTCCCTTCAGGTATTTATACACTTCAATAATATGCCCCCAGACCCTTCTCTTCTCCAGCCTGAATGGTCCCAGCTCTCTCAGCCTCTCCTCATGAGTCAGATGCTCCAAGCTCTTCAACATTGCTGTGGCCCTTCTCTGGACTCTTTGCAGTATGTCCATGTCTCCCTCGTACTGGGGAGCCCAGGACTGCTCACAGCACTGCAGAGGCGTCTCACCAGGGCTGAGTAGGGAGGGAGGATCACCTCCCTCGACCTGCTCACAATGCTTTTTCTGGCACAGTCTTGGAGCCTGTGGGCAAGTTTTGCCTAACTTTCAATATCTGCAAAGCAAATGTTAGCACCTACCCTAGCTACCCAAAGATGTCTTTTTAATCAATGGAGAGAAATAGGAATGTCTATTGGAAGTAGGATGAATTGCATACCAGAATTGTGTATTTCTTTCTACTGATAGTAGATGGAATCTAAATTACTAACTCAGATTAGAAGTCTAGCACTAAATAAGAGACACTTGTCCCCTAAAGCACAACTTAGAATTTATGAAGCTAAATCCAAGAAGGGGGTCTGCTCTGCCTAAACACTTGGCACCTATTTCCATCTAGCTCGATTTGGGAGTTAAAATAAATTTCCTGAGGTCACAATTTACTAAGGATTGCTTTTATTTGGAAACATGATCAGAGAAGAAGTACTCATCTTTTATAGAAGAACCTGTTCACCAGAGCATTCACCCAGATGGTGGAAGAAAGACAGATCCTCCTCAGAGTTCAAACCTGTAGCCCCTACTAGCCAGAAAAATATTAGAACAACTACCATGTCACCTAGTTGGAGCAGAGTATTTTCCAATGTGGTAAAGCCAAATGACAGTACAGAAAAGAGATGCAAGATTCACAAAGTCAGTTAGGGATCCTGACTTTCTAGCTTTTGCATAGGCATGACAGAAAGTTTGTTAAAAGAAGAAAAAAAATAATTTATTGCCACCTTGGCATACAACAACACTTGCGTAGGGAATCAGACCTCGCAAACATGATTGCCAGTTGCTGTCTGGTGCTTCAGGAGTCCTTGCAGCAGTGTCTTTGGGTGGGTTGAGATTCCCAGAGCTGCTGCTCTGCTCAGTTCTAATCTGTTTGGCTCATGGTCCTATGTGACCACTCCAGCACACAGTTATCTTAACTACATACAAAACAACTCTTAAATATCTTAACTACATATAAAAAAAAAGGGTTATGTGACCATTTATGTAGCTGCAGGAACAATTTCTACTATTTCCAAGTGTCTTATCTATGCACACATATCAGTTCTTCAGCAGAAACTGCCTGAGCATCTCTAGAACACTCCGGCCAGGAGGCTAATCAACACATTTTGAGCATACAAATTGTTGCCTGGAGAGAATCTCCAGCACTGCCTGAAATTCCCATCTGGAGAGTTCCTGGTGCAGTCAAGCACTTTGCTGTGGAGGAGCTACATCAAGCACCCATTTCAAACCAGTCCACAGTCTCAAACCAGCCCATTATCTTAATGAGGCAAATGATTGGCTGTGGAGTTCTTGACTACCCAGGGAATTAATATCTGAAGCATGCACAGCACAGAGGCACAGTCCTGATACCCAGCTACACCACACCATTATAGCTACAGAACAAACTAGATTTTTGTAACTTGTAATTCACTTATAAATTCAGTTCCACAGCTCTTACCACATTGCCCACCAATGAAAGGACTGTCCCATGACTTGTCCACGCTAAATGCACTAGCCATCCTTAGAACAAGGGCCATGACCCAGAATTTTTTTTCCCAAGAGTGTGTCATTCAGGTTTCCTCCCTGGGGCATGCATTTTCTGTAGCACAGTGACTCACCCTGGTAGGAGCAACAGGGCCATTCCCATTGTGCCTGCTTCACAGCTTGCTTTCAGGGCAGCTTTCTGCAAAGTAGTATATCTAGATTTGAGTGTTACTGGATACCACAGAATTCACCATGGGAAATAACCTTTATTAGTCAAATTGCTTTAAGAGAATTTTTTTTTCTTTAATTCTACAACGTTTCACAACCAGCTTTCCATCTTAATGTCTCCTTCACCCATTTAGACAGAAATATGTTGCTCTGAAATGCAGAAATTTCTGCAGGAATGCCAGAAATAGACACACACCATGAAAAGCTCCACATAGCTTACATCTGTAGTTCCAATAATAAGAGAAATCAATATATTTCTCAAAAATATTCCTATGGCAAAAAAAGTCAGGCTTCCTTCTCGTTCTGTATACAAACCAATGTAGAAGTATTATTTTTTTAAATTACATAAAAGCTGCAAAGAAATTGCAAAGGAAGCCAGCAAAAGAAATGTAGAAATTAATGTTTTAGTAAGAATTTCAAGGCTGTTCACTTTCATAAATAACTATTTCAAAATATGAAGCCAAATTGACTCATTAATGAGAGGGAAAAAAATAACGTAAAACCATAAGACACTGCTGTAATGAGGAGGAGATAAGAGGGGCGATGAGGGGTGATGTAGATCTTTTCATATATATCTGAAATACAGACTTTATTAAGATCACTGCAGAAAGCCAACCCATGCAAAAAGAATCAGAAAGTAACACATTTTCCTTTTATGCACAAAAATGCTAGTCTATAAAACATAAGATCCCAAAATAAAAGCAATGAATCAGCATAATAAGAATAGAATCATGGAATCATAGAATTGTTTAGGTTGGAAAAGACCTTTAAGATCAAGTCCAACCATTAACCTAGCACTGCCAAGTCCATCACTAAACCATATCCCTAAGAGCCACATCTACATGTCTTTTAGATACCTCCAGGGATGGTGACTCAACCACTTCCCTGGGCAGCCTGTTCCAATACCTGACAACCCTGACAACAAGAAATTTTTCCTAATATCTAACCTAAACCTCCCCTGCCGCAACTTGAGGCCATTTCCTCTTGTCCTATCACTTGTTACTTGTGAGAAGAGACTGACCCCCCCCTCACTACAACCTCCTTTCAGGTAGTTGTAGAGAGCGATAAGGTCTCCCCTCAGCCTCCTTTTCTCCAGGCTAAACAGCCCCAGCTCCCTCAGCCGTTCCTCATAAGACTTGTGCTCAGGGCCCTTCACCAGCTTGGTTGCCCTTCTCTGGACACGTTCCAGCACCTCAATGTCTTTCCTGTAGTGAGGGGCCCAAAACTGAACACAGCACTCGAGGTGCGGCCTCACCAGTGCCCAGTACAGGGGAACACTCACCTCCCTGCTCCTGCCAGCCACACTATTTCTGATACAGGCCAGGATGCCATTGGTCTTCTTGGCTACCGGGGCACACTGCTGGTGGCCAATGAAATGAAGAGGTAAGTGTGAAGATCCCCTCAACGTACAAAAAATACAACTGTGGTGAAGAGATACTGTGACAAATTGGGATTTCCGGAAGAGATGTGTCTGTCACACTCAGTTTTGGTAAAGAAAATCTTAAAAATGATACTTATTTGTGTAAGTTGTCGGTTGGCTGTAAGAAGAGGGAGAGAGAAGACATAATTGCTTTTTTTTTCTCTTTTATTTACAACATCGTTGTTCAGTAAGGCAGAAACTGCACTGAACAGATGTGGGAGATCCAGACTTTGCAGAATTAGCAAGGAAGCTGCATGAAAAGAAAAACATGAATTTGCCTCCTTTCTATAAAGAGCTGAATATGCTTGAGATGATGTGATGGGGAGTGCATGGCATGTTGTCCTAGAGGTACAGCCCTGCAGGAAATGTATCAGTCAATGGAGAAGAGTTTCACTTTCTTTTAGTAATAAATACGGTTTCAACACTGGTTCTGGTTCTGGTCAGCAAGTCTGGACAAGTTAGGCGCGAGCATTCAGGATGGCTCAGTATAGGCAGCATCTATTCACCCATGGGCACATGCAGTTGTTCTGACTGCTGGAACATACCGATTGTCTGAAACAGTCAATTAGATGCAGAGCTGATTATGTTGGCTCTCTCCCCACCAGGGGCAATATTGTCACACTTTTGTGAATACCTTCAAATACACCAGCTCGCTCCATTCTGACACAAATATACTGTGTTTTGAGTTTAAAAATTCTGTCACTGGAAGAACGTGCCTCAGCAATCTCAGGTGAGATTCAAGACTATTACCTTTAAGTACCCACATTTGAAATTGAACTTGCTTTCAGACTCCCTTGCAGGAATGAGATGTGCTAGCATTCACAAATGGCCCAAGAGACAGATAACATATTAAATGAATAATTTGGAACTCAGTAGGCGGTATGTTTTATTTCAAATGTGTCTTAAGCCTAAAATATTAAGCTTCCCACAATTAAAAAATGATTCACATGTTCCAAATAACATTCTAAACTTTATTTTCAAGAAAATTGCAGATATTTTTCAAGCTTTAATGATGCTTTAAAATATTCTTGTAGCCTGCAAATACATAGAAGTAATTTCCAAGTAATTTCACTGTCCAGTATAATGCAAGTGTCATGGCATGGTAGAGTTGCATGAGTATGTAGGACAGGGGGCTGGAGAAGATAAATCAGGATGGAATGCAGCATTTAGAGACAAGAGTTTCCCAAGTCAGAGGACTGTTCAAGTTGAGGTGGAGTCTGCCTGACAGATAACATATAGCTTTTCCCTCCCCGTTTCCCAGTGTCAAGAGGCATAATAGAAGAACTCATAACTTTGTAACAGAGATGGGTCTGGCACTCTGCTAGCTAGTGAGGTCTCCCCAGGACACGACCAGAACATCAGTCTCGCACTAATAATTTGCTGCTGTGACATCTATGCACCTGGGAACGCGTTGCTAAGTTTTCATAATTGTGAAATACATTCCTGTTTTGTATATGGATCGGCATGCTTAACATAGCAACAATTCAGAATTTCAACACTCCGTGATTCACTATTGCCTGCTATTTATTCCATCCCTATCTCATGCTAATAATTGTTGTAGATATTAAAAAAATACATTGTTGTATCTTTCAGTGAATGATCGATGTCAAACAAATCATTTTGTTGACAAAAAGTGATATTGCTTATATGAGGCTCTCAGATACTTGAAGGTGGAGTAAGAAGAATAGGATTAGGATCTAACAGAGATTTGATCGCTGTCATCTCAACAACAAGGTGTTGACAGCTAGAATAAATAACTTCTCAGGAGCAACTTGTTAAACTGGGTTAAAAGAGGATCTGTAATGATGTGGCCAGCTCTAATACCTCCTGCCAATCAGATTATATTTTATTACTCAGCTGAACTATACAGCATGATTCAGTTTGTGCTAAACTGGAGGGGGTCACAAGATACAAACACTCATATTTCCTGAAAGCATTTTGGCAGAAAATGTGGATAAGAACAAGAGCATGCTGGTGTCAGGAGAAAAGACAAAAGGCTTCAAGAGAGTTATTTAGGGCTAGCAGAGTGCTGGTCTAAGGCCGGTGGCCACACTTTGCCATCTAAAAAATGTTCTCTGTGCTTCTGTGGCACACATCAGGAAAACCTCTGAAAGTATTATATATGCGTCAGCTCATACTACCATTAAACATCCTTAAGAGCAAGGCTGTGGCACCATTAGCCACTTCAAGCAAGTAAAAGTCCTTCCTGAAAAATGTATGAATGGAAAAAATTCAACTACCAAATTCAAACCCACCCAAATGGCCAACAAGAAATGGATAGTATTGGTCAGAAAAGGGTTGTAGAGCCAGAATAGGCATGGTAATTTCATAGCAATACTAGTGCTAGTGTCCTGAACAAACTATACTGTATCTTGTCGTTTAGAACATTACACCTACTTTTATAAACTGACAGAGCATATAGCTAAAAGGAGCTATTAGTTCTTCAGCAATCTTTTCATATGCAGCACCCTTTGTTTATAAAGATATATTTATACATTATAGTCAGTGTACCTTAGTTTTCTTGCTGGTAGCTGGATACAAAAACATTTTGCAAGTGTTTTCTCCAGCTTTCAAACTGCTGTATTGTTCCTCTCTGTGTTCTCTTTCAAACCAAATTATAAGTATGTGGATATCAGAACTGAATGCAGACTTTCGTCGTTATCCTTAGAGATATTAGGTTCAAAACCAAAATCAACACTCTCCTCTTAGTCAGTGTCACCTTTTTAAGAGGAGGTATTTGCCCCTCCTGACTCAGCATCTTTCTGACTTTGGACTCCCAAAAAAGGCCCACAAGTTAAAGCTGGAGAAGAAGGTACCTTCCTCTTCCACAGCAGTCTGGTGTTCAGACACTTTCACTGGAAGCAAAAGATTAACTGCTGGTCAATATGGTAGGTTCAAATCTGGTTTTGAGTTTTTTTAGAAACTGCTCTTCTGACAGTAGTCTAATCTGAAATGGTGGTCCTCTGAAGCTGTGCCGCTGCGTTGCAAAAAACAGAGTCTGGAAGGTGCAGAAGAGGGCTTGGACGACACAGCCTGTCTCAGCATGGCAAGTTACAGCCTTACCAGGAAGTCTTACATGCCCATCTCTCCTTCAACAGCTGCCTTTGTTTCACACACATGGCTGTGTATAGTTTTTCATTAATTAAAATACCTGGCTGTCCTGTCTCATTGCTGTTTACCATTCCAATGGCATTTGTGTCAATGCCAGTGTTTTTAGCAATGATTTTGTGTGTTATCATGGATGAAATCATGAAGTAGTAAATAAGCAATGATCCGTGAGGAAGTTCTTGTAGAAGCACAACCCAGTCACCGCTGCTAGTAACCCATGCACAAGCATTTTAGGAGATCAATCCTTGAAACTATTTAATATGTGCTCTACTACTAGAGTGCTATTTTAACCTTTTATATGTGAAAATTTCTTTTTTTCCCCTGCATTTTTGGCTCTGTGGGCTCATCTGAAATATCTGCCTGCTGAAACAGCACAAGGAAACTTAAAATCTCAGAATAAGTCTGTATAGGTTGATGAGGATCCCACCAGTATCGTATGGAGCTGGTGGTGACTGCGTTACTGAGGCAGATTAAAGAACACAGAATTTGACATGATTTTTGCAACTACCATAAAAACAAATCTTTACCAAACTTGTTAGTTACTAAGTCACATGCCCTTGTCAGCTAGTTCCTTTCAGTTGCATTTTATATCTTTCTTTCCCTTGTCTTAACCCATTCACATCAGAGATGATGTCTTACGTTCTCAACAAAGAGCATCATGTGTTTGAAGCAAAGTTACAAAACAAATGAAAAATACTTCTTGTGCTATCTTTCTTGCTGTTTCGCTGTGGGTTGAAGCAAAGAGAGGTGCGATGAGAGATAAGGAAGCAACTTCTCCAGTGCCTTTTGTTTCTCTCAGATCACAAAACGAGAGGATGGGTTAGGGAATGGATGAAGGATTAAAATGTTGAGAGGTAAGTACAGAGAGGATTTTCTCCTATAAACCTGCATGCAATGCCTTTGAAATCTTTTGGTTTGCCTTAGCTTGGAAAAACAGCTGATTTGTACTTGAGCTTATCCCATATTAACAGGCACACTGGCATTAACTTGGGGAAGAAAGACTGAGAATCCTCCTCTGTCTCAGGCAAGTTATTAAGATTCACAGTCAATCTTTGCAGGAAAAGAAAACAACTGTGAACAGCAAAGCTGAGTTTGCCGAAGGACTCTGGGCTGTGGCGGTGGCCTGAGGGCAGCACGTTCGGGGAGGACGTGCTTGTCTGTCACCAGTCAGCATCCTGAGGGACTCCTGGGGAGCAAATTTAGGACCAGGAGATGGAAAGAAAAAACCTGTTTATTTAGGGAGGCCATGCCAGAATAAAGCAATCAGCCCTCACTCTCTAGCTCCAGGGTTCTCTACAGAGCTGCCTAAACCTATTTTCTGTGATGCCCCGCAGCTTTCCAATGCTCCCAGTCCACCAGGGCTCAGACTGCAGCAGCTGCTCATAAACGTGTGAAACCAACAGGAAAGGACAAGTAACTTCCAAGGACTTAACACTGAATTTCTAAAGGCTTGAACCCTGCTTTGACCTTCTTATGAAAAGTCAGAGGGATACCCCTTTTCTGGGAACATTTTGGTCAAGTGCTCCTTGCAGAACTGAAGGGTGATACAGAATTGTGATTAGACTGGGCAAAGCCAGAGTAATTTAAACTTCAGTGACTTTACACAGGTAATCTAGACTTTACAACAGTCTAGGTTTTGTAAAAAGTTTTCTTCTTTACATTTAGGGTTAAATCCTCTAACTTACTCCTATGAATAATCAAACTCCTGCCACCTTTTCTGGAGCTAAGATTTTATCCCTCATTGCATTCTCATTATATTTCAACAGAGAATTAAATTAATGGGCATTTATTAACAAATCAAATCTTTCTGTCTACTACTGAGACGCCTATGTACATGAAACTCAACTATGTGTGGTACTTACCCTCTTGTATTACCACTCCCACCCCACAATCATAGATGTGCTCTTTCTCTGGCCCTTATCCTATAAGCTGGGGCAATTTCCACACTCATTTTAATGAGAGTCAGCTGAGGAAACTTGGCCAAGGTCAAAGAGAAGGTATGCAATGCAGGAATCACATAAAATGCCTTCAGAAACAGATTACTGTTCAGGTTTTCCTTCCTTTCCATCATCGTATAAATCTAAACTGGGAGACAGAGGTACTCCGTAACCTATGTATCTGCATGCACCGTCTACCCACATCCAGGCAGCCCATTTAGTAGGAAACTCATATGAGCAGGAAAGGAGGGAGTCACACCAAGCTCCAAGAGCCTCTCTACTCTGGATGCTAGAAGGTTGGGGCTACAGGCCACAATATGGAGCACACTTGCACAGCTGCAGAGACTTAGTGCTGCATCTTAGAGATGTCAGGCTGTTACAGTTAATTGCTAATTTGCAAGTCACAGATGGGCTGCATTTGAAGTACATTAAGTATCAAAGGTATAAATTCCATGGCCATCCAGTAGCCTAAAGTAGGGGAATGGTGGTTAGATGAGTTTTCCTTTGTAATTTTATGTGGCAAGGCCTTGGACTGTTTATGAGAACTCTCAGAATTATTTAGGCATTGTATTGTTCTCATGCTGTTTGCTATTAGAAATGAAGATGTTCAACTAATCCACAAAGTGAATGTTGATCTGGATAGAAACAGGAGAGAAGTATTGGAAGTGTCCTTAATTATAAAGTACTTGCTGCTGTCTCAATCAGTCATATCATGCAATCCTTTTCATAAAATTATCTCATTTCATCTTAGAATGACTTTAGAAGGTTTTTTTGCTTCTCCAGGAGGGCAATTCAAGAACATAATTTTTCTGATGGCAGGAGACCCCACTAGTGTCCAGCATAAGTTTAGCCTCAGGTCAATATTGTTCATAGGCTAGTAATGTCTGTTAACTTAAACAGCTTTTTTTTTTTTTTTCCCCCAATCTCTTCCTTCCATGTTGCATCCATAGAGAGTGATCACATTCCCTCTCAGCCTGCATGTTGTGAGACTTTGCAAATCAAATGCTTCAGGTCTCAGGCTTTTACTCCCTAGCTGTCTCCCCAGTAGCCTTTCTCCATATCTGCCATATATTCAGTCATTGCTCCTGCACAGAAAACACTAGCACCTGCCGTTGTGTTCCAGATAATGTGTTGCCAGTGCCTGGATGGACACTGATGAGTCCCTGATTCTCCTGAATACATTTTAAGCCGTTCATCCCTTTGCCCCACACATCTGTCACCATAGACACTTCTATGGAAGTTGTGATCACCTGCAATACCCACACCTTTCTCTTCCTCAATGATTTGCAAATCCATTACACTTTCCATGTTTTTCAAAACTTAACTTCTCACAAAAAAAAATTGTTTTAGCTTATAAGTGCATAATTTTGCCATTTATATGATTAATTTCATGACAGTTCTTAAACTCTAGTCTTTGAGGTCATCATGACCCTTCCTGCCCTGACAATTCTTTTTAATTTCATGTCACCAGAAAATGTCATCAACATACTCTTGTTTTTCATATCAGCATCATTAAGAAAATATTAAGCAAGATCGATGCTGCAGATGATTCTAAAGATCCCTCAAGTATCATACTTCTTCCTTCAAGATTAACTTTTCCCATCTCCTATTTGGTTCATTTCCTACATTCCTTAAATTCTTACTGTAACCAGCACTGCTCTATACAATTGCTTCTGTGGTGCTTTACTGAAGAGCAGACAGATTAGATTGCCTGCATGTCATTTGCATGGAAAAATAAGGTGTTGAGGGAAGATACTGGGTTATTCTGATGCTATCTGCTTTTAGAATATCAGAAAAAAATCGGGCATCATATGCTGAATTTTATCCTATCTTCTTCTACAGGACTGAAAACAGCAGTGCTCTGCATGGTGCATTTGTACAGCAAAGTGAGAGCCCTTCCACCACTGCCCACCACCCTTCCCGTGACTGCACCACCTGTGTAACACCAGCCAGTGCTGCTGGGAGGGAGGACACAGAGCCCCTTAATTTCTCTCTCCTGGCCTGACAAATCCTCATCTGTTTACCTCTGAGTCTTTGATAACACCACTCTCACACTTTGTTCTTGAAACCTCCAGACATCCAGTGATCTGGGATGATCATCAACTGTAGCGTAGCTGCTGGGATTGCTTTTTTTCTGCCTTCCCTTTCCTAAAAATAGATACCGTATTTGCTGGTCTCCAGTCCTCTGATATAATCCCTGATTTTATGAGATTGTCAAAAGTCTTTTTCTGCAATTTGTTTTTTTCAAAATTTTGGAAAGGCTTTTAGTATATCTTTCTTGAAAATTGAGGACTTGTATTTATCAATCTTTAGGCCATACTCAGTCTATCTTTAATCATTCTCTTGCACTGTCAATGCATTGCAGACAACTCCTTTTATTTTTTAATTATATGAATCCTTTACTGTTTTGTTTTTTCCATTTTCTTTGGCAGGTCTAACTCAGTTTCATTTTTTGGAGAATCTCATTCTATTTCAATACTTTCCAACACCTTAGTTTTCTTTATTGATCACTTCTTACTTCCTTTGCTTATAGTCTTATTGCTTAGCCCTAGTATTTCCCTTCAGGTCTGCAGTTAGGTCTGCAGCCATTCTTTCCAAGCTTTTCACCTCCAGGCTGGTATACATGTTTCAGACATTTTTGTCTCTGAGATGCAGAGAAAACTGAACCCCCTCTTACATGCCAGTTCTGATGCTTATTAGTTATTTTGACATCTTTAACTAGTTCTCTCAGTTAAAATAATCACTTCTGAAATGGAGAATCTTAAATGCAGACCTTTTTCATTATTGATAAAATTGAAGTGGGATGCTGGACATGAGATATCCCACTAAATGATGTTTGTTTGGGAGATAATATTAATTGGCTGCAAAATCCCCATGGGAGAGAAGAAGTAGGGCTAATGCAGCACCCTGACTCACCTCTGTCACTGTCCATCCCTGAATTCCCCCGTCCCCCTCACACAAGAAGATGCAGCAAACTGGTTGAGCAACAGGGGATGTTTTTGTGGCAGGCGTTCTGCATTTGTTAATGGTTTTCTTCTTAGTTTACCCTGTAGGAGCAAAGGTAAATCACAGTACCAATTTTTAAGGAAATGAGGCATTTAGAGGGTGAGCAACTTGCTTCAGGGAAGGAATTCAGTCTACTCTGATGTTAGACATAGCCCAGATCTCCCGAGGCAAAAGCCCTGACTGAACTAGCCTCACCACCACGCCTTGCACTTCAAATAAATGCATCCCTGAGAAGAACAAGTTCAAGCTAATGTTAGACATGGATCACAAGCTGAGTGTCAAGAATGATCAAGCTCTAGAAAATGTGATGTATGAGGCAAGAACAAATGAACAAGGATTGTCTAACCCAGACAATGAGGGAATAAATGATAACAGACCTCAACACAACTGCGGTGAGGAAGGGAGAAATCTATGCAGAAGTAAATCGGAAAGAAATAATGGACTTGAATTGCTGCAAGAAAGTTTTATCACGTGTTAAAATATATATCTAATATGTGTGTACATAATAATGGACAAGAATAGATTGGCAAGGAAATCTGCAACACCTCCACTATTGGAGGTCTCTAAGAACAGATTAAACTAGCGTTACTCAGGAAAGGCATGGTTATTGCTGATTTTGCCTTGGGGATGATGAACAGACCCTATGAGCCCTGGGGAACCTTCCAGCCCTATGACCCTGTGGCAAAGACTGAGAGGTCTAGGAAAGGTCTGGCCTTTCTTGCATTTGCTCATCCATCCTTTCTCTATCTACAGCTTCTCCACCAAGTATGCAAGTTACTGAAATAACTTCAGCTTTAATATATGTAGCAGTCTAGGTCTTAAACTTGACGTCTCCTGCTTTGATGAGAAACAGTTCAGTGAAGACCAAAACAACGTTGGCGGAGCAACTCCTTTTTGTACACAGTGGCATAAATAGCTCTTTTCCACTATGTGTGAGCTCATTTTGTTTCCTAAAAACTATAGGGTTTATTAACTTTATCTTGGCAGATTACCATTTTGATATTGCTACTTGCTTCCCCTCCCTCAGTATTATTCAGATGAAGGACAGGACTTTTTTTCTGATAAATTCCCCATCAGTGCCTCTATTCTTCCTCTCTCAATTTGTTTTCTGAGTAATTTTAGCTGGCCTTTCTGAAATGGCCTTCATTACTATTAATCTATGTCTTCTACAATAACTAATTACATATGGCTATCATACACATGAGTTTGTGTGAAAGCCTTTTATATTTAAACTCTATAACCCGACTCTATAATTAGAGACAGCAGATCGTTTTTTATCTCTGTCTGCCATTAGTTTTACTGTTACTAGTTCACCAACTTGCAGCAGTCGCTGCGGCTGCTCCCTCTCTGGGCTGCAGGCTGCGGCGGGATGGGGCTGGGGAGGTCCTGCCTGCATCTCCCCGCTCCCGCAGCCCTGCTCGTCCCATCCATTGGACGGACAAGGATAATGCAACTTGGCCTCCCCACAGCAAAGCAAGGGGCAAAAGAAGAAGGGCCAGAATGGATACTTTTTCTTCACAGGTCTCCCCATGCTGCGGTATACTTGTGCCCTACTCCCATTCAGAGCCTTTTCACTGTAATGTTTCACAAACATATCACCATTTCTACATTTATGCTTAGGGATTTAATGAGATAATAGTTTTGGGGTGGTAAAATGTTTTAATCTAAGGCCATTCTCTATAAAAGAACAGAAAATTACTTTTTGTGGAAAATGTTCACAATTTTCTTTCTTTCTTTTCTGTCTTTTTTTTTTTTTTTTGGAAGAGGTAAACATTCCAGTTTACTTTAGTTTCCTTTAAATTAGTTTTGTTTTTCAACTGTGAACAAGTTGAAAAAATCAGTCATGGATACACTGGTAAGCTGGGAAAAGCCCCCAAAAATGATTGAGGAAAATCCAGGATAGAGAAACAAGAATGAAAAGAAACTTAGAAAATTTGAGCTTGTTGTAGATAAGACATCCTTTTTAATACACAGAAGACAACATTTAGGGTAGGGAAACATTAATGGTCTTACAATACACAAAACGGATGCTAAAGGGGATAAGTAATAAATTGTTCAGCGTGGAGAAGTACAAGATGACATTGGCTTAATTTGCAGCAAAGAAGATTTAAGTTTGACTCTAGGAAAACATTTCTAATTATAACAATAGAAAATTGCTGTTACAGGCTACTCAGAGAGATGGCAGAATTCCCAAAGGAAAGTTTCAAGAACATATTTCCAGAATGGCCTCGGTGTGTTTAGTTCTGCCTTTTTATGGAAAGATAACCTGACCCAGCCCTGTGTTACTCTGAACTACCTTCCCTGTATAGTTGCAAGGAGAGAAAAGGGAACCTGAGAAAATCTTTCTCAAATTTTAGTTTTAGGTAAAGTTGAAATTTTTCATTGTTTTCAATTACAAGTAAAAATCTTGGAGAGTTTTTGTGAAAAACAGATGGTCTTGTTTTTTTCAGAAGTTTTAATGGTGATTCTCTTTCAAAACCTCTATTTTTAAAATTTATTTCCAAGAGGAGAAAAAAAAACCTTCTTAAAATTTCAGCATGAGAGCCATTTTACCCGGGCTGTAAATGGAGGTGAACTTCTCTTTCTGGGTTTTACGGCCATGTAAACCTAGGAATGCGCCACACGTTTTTGACTGATCAGCGTGACAAAGTGCTTTTCTCTTAGTCCTAAGACTTATACTGCAGGAAGAAAGTCTCTAGCAAATTGGATGTAGATGGCAGCATCTCTTCCAACTTGGCATCACCTCAGCCAATTCAGAAGAGACGGTAAAATCCATTGGCATAAGGAAAAAGGCAATTAGTTGGCCACCTAAAATGAATGGAGAGCTACCTCCTTCACAGCTGGAGACACACGCCGCTGTTATTTTGGAGATGATGTTGGGTACATAGGGGGAGAGGTGAGAAAAATCAGATAAAATTAGATTGATTCATGATTTCTTCTGCTCTCTGCAGAATAATTCCTGGGAATCGTAAGCAGCCGCCCCAAAGTGCAGGTTTTCAGCTGCTGCGCGTGTTGCAGCTTGGCACTTGGTGAGCGTATTCTTCCTCCCGGTGCCTGCTGACAGGTCTGGCCCTGCTACCATCTGGTTTGCGGAGTAATGAGACCAAATGAAGTGGAGCTTGAAGAAATTAACATTCCTTCCTTAATCTATTAATAACTGAAAAGTGTTGATTTTGGTGACAGCTAGATACTTTCTTGCGAAGCAGATTGGTTAATTAGAAGCATCGTAATGAAGGTTGTATTGGATATGTGTATCCCTTCAGAAACACACATATTTATAATAAGGAGAGTTCGGTTTTTCTCACAGGCTTAAACAGTCATGGAAAATGCTATGTGTGAAAAAGTCAACAAAATGAAAAAAAGAAGATTTTCTCCAACTCTCTGTTACTGCTTTCTTACTATGCAAAATGTCTGTCCATTTTGAATATGGCTACCAGCTAAAAGCCATCAGCATATGAAAGAAGGCATCAGGCATATGCAGATTTCCGCACCACTATTTCACCTCATTTTCAGGGTCCTGAGGGCCATCATCCCATCCTGAATAAGCACACGGATGTCCACCTTACTTAATAAGGAAAACCATTCCTATTTACCTGGCTTAACTCCAGTCATGAGCATCTCATAGGTTCGTGTGCTTCTGCCACTGGCAGACACAAGACACAGCTGACCTGCAGGCATTTCTTAATTGTATTTAAAGCAGGTTCATATGGATTTGAATCAGTTCAGATTAAGTCTATAGGACCTTTGGATAAATTGAAAGAAATAGAGGTTTTGCTTGATTTAATTAAATATATTTTAAGCTGATCTAAAGCCACACTGGTACAATTTTGAATTTAGCCATCGCCTTCTGGTAACTTGTTATTCTAGGAGTAGCTTCTTCGCATGTCAAGGCTTTCAGATTGAGGAGCTGGCTGTTAAAAATACCTTCCATTTTCCTGGCACAGTTAATAACTGGTACAAGTCGATGCTTGTAAAACTGGTGGTTGTTATTTTAAATATCAGCCTTTAAGAAAATGTCTTCTCATCAGCACTTTCCAAACAAGTAAGGTACCACAAGTGCGGGCACAACTGAGCAGTTTCAGCATCTCCCGTGGACCCCAGCATTGCTGCCTCTGACATTTTCCTGTCCGCTCCATCTTTGAACACTGCGCAGCAGTGTCAGCTGCTGGGGTTAACTTATTAACCGTACAAAACAGCAGTTTTTCGCTCTTGATCCTTAAGCTCATGCTCCTGTAGTAACTAAAACGCCTCATTAAGATTTGCTGTTGTTCACCATGAGAGGCATGCAGGCATTCGGACCACTCCTTCTCATTTCACCTCCATCTATCCACTGTGATGCTTCACCCTCTCCAACTCTACTTCTGTACCAGCTTTGCTCTGATTTCTGCTCCCGTTGATGCTCCCCCACCATCTGCAATCATTGCTTTCTCTCCACCTCTCACTTCTTCCCCTTCTCCCTCCAACCACTCCCCAGATTTTCACTTCCCCATCCTGCAAACCTCATAAAAAAGCCAGGGCATGTTTTGGGGAACTGTAGCAGCCCCTGCCAAGCCCTGTGGAGCACCGGGCGCTGTCTCCCAGTGGGTCTACAGCCACCATCCTACCCTCATCATGCTCAGCCCCAGCGCCTGGTTTCTCACCGTTCATCTCTGGCACAAAATGGGTCCAGCAGTTCTAATCAGAGGAATTAAAAATCTGCCTCCATTGCCCGCTCCCAGCGGGTTCAAGCATCTCCAGTGGCTCTGTGCTGGCTGGTCCAGCGGGTCCCAGAGAGGCAGCATGGGCCCACGTCTGTCGAAGGTTGCTTCTCCCCAGCTCTGCCTTCACTCTTGTACTGGCACGGCTGCATCACCCCTGGAGGGGGCCGGCCGGCCCCTGGCCCCCTGCCACGCACTGCCACGGCACCGGCATGCTGCAATAGCGTCGTCCTGCTCAGCAAAACTTAGCGCTGCCTCTTAAACGGTAGTCTGACATTTGCCACACAATCATCTGTTTCTTTTCCCAAATGGCTGTTCACATCAATAAGTTCAGATTCAGTATTCCTAAATACTATTTGATTTAGGAGGGTAACAAAGTGCTCTTCAGGTTTGCAACTGCAGGTCTGCTGACTTGTGCAAAATGGCTGTAGTTTTCCTTGGGGTTCTTCCTCCCCTCCCATAGGGCCACTGGCAGCTGAGTTGTACGGCCTCATGGCACAAGGGCTCCCTGCTTATGTTAGGGGTCTCTTTTCCTGGGGAACAGACAACAAAATATATTTGTGCTACAGTAATGATATCAGTGGGCAGAAAAAGGCAGTGGCAGTATCACCAGAATGACAGAAAAATACATATTTCTCTTTCCAGTCTTCTGAGTATCCCCAGTTCATCCTCCACATCTCTCCAACTTCAGGGGGAAAATGTGCAGCCAGCACTATCAACTGGACACATCCAAAGTTGATGCTCTTTTTTAAGTTTTTAGATACCTAAGTAAAAGTATTGGCCTGATTTCCAGGAAGTCTCTGGACTCCTGCACTCCTGGAAATTAGATATCTCATTTAGATGTCTAAAAATGGGTTTAGTTGTTTAATAATAATTTGTGTTTAAACACATTGTCCCAGGAATATCTCACTTAGATATTAGATAGAATACCATTTCAATATCTAAATAATAGCAACAGAATTAAAACCCAGAGTATTTTATTCCAAGTGGAGAAGGCATTCAGGAATGTACTTGGGGGTACACTATCTGGAAAAGAAAAGCAGATTTCAGGAGAGCATATGTGGAAGTGGACAGCTGAACTGTTCAGCAGAACAAAACTAGACACAAAAGACCTGAAGTTTTGCATATATTTTGCTACTGTTCAGGAGACATTACAGCTCCATCAGTGACCTCTGAAGAAGGATGCTTCTCATCCATAGGTGGAATTTAATTTCTATATTTGAAGAGAACACTTTATTTTTGAACAGAAGTGGGTGAGAACCTGAGGAAATGGAACCGGAGAACCTAGCAAGTGCTGATGAAAAGAAAAGCAGGGAAAAGCAACCAGTTTACAACTTTCTTTGTGTACTGTGGTCTCCAGGAGACGTCGTGTTGCCAGAAAAGGACTGTGGGAGGAATCATCCATTTGCAACATCCTTTTTTTTTTCCCCAGAGCTGTAGTTAAAATACTATAAAACTGCCATTTGTTTTGGAGAGTTTTGCCTGATCCTGCTTCTGGTTGTCTTTTAAGCTGTGGCTTACATCACTGGTATCTTGGTAGAAGATGTTTCTTGTGATTTAGAGTAAGGTTAAGACTAAGCAAAGCCCACCATAGGATCTCAGAGCATAGTTCCAGACTGCTTACACTCAGCTGTGCAGCAACCGTACAATTTGTGTAATGTTGTGCAAGTTAATACCTAATCCTGCAAGTGATACTCAAGGGAACAGTACTGCTGACAACAGGCATCTAAGTTTAGCACCAGATTTGAAGACTGGCACACAGTCAATAATAGAGTCCAAAACTGCTGCCCAGCACTCCTACAATAATAACAGCCACAGCTGAAGACTATCACGCACCCACCAGACGTTCTACAATAACATGCCTGGGAGGTGTTCCTGCAATAGTCTTGATAGTCAGTGAAAAAGCAGAGAAGAAGAAAAAAAAAAAACCAGCTTCCAGATATAAAATATGTTGACACTCCATTCAAGCTATTATAGCTGTGCTAAAACTGGCCTTGAAAATTTTAGGCACGCTACTCATGGGCATGAAAAAACATTGTGTCACGTACTAAATTGAGTATTGTTGATGCATTCACAAACAGCCCTGAAAAATTAGACAATTTAATGCAAAAAGAAAAAAAAAATCAGTAAACACTGTTAAAGAATTAAATGCAATGCCATCTGTTGGCTCTTTTGTTCTACTTCCATTGAATCTTTGCACATCCATTGAAGGTTACCATTACTGTCTGAGTTGCATAAACCCAGTGTGAGTAAACCGAAATAATTTATTTTGTGAATTTCCAAGTTCAGAACTTGTGAACTGCAGCATTTAGCCTTGTCACTGATTAAGCTGTTTTATAAAACATTTCATTAATCTTACTTCATTGTATAAGTTATTAATTTTAAAGGGTTTGTTGCTATGTGTTTTCATAGTTCAATAAAAAATGAACAAGTTGAAGTGGAAAAGGATATGGAGCAGAAGGCCTGTGCCCTTAGGGACTGACACCAGTTATTAGACACATATCTTAAGGAATCTGAAATTCCTTCTGGCAGGTGTATCATAAACAGGGAGCTGCAACTTATGCTCTGATGGTGCTGAGCTACTTGGCTATTATAATTAAACTTACGTTAAAAAAAATCCTCCTGCTGTTCCCCTCTCCTTCTGGAAAGGCTAGCACTATTTTTCAAACAATTATGACAGTATTTCTAACACCTCTGCATTAGTTTTCAGGATATAAAAAAGTCACACGCTCCTTTACATGGCCAGACTGCAAATCTAGCAGAGGGGGAAGGGAGCACAGGAACAGGGAGCAGTGTTCCCCACCAGAGATGGGGATTGTTGGGAAGAGCAAGGCAATAGCAGGAGTGATCTCTTCTTCTACTTCTATTTAAAGATAAAGTGAAATAGCTACACAACTGTCTTGGTAAGAGGAAAAAGAAAATCCAAACAAGAAAACTGCGTAAGTACCACAAGGCCATTACTTTCCTGGGTTGGCCAAAGATCTGCATGCCATTGCTATGCTGTATATTTAACTCACGACATGGGGGATAGCAAAGTCAAAGATGAAGCTTCCCCAGGAAGTGTGACTGCTTCGGTCTCTTCCCCCGGACAATCCCAGTTTCCAGTTTCAGGGTCTTTCCCAGAGTTTCCTCCCTGGAGTTCAGTCTCCCACACACCTGCTGACTCTGGAACTTTTCGCAGTCTGCTTCATACCTCATCAATAAATTGTACCTTTTCCCACTCAGTTCCATTTTCCTTCCTCCACCTCTTCTCTTCGTCTCAGTTTTCACATACCTGCAGGCTCCCAGTTTACTCACACATGCCAGAGTATGCATATTATGATTGAAATTGTCAGGGTATTTAGAAACTAAATTTTTATAAACCTCTACTGATCCTATGCCAAGTGAATTTTCAAATTGCAATTTGGGCAAAAGTTTGACACATGAATGGAGTTTTCTGGCTCCCCCATGTTCCTGCTTGGGGCACTAGAAGTTTTCAGCCCCTCAGATGCATTAACTTGTGTGAGAGAGCCAGCTTTTCTGCAAAACATTTTTGGCTGAATTCTCCAACCCCAAATTTATTCTCCAAATAGAAAGTCATAGACAGAGCACTTTTACAGCTTTGCAAAGTTATAAGCAACCAAAAAGAGGGGCTAAAATGGGAATAAATACCAAATCTTAGCTACAGCAAATGCTGGGATCTTGTTTGTAATATGAACACATGCCTGAGTAGTATCTGTATAGCATCCTGTCCACCTGCTGCTTCAAGAGGTATTCAGGCTATGTCAGAAAATGCTAGCACTTCCAATTCTTCTCCAGCCAAGCCTTCTAACTGTAAATTCCCAAAGTGCACAGAAATATTTATAACTAGCATTCATATTGCTAATTGAAATATTAGTAGGAGATACCAGCTGCTTCTTGTATCAAAATACTGACATTCATTATTATTGGTTGGCAAAGACTTCAGGATTTTTTTTATTTTGGTATAAATTTGGTGCTCATGAAAGCATACTAGTGGAGTTGAGAGTGTAGGGAAATGGAGATCTAAACATGAACTCTAACCCTATGCTCTACCCCTGCCTTTCTAAGAGATTTAACTACAGAGCCAAAACCTGGGCTTGGCTGCCTGGAAAGGAAAGGACTAGCATCATAATTTGACTTTTTCCAAATTGTCTTTCTCAGCTGTGCAGGAAGAGCGCAGCAGATATTTGAAAAGGTTTATGCTACCCATATGGCTAGGTATGCAGTTATATTAGCAAGAAGAATGAGAGAAATGGAAAAAGAAAATCTTGGGCAGCCCTGAAAGATGTTGCTTTAAGAAAGCTTAACTCAGTCCCTTCAGGGTGAAGACATGTTTTATCCTACGCATTGCCAATTTGAAGTTACATACCATTTTTTAATTGCGTATACAAATGATTAAGAAGCACTGCTGCTAGTGTTATGATCACAGGCAAAATTAATGTAGGGTCTCACTGCTTTTGGAATGATTTGGAATGTTATTACATTTATAATGTTACATGTATATTAAATAAGAAAATAATGGCCATTTTAGACATTTTACACAATATAGGAACAACAGGCACAATTTCATTATTCTCTTCATGCAGTCTGATAACAAATATAATCCTTCTCCTTGGAAAGACTACGTAATTGCTACCAATCCTGTAGTAGCAATCTTGCATAACTAACAGGACCCATTGCAATTTAGATGTCCCTGTCCTAGGCATTGTACAAACAGAAGGAAAAGGTGGACCCATGGCAAACAGAAATAACAACCTTAGTCTAACACAAAAGTCAGTAGGTAGCAAGACAAAGAAAAAATACCATTTTCCTTATAGTGTATATTAGAAGCAGAATTGCCCATTGCCATGGCTACCATGCTGCGATTTCAGGATTGATCTTACCTTAGCAGTTTGTTAACTTTTCATTTTATCAATCTAGACATTTATGCTATGTACTCATCATAGTGGTGCCCAAGAGAATTGAAGGCTCATCACAGCCTCAGTAGCCAAACTTTGGATATACATACACATGGAGGAGCACTACACAATCAAAAAGCAGAGATTTCATTCTCAATATCCTATTAGTGTATCTTAAATGGTGATGGACTCTCACTGAAGTGTGACATTAGAGGCGGTATAAGATACTCATGGCTCAGCATCCCTTACAAATGGGTGGAGGATTACCAGTTAATCCTCCTTTACTGGTTAACTAGTAAAAACCCAGTAAAGCATAACTTGACAGTAAGACTATCTCCCTCATTTTATCAGGCCAAGGCACACACTGGACACAGTGACTCTGATCCTGAGTTTCCTCTTGTTTTGCTGCATTAGATCTTTGCCCTTTGTTTATGGCATTACTTCCAATGGAATAACACAAGTGAGAAAGCAAAGGGGTCCCAAAACTCCAGTGACACTGGGGTGAACTCTGCTGGTGGTCAGACTCCCTACCGACACTCCTCTCCAGGGGTCTGCGTAGGTGGCCTCCATCACACACCAGCTGAGTGCTAGAGCTGACCGAAATGTTTCAGCCACGCAGTTTGGCCTGAAAACTCTCATTTGTCAAAAATAGCACTTAGAGAGAAAGCATGTAGTTTCACTGAGGAAGATCTTTCAGGTTTTAGATAGAATTTTTAAGTGGAAAGGAAGCTTTTCTTCTCAAAATTGGTCATCTAAGGCATAGAAACCATGGTTCCCTTCCCTGCTCTATCTGAAGTACATGGGGGATTTCAGCCTATTTAGCATGCTAAATGCTAGTAATTGGTTATTTCAGGCTGGGTCAGTGTATTGTTCTTCAGTGTTTGGAGTGTTTCTTGTTTCATCCTGCTACAAAAGGGGTGTCTTTTTTTGCAGCCAGAACATCTGTCTGCTGCCTAGACTTACTGAGACCATCAAAACTCTTACTACCAGATTTTATCCTCACAGCACATCTGTAGGAGTTAGGAAAAAAATATTGGTTTTTTAAGGTGGAGATGGCACACAGCATTGGTAATAATGTCTGTCCAAGGCCACTGAGAAAGTCTAGAATTAAAGTATTTCCTATTTTCCCTTACTAGGAGACCATTGTAAGCCACAAGACTTATGTAGAGATGTATAAAGATCTATAGCAACTCTAGATCCATTGATTTTAAATGAACTAAATACCTCAGTAGCCCTGGCCTGAGTGCTTGAACTGCATAACCCATTGCTGAATGTAAATGGCTTGCATGCATTTGAAATCGAGATCTACACTTTATCTCCATTTGCAAAGACTTCTGCAAGTAGTTCCTGAAATCATGAAGGCAATATGATTGTTCTTTCTGAAAAGACAACAGCTTTGGTTGTCTTGTTACTTTATTCCCTCTCATCTTTTCTAGTTACCCTTAAGTTAATTAAAACCAGTGATTTGAAGATCAGAGACAAAATTCAGTAATCTTTTCATTGTGGTTTGAAACACCTGCATAGGCATTTCCACTTTCACTTAAGCTGTTTTCATTTTTAATAAAGTCTTGTCTGGAAAGTGAGGTTAGCAGACACTTTGTTAGCAAAACAGCAGCTTAACAGCTGGGGAAGGCAGATCATCAGCTGCCCTGTTGCTATAGAGTCTGTCTCTGGCTGTCTTGCTATTCAAGTATCATGCTTTCATATTGTGCCTTTTAGGAATATTTCTAAGACAAGCTTGCATCATATTGGATTAAATCAACTCCTGCCAGTTTTTTCTCACTATATGTAACAGCATATAATTAATTAACTATAAGCTATGAGAGCTCTGACAGTTTCTGAAATGGAACAGAGCAAGTTCCTCAGGGCTAGAGGCTAAGGATTTTGTTCTGCAAAGAAATTCACATCAGTGTAGTGCTGTGCTTTTGTACTTTTTGTTTCATTTTGCAATATCAAACTCCTCATCCCAATTCTATAATCCAATTCATGTTAACTGGACCAAATAACTGTACGGACATAGGGCACTGCTTAAGTTTAAATGCAGCATATAGTTGAGATGTACATAAAAAATGGAAACAAAACATAGAACACAGAACAAGGAAATAACTTATAGTTACAGAAAAATAAGACTAGGAACAGTCTTGAGATATGATCTGCTCCCTTCCTTCTTCCCCATGGCAGGATCAGCTCTGCCTTTGCTGTTCACAGCAGCTGGGCTCAGAGCTCCCCAGCTCTGGAGGGAGATGCCCTGGCCTGCATCCACTGCTTTCCACTGCCTTGCTGCGATATTGCCATTACGAAATTTAACCTACTGTCTCACCTGAGCTTTTTGTGCTATGAGTTAAACTCATTGCTCTTTGCTTCTTTGGACAGTAATCTACTCTTGTGTGAAATTCTCAGAAATCAAAGATTTTAGGTTTATAACTTATCAGTCCAGACATATGGAGCCCTCCCTATAGCTCTAATGTGTGGTTACATATTCTGTCACAGGTTAGCCAGGGGTGCTGCTTTTGCTAGGTTTGCAATGGCTCTTGTAGCAGCTTTGGTACTTGGTAGACACTGCCAGTGCTGTGTTTTGCAATCGCGTGTAGTTATTTTCAAACACATCACTCCAACACTGAGAGTGCATCACCAATTAGTCTGAATGGCAGCTCATGCTCCCAGCTGCACTGACTCAGTACTGTATCACTGTGTGTTTCAGAATCGTGTTTTTTGCTATTTCCTTTGTTCTGTGTTCTTTTTCATCCGGGTAGTTCTCCATAGACCAGTTGCTGCTGTAGAAACTCTCTCAGATTGTGACAATTCCAACCACTAACAAAAAATCTTTAAAAAAAACCCCGTAGGGCTCATACATCTCCAGTGGGATAATATGGGTCTTGAAAGACCAAAAGAAATCTTTACATTAGGAAGACATGTTATAAGATTTATTTCAAGAGCATTAACATTATACATCTTGAATATGTTTTAAAATATCACACTCACTGAACTCTTACTCACATTTGAACATGTAATGATGATGCCAATATTTTGTACATTATTATAAAAATAAATTTCTTCAAAGATCTACAGAGTAACCATTGACAACCAAAGTTTCATCCTGTTGAGTTCACTGCATCAGTTTGGGAAGAAATTTTTTCCAGGCAATCATGTCTCAAATGCACTGTCTAATTAATCTATTAATATTAAAGGCAAACAGTTGCCAATCTTGCAGTGCAATTTCACTCCTTGTGCATTCTCTCTATAGCAGAGCCATTATTCCAATGCAATTAAACTCTTTGAGTTTTTGCAATGATTTATTAATAGTAATTTGTAACGCAGCAATCGGTTGGTGCCCCAACGAGCTATACATATACCAAGGATATTGCTAGGTTTCAGAGCTTTTATTCTAAGATTAATGAAAGGGAGGAGTTGTGGGAGACAGAGGCAGGATACTGTAAACATATCTTTTTAGTTGCACCTTTTAAAATACAATGTGTTCAAGGTACAAATGATTTGTGAGAGGAGCAGCGTCAAAGTTTGTATACATGAGACTTCATACACCAGAATATAGCCAGTAGTCTTTTAAACATACTTCTGTCAAAGACAGGAACTTCCAGATGTTCGTATTACATCCCAGGTTTAAAAGCAATTTATAAATGTTTAGATAATGTAGAACAGAAAATAAATTAATCAAGTTGTCCTTCAATAGATACACAAAGAAAGGTGTTTCCTTTCCATCTGGTACAGCCCAGTGGTTCCCACTGCAGTGAACAGAAAGTGCATATGGTTGCTTTTGATAAATAGTTCACTTTTTAAACTTTTCCTTCCAAGGATGGGGAAAGAAAAAAAAAAAAAGGAAGGCCTTCCTGCTTCACCTATGTATTTATTATACCACTGACTCTGTGAAAGTCCTGTATATTAACTTCACAATAAGAAGCTATTCTTAATGTATCTTTCCTGCTGGTCTTTACTAATTTGAATGACTGATATATCTGCCACAGGTATACACATCTTGTAACCACATATTCACAGGCAAAATTAGAATTATTTATTTTGTAGTTGAACTTGGCAGAAGTAAATTCCATGTAACTAGTTGAGGGTAGTGATAACAAATTTCTCACTTCTATACTGATGGTACATGACACTGCCCATACCTGGGTTTTATCACAGTTTCCCTCCCAGGGTGTGGTATTCCTTGTTATCATTACTGGCCCTCTTTGCCGTCCCAGTACAATTTGTTTTAAAGACTAAGTTGTGCAGTGTATCTCCATGTATCAGTGCTTTTTAAAAAGTGTTGGAGCTTGAATGTGATTTAAAAGAATGTCAACAACTTAATGTATTTTAAACTAAGTTAAGTGACTTTATTTAAATTTTAAAATAACTTAACTTAAAATAAAATAACTTAAAATAGCTTAAGATAGCTTAAAATTTGATTTAGCTAGAGTTAAAATACCAGATAAGAAGACCTACCCGGCAACAAAAACTCACAAAAATTTCATTATTCTTTTCTTCTTTCTTATAAACTTCACTCTCTTGATAGCTGTTATGATTACCTGTAGATGCCATAAATTTCATTACTAGACTGACGTACCCAAACCAAATGAACACCAAAATACACTGAGCCTTTTAGACCTTTTAAAATTTTGTTTGAAACTTACTTTTCCCCAGTATTTCTATACAGTTATATGCAATAGAATTGCAGACAAGCTAGATTTTTCTTGTGATGATATTCTGTACTGAAGCTTTAGAGAACACTATGTATTACAGGACACATGAAAAAGGTGCGATAGGCGGCAACACTGTGTTTGTTTCATTACCGTCACATCCAAATGCAGGGAAGCTGCTCCCAGCACTGCTAACATTTACTCCTCTGGAAATCACCCAGTCCGCCATCCTTCTCTAGGCTGCCGTGAAGGAAGATGATATCTGGAAGCAGTGATGAAAGCCGGCTGTTAAAAAGCACGCTCTGAGCAGAGATTTGTTTTGAGTCAGGTGGCAAAATATCTGTCTGCAAAGGAGGCAGGCTTCTGAGGAGCCTGTGGGCAGACCTCCCTCAGGTGGTGGCAGGTTGCAGATTCTCCACCAGCTGGTCTAGAGGCTCTCCCAAGCCAGTGGAGGAGAGCAGCTCCTCCTCTTCAACCAGCTTCTAGCAGCTTTTGGTTTTTCACAGGAATCAATAGGAAGAGCGCAACTACTGCTTCTCAGCACAGAACAGGAGAAACCTCTTCTTTTCCTGGCTTAGATGAAACACGTCTCTCCTAGACTCACACTTCTCCGTAGCGTGTGGCTAAGATCTTCCTCTTAATCTGTTTTTACCATGTTGTGGTGTAATGTTACTATTGTCTGGCAGTTTGTCTGGCCCTCTAAGCCGCACAGTACATGCACAAGATGCTGTTGTAAAAGACAACCGTTACACATTTCCACTTCAGGCCTGTAGGCTGGCTTGAAGATGCAAACACCTTCTTTATCACATGCCTTAGTGAAGGATGTAACACACAGCAGTGGTATTCCCTAGCAACAGATTCAAGGAAAAATCTTCTTATCTGGCATTTAGAATTGGAAAACACAGGGAGCAAAAAAACCATGAACAGACTGTGAAATAAATCTTCATGATGAAATCAAGTACAATTTATTTTTTTAAACTTTTGCATGTTGATAGCTATCTCATGAGAGGAGACCAATTTTGGAGAGGTAGCTGGAGGCAGCACCAGTGGGGATTTACTCCTGTAGTACTGATGACTGGACCATGTATGGTTCTGTTTCAGGCACTACACACCATATTTAGCAGAGTTTTAGGTTCCCTAGGGAGTAATCAGTGGTGAGGGTGCGTATGAATGTGATTATGGGGACCTCAACATACCATATGTTCTACAGGCTCGATGTATGGGAAAACGATTTCCTAATTGGTAACACATATCTGAAACAGCTGCTGTTTTAGAAGAAGCAAATCCATCACTTAGGACTCCCAAGAGGAGTCAAATCATCACTTGATACATCAAAGTGTTGGATTAACTTTTCCCCATGAGGCAGAGTATAACTGCTGCTGTATTTGATCCAGACACCTGACTGTCTTTGTTAATTGAACAAAGTCCCTGCATGCCAAAATTAAAGGGTGATTCAATCTAAAGGAAAAAGGGATTTTCCAACTTCCTTGAAGGAGACATTGTGAAAGATAGAAATCTTTCTAGAGGGGATACCCCATAATTGTCTGGGTAGGTGGAGCATGCAAACTAGTTGTCAAGGTTGAAAGAAAGCTTTCTTGAAATAAAAGCACAAAACCTGTCAGTGTCAACTGAGGAAACCACTACTATTTCTAGAATATCAAAGTGCCTAGAATAGAGTACCTCTGGCTTAGTTTTGCTTAAGCCATGCAAGACCAAACCTGTGCTGGTCAAAAAAAGAGCCATCTCTTTAAAATGTTCCCCAGATGCTATTTTTGTCTTCCACAGCATTCAGCCTTCAGCAGTGAACAGTGTACATCTTCAGACTTCTGTCAGACCCTGTGAAACCCAGATAAACAAGTAACGAGGAACTGGTTTTCAGAACACCTTTTTTCCCCTTCAGTTTCTAGGAAACCTTGTCCTCTTTCCAAATTGAAGACCAGGCCGAAGTAATTGATACACACGTATATGGAATTGCAATACCCCAAACTTAAATTAAGATCAGCCTATAAGACATCACAACAGCTTTATTTCTTAAGACGGCAATAAACTCAAGATTTCTTTTGCATGCTCAGTCAAGAGGATCTAATTTTGGAGCTGTGGACTCTTTAATATTCCTGAAGAAGTCTTGTTTTCCAAAGGGGAAGTGTGCCATTCAAACAACCTTTTCACTTTCAGGCCCCTTTCCAAAAAAATCCCCCAAATTAAACAAAACCTAGGCAAAATTCTGGTTGAAGACGTTCCTCATTTAGGAACTTTGCTATAGGTTTATACGAAAGGTGTTCCTATATGACGGTGATGGAAAGTAATTTAAAACCAATAAAATACAAAGTTAGTAGGGAACTTGGAAGAAGGGGAGTCTAGGCATCAAGAGATGAAAAACATTCTTCTCTTAGGACAGTTACCTTGTTTTCTGAGTTTTGGATGGCTAGATGTCAAACCAGCCTGCCACTGTCACAAAGAAGAGAGAACCAGACAGTGACAGACAACTGTCTCAACTACTACCACTCTGGATTTAAGAAAGCATTGGAGTATCTAGGGCATATTGAACAGACCATAAAGGAGGGGAACTGGAAGAAGGAAGAAAGTCAGAGTCCAGGGACTCTGAGTCTCACAGTTATAGAAACAGATATGTATTTATACATATCTGTATCTATATAATACACCTATAGATATCAATAAGCAAATGACATGGGCCAGAACTGAGGTGCTGGAGGGAAAGGAAAGGATTTGAAGATTTACAGTCTTACAGTGACTGAAAGGGAAAGAAGGAACAGGGCCCTGTCGTGGTTTAACCCCAGCCAGCAACTAAGCACCACGCAGCAGCTCACTCACTCCCCCCCCATCCAGTGGGATGGGGGACAAAATCAGGAAAAGAAGTAAAACTCGTGGGCTGAGATAAGAATGGTTTAATAGAACAGAAAAGAAGAAACTAATAATGATAATGATAACACTAATAAAATGACAACAGTAGTAATAAAAGGATTGGGATGCACAAATGATGCGCAGGGCAATTGCTCACCACCCACCGACCGACACCCAGCCAGTCCCCGAGCGGCGATTCCCTGCCCCCCCCCTTCCCAGTTCCTAAACTAGATGGGACGCCACATGGTATGGAATACACTGTTGGCCAGTTTGGGTCAGGTGCCCTGGCTGGGCATGAGAAGCTGAAAAATCCTTGACTATAGTCTAAACACTACTTAGCAACAACTGAAAACATCAGTGTTATCAACATTCTTCACATACTGAACTCAAAACACAGCACTGTACCAGCTACTAGGAAGACAGTTAACTACATCCCAGCTGAAACCAGGACAGGAGCCCATACAGCCCAGAGTATTGATTGATTGAGTACTAGGGAAATTAACTGGAAGAGCAGAAAGCCACAGAAGCAAAATCTTTCTGGAATTAAAGAAGAAAGATAATTCTTGGTCCAGAAAAAAGAAAGAGGCCCAAGGGGGATGCAAATAGCAGTTCTGAGACTGGTTCAGACATAGGTTTCTGAAAGCAAGAGAGGAAAGACACACACACAAGAATGAAGAGAGTAAAACAGAGGTGAAAAGGAGATCTCAGAGCAAATTAATTTTAAGGATTTCAAGAAGCTTAGAAACAAAGTGGAGAAGCTTGCTCTGTATTTACTGGAAACACTGGTGCTAAAAGCTGAACTAACAGGCAGGAGGTGAGGGACTGAAAAGAAGGAAGTGATTTTATGGCTTATGGGAACAACTAGCCAGAGGGAAAAATAAGTCTTAATTGATGCAACATCTTCTAGTTTATTCAGAAAAAAACCCCCAATATTTTTCCTGTTAATTACTAGGGACAGTTCTTGAAATGCAACAGCTTGTTTTAAAGAGCATGTGGTAGGGAGTGCTAGGCAAATGCAGCAGACAATGTGTTACTAAAAGAAGAAGATCTCTTTTACATAAGGAGACATATGTAACCCAAATTTATCCACACCATATCATCAAAATGGGTATTTTAAATCATGCTGTCTGTAATATTAATATTCAGACTGCAATTACTCAGTAAGGTATGTACAATCAGTCCTTTCAGACATTACATTAAGGGGCAGTTTAAATCTTACACGTATAGAAAAAGATAGAGGAAGGATAGCCAGGAGATTGCTATGATAAGTGATGTGCTAACCCAGCCTGATCACATGCTGAGGCCAATAAACGGTCCTGTCGTCTGGAAGCTTCTTGAAACTCTGCAACCACAGGACATACTCTTTTTACATAAATAGCCTTTTCCTGCCTTCCTCAAGCTCTCTTTGAATATGTGCTCATAACTTAAATTTATTTTTCAGTAATGCTATTTTTATGGCATTAGGATTTTATATCTCTGCCACAACATGGTTCTCTTAACTGTATCATTGACACCTTTTGTCAGCTGCCTCCCAGTTTCATATTCTTTGGCACAGTGTGAAGAAGTTTCTGATCTACCCTCTCTTATCTCCACCCAAATCCTTTTGTAGATGAGCCACAGGGGAGAAAACTGGCAGCACTCTGCATTTCAATCATAAAATTATTTCTGCTTAAAATAAGATTTTGTGTTTTTATAATAAAGTCACAAATGAACCGTGTCACAGAATGGATAAATTTTATTAAAATCAAAAACTAATTATGAATGCCCATCTTTGCAGCATCTTTGAGCGGGAGGGAGAGCCGAAGGAGGACATGGGCAGGGGCAGTGCCTGGCAGCAGGGATGATGTGGGAGGAGAGGGTCCCACAGTGGCCTCTGCTCTGGGGACAGGCATTCAGATTCCTGGCTGTATGGGTTGCATAAGGTACGGTGCACGTATGAGCCCCGGGTTAGTTGGGATGATTGAGGGGTGCCAGAGGGTCTGAGCAAGAGGGCAGGAGGGGCTGGCACAGCCTGCAGCTCAAGGGCTCTGTGCTGGCAACCGGTGCCAGCAGTGGCACCTCTGAGGAAAAGTGGCTTCCGTGGCAGCCTCTGTGTGCAGGTGACTGTCTGGATTCGTGCTATGTGTGACCTCAACTCTTCGTGCACGTTGCAAACGTGGAGTTGGGATGAAGAGCACAGTCCCACCCACATGCTTTGGTTTTGCAGGGGAACTGAAAACCCATGAGCATTGCTCTGCAGCCAGCTGGGAAGCCAGCCCACAGGTTGCATGGCAAAGATGGTACCATGCACTTAATCCTGAAGTGGATTTGGGATGAGTATTTTAGGTGCTGTAGGTTGAGAATGGATGACTAATATTTCCTGGTTTAAAAATAAAATTGAAGCAGAAGTCATGGGAACTTCAAAATAACAGTAAATCCTATGTAACCTAAAGAAAAATATCCCCTTCCCAGTTCTGAAAGTCTTATTGCTTCAGTAATAGCAGATACTGTGATGCCTCTGATAAGCAAAGAGAGTGAGCATTAATGTTGCCAATATTATCATTCTGTTATCATCTTTCTATAGACTTGGGTACCTTGGCTCCTTTTTCATGTGCCTGACACCTTCTCCTCCTCCTGATTGTGCTGTTTCTGCCAAAGGAGCTAGCAATACATACAGCTGCTCGTAAAGAAGAACAGATTCGAAAATGCAAAACCTTCATGAAGGTGAAACATACGTATCATACCAAGTCAGCACTTCAATATGTATCCACCCTTGACTTGACTTAGCTGACAGAGTGGTTCAAACAGCCCTTTATTCTGTACAAAGGCTAATTTGTATAGCAATGTCTACCAAGAGACTATGCATAACTCTGAAGAGGTCATACCCACAAACAAATACTCATTCACAGTGTTCCCTCTTCTTCGCTCTCCTGACACATCTTCCTGCAGGATCTTGCGGTACAAAGTACTTTTGCTTTGTGACTGGCAGTTTCCATACCAACCTTGTTTTCTTAAGCACACTTACAACGAGCTGAGATGAAAAGGCTGAGGTTGAACCTGACATCAGCTGCACCCCGTGCTCACGATTGTGGGTTTGCAGCCCCCGCACATGGAGGTGTTCACCAGAGAGCACTATATCAGGAGCATAGCTCCTCCATTAAACTCCCAGTGCCAGGTTAGGTGTCTGCATAATGCACAGGGAGGACTAGATATGGAGGAATGGAAATCACTACTGAATGAGGGGACACCTTATAATAGTCAATGGGAAGTACCAAAAAGCAGAGAGTGTTTCTTCCAGTTTTAGACATCTGTTCCTTCTCTGGCCCCAGACTCGAAAAATATATGTGAGTTTCACAGACCAACACTCTGTCACTTAAATCATCCCTTTGGGTACAGACGACCAGCTCCTTTTGTTTCTTTAAAAAACATAGTCAGTAGCAACGTCATTTTATCAGCTAGTCTGGTGTTCAGATCTAAGTCCTTTCCAGCACGAGGTGGATCAAGCTCATTTCCCAGCGGACACTGCGTGGTTAAATACCAATCTGTACGGCACACGGGGATGAACCTCCTGCCTGGTTCATGTTCCCTACTGTACAAAAACAGTGGGAAAGTTTTTCGGGTCAGAAGAAGACACCGTAGGAGAAAGCATGATGTTGTAAGCCTGTAAAGATAGTATTCAGCTCAGAGGGCCTTGCTTCAAGCCTTGCCGTAACACATGCATTAAACAGTTGTCATGCAGTTGCACTGCATGAAAGAAGTGATACGGCGATCAAGAACTAAACCCCAGGAATCCTCATGAAAAGAAAATGCTATAAACATCTAGCACCTCTACATCCCTGTTTCTGAGCAGAATACATCTCACTGAACCCTTTTCTCCTATTCTAGTTGCTATTTCCATCTCCTGCCTCTGACCATGCCTCACATCAAAGCCATCTTTGTAGTTTTCCCTTTGGCAGCCAATTTCCAGCCCCTCTTCAGCTACAGCTCTAGGCTTTCTCTGTCTTTCAACCCTGCCCTTCATCTATTTGTAGGTGCTTCAACCCTTTTGCATATCTGCACCTTCGCTTCTCCAGTGATAGATAATTTGAATTTTAGCTTTGGCATCATGACTCTGGAAAGATGTTTTCTCACTGTCTTGCTGCTAATTAAAGCCAGCTCAGTGAAGGCTCTGATCCACAGTCCCAGGTGGCTCCTGTCCCTTTCGTTTGGTACACAGTTATTTTCCAGGTGATTAGTTAGGGTATTTTTAAGTGGTTTTCAAAAGCAATGTTTGCTAGGTATGGTGCATTAAATCCACTCATCAAAACCATACTCATTATATTTTTAGGAGAAAGTAATTATTAATCATGCTAGTTAAATTATTCATTGTAATTTTGAATTGGTCTGCCACTTTGAAAATAAACAGCTTGTTTTGTCCTTTACATATGTTTTAGAACTGCATTACTTAACACCCCGCTGTAAGCCTGAGTAAAAATCAAAGAAACAGAAATCTGTAGGCAGATGTTGCATTTCAACATCTATCCCCACACTCAGCTCTGAAAATCTTGTGTGCAGAATTCACTTTCCTTGAGATGATTCAGTTCATAACCAATGACTCAGCGTCAGCAATTATCCTGGGGCAGCGAGGCAGAGTACGTGCATCCTTTGAACTGACTCCATCCCAAAAGTCACTCACCGAAAGCAACAGGTGGTTAGACAGTATTACAGGATTAGGTTTTATTGATTCAATTCCTTAAGTAAAACATTATGAAGAAAAGACTGTAGCAAAAGATCTGCAGATTATCCAGCAGGCTTGTGGCATGTATCTCACTCCTGATATAAAATATGCATGGTACAAGTGCCCGGGGAGTCTGGTTCTTGTCATCAGGATTGTGTCACACAACAGCAGGAACGCAAGCCAAGGAAGGATGTATGTGAATAGCATGTTCACACGGATATGTGACTGAGCATTAATGCTGAGCTTATTCACTTTGTGCCTGCTAAAAATCAAAACTTTCATCTATATTTGACATTTAGCACAGGCTGAATCTTTTCATATATTTACACCAGTTTTATACTTCAATCCAGCTCAGCTCTCACTGACTATTTAGGCTCCACCATGCCATTTCAGGGCAAAAATCAAACAGGTCAGCCATGATTTAAAGCTGATTCTGCTCTGAATGGAAAACTCATACGGTTAGGGACAACCACAAGGTGATTTAAGAACCTGCCACTTCCCAGCTGAGCTGGGCTCACAGGCTGTGTGATATTGGATAGTGTGATATTCAGTTTGGGTTTGGCTCGGGAGGGTTGGGAGGCACCTGGGTGATGTGGTTACCCGGCCGGCTCTTTGGACACAGGACAGAGGATCTGCTGAAATTGTCTCACAGCTGCAACACCTGGACTGTTGTCTCTCCTAGCATCCTGAAGGCCAGGGTAAGCGTCGAGGCTTAGTGTTGGTGTGCTTTCCACGGCGGTCTGCCTAGCCCGGACACAAGTGCAATGCCTCTGCGGGCTGCACGGCTCTCCAAGGTAGCCAGAAGCGCCCCACGCCATCGCTGCAGCTCACCTCCCAGCTGTGTCAGGAATCACACGTTGACATGGGTTGTGGAAATGATTCCCTCATCTTGGTGGCCCCACTTGCAAAAATATTTTTGGGAACGGTACTGACTGATAAAAATATGCACTATAGTCTATGCCAAGACAGTGGTAAATTTGCTATAGCAACATAGTATGTCTGATGGTTATGTTATTCTGAAGCCTCAGCTGTGGGCCAGGACTCCTTCACACCAGATATTGTACAAGCCCAGACTGAAAACTGTCACTGCGAATTTGCTATTTAAGTAAGTGATTTGATGAATGATGATAGCCTCAGTTGTGAAAAGTACTGCTTTTAGCGTATAAATCCTGCTTTTTTTATCTTCAGTTGTTTGCTAAATATCCAAGTAAACTTAGAAGTTTCAGAGCAACATGCTTTCTCACAAAAGATTTTGAGTAATTTCTGACTTTCCTTATATCTCTGCCCTAGAGGTGCCCTAACAAAGTCCTGACAAAGAACTTTGGGAGGTTGTGAAAACTCTCAGTCCTTGCAGAATATTGATATTTGCAAAGATGTCTCACCGTGGAATAACATACATTCACATTTACCGTGTATTTGTTATTTCCAACCTATTCATACATGACAATATGCTTTCTCTCCTACAGCGGAAGAGCCAAAACATAACTTCACATAAGAGCATGTAGGTTAAGGATGATAGAAAAGGTGCAATGAGAAACAAGGGGGTGCAAAGCAACCCCACGGGGACTGCAGCTGCCTCCTGCCATGATGAAATGCCTCCAGAGGCACCGAAGGAAATTGTTTAATAAATGGACCTTCCTGGAATATGAGAACGTAGCAGCATCACACTGGCACAAAAAAGCAGGTCATTCCAAAGGAAAGGGTTGTTTCCATATGATATGGTTAAATCATGCTGTGTATTCTGTTTATTAATACTTTAAATGGTTTTCTTATTTAGCTTACTTAATTTAGCTTAAATCCTCTTTCCAGCTGGCAGCGTGAGTAAACAGCTGTAAGCTGAGGTTTTCTTCCTAGTGGTGGGTAGAAGGAAGGACTCCAGACTTAACAGTGTGCAGCTTCTATTTAGCGCAGAGTAGATGGGCTCCCCAGCTCCGTTTTGCATATTTTTAAAATATCAAATATCAAACTAATCCTGGTTATATAACTTTAAATTTTATGGTCACCTAATGAACCTGAACATGATATGTGCATCTTAGACAGCTATTTACACATGTGCTGAATTTTGTCTTTAAAAGGCCCAGTAATGGGAAAAAGATTGGTACAACAAATTTTCATCCAATTTGATAAATATGTCTCTCTGTATCAATCCTATAATGATCTTCGGTATACGGTAAATGGTTATATAAATAAATGTACCCAATTCCAATGGAATTTCTTTCATTGCATTCACATGTTTTGTTTAGCATTTTTATGAAACCATATGAAAAATGAATGAGTGCTCAAACTAGTTTACATCACTCCTTAGTGATTAATTATAGCATAAACACTGTAATTCTTCTACACTGAAATAGAAAAAAAAATACCTCAGAGATATGTTTAATCATTTGGATCTAGTAGCGCTGTGTTCATTCGTTCCTTTTTGGTCCATTAGAAAGTAAATTAGATTTGATTCACTTACTCTGATTGGCTTAATTGTACCAGTTACAGATGAAGTACAAATAAAACCGTAATAAATCCAGCAGATGTTTAACCTGCTCAACCAGGATCTTTAACAGTCAATTCCAATCACAATTTACACTCAGCAATTTAATGAGACCCTTAGGATCTTGATCTGATTTTTCTAAAAACCAGATACTTTATTTCTGTGTTGCCAAAATGAGACCTGTGTGCTGTATTTTCAGGTCCAGGTTCTTTCACAAACATTGTGATCTCACTTCTTTCTGTCCCGGGCTGTAGGGCAACAGCATCCCCGACAGCTGGGGGGATTCTAGGAGCTGGTGTAAAAGTAGATCACATGGCTTCTGCCCAAGGTAAAACCACTAAAGGTCACTATTACAGAAAACAACAATTTCAGAATAAAATTATAAAATAATGGTTTTTAATGTCTTTGACATAAAATTTGAAAATACCTACGTCTAATGCATAATGCACTAAACTGCAAGGTTCATCAGATCGCAATTTAAATTGCTATGACCTTTAAAAATACTATTTAATATGCGCATGAGAAATTCTAATACTAAATACCATATCTTAGTCAAATTGATCTTTCGTGTGCTATTGAGAAACCATCTGTATCTATAGAACTAAAAAGGACAATATACATTAGCAAACTAGTCCATGCCAGAGTTCGTTATGCCCCAACAAGTCCCGCCAAGACATAAAGTATCTTATTAACATAGAAAAATGTCAGTTGTTTTAATTATAATGAGAGGTGAAAGGAATCCTCTCTGAGTGTGAAATTACTGCAAAGCCATCCATTGATCCCTCCATTTAATCGGTCTCTCGAGAGCACTAGGAAGATGGAAGAATATCTGATTATTGTGGAAGTGTCAGCCTGGGATTAGCTTTAGGCACCAGGGTTTCATACCAAGGGATTTCCCCTCTCTACTCCCAAACCTGGACCACTGGCTGGTCTCACCATTCGCCCCACTGAAGCAGGTTTCCCCTCCCTATGTAATGCTGATGGAAAGACTGGAGGATACCCAAACCTTTCGGTTAGGTTCCCCGACCAAAGGCTCAGCAAATGAAACACCAAGTCCCAGTGAAGAAAGCAAAACCAGACCCCACAAATCAGCTACTCCAAGGCCATCTAAGGATGCCAAGCAGACCACTGTCCCTGGGATGAAGCCCACTGAGGTGGGTCAAGGGGAGGTCCCCCCCTCCCCAGCCAGCCCAGGCAAACCAAGGGCTGGTTGCCTGCAGGGGCATGGGACTTATTTTGGGGTGGGGGGAGAACTGTGTAAAACTCATGAGACATTTTAAGGGGATTGAGTGTGAAACTTCCTATGGGACATTTAGGGGAAGGACCAAGGTGGGGAAAGGGAGGGGTCCAGGTGGCTTGGGCATCCTGGTGAACCGGGGAAGATGCCCACTTGTACCGGCTGCCTCCATCAGCTCTCTGGAAGAAAAATCACAGCTTGACCCTGCAGGCAGAGCCTGCTTGCTGCTCATGCAGGTGCTTATTAGCATGAGGAAGTTAGATTTCTCTTTTCTCTGTTGTAAAACCTTTTGCTCCTCCAACCAGCAGCAGAGGATGATACTCGGCAAACAGTTGAATACACATCCGTACTGAGAACAAATAATTTGCAAACAAGACATAGCCTGGAATATGTTCTGACTATTTTGAATATTGAACAAATCTGTCAAAATCAAATTCTGTTCATAGATAATTTGTGAATAGCAGAAAAAGCTGAAACTGCAAATAAATGTTTGATCTGCATCATTTATGCTGTTCTGTCAGCATCTGAATTATCAAGCAGCAATCCTACTTAGATTCATAAATGTCAGATCCAAATGTACTTGCCCCCAAGACAAGTCTGATCTGTTCAGAGGAGGCTGAGGTGAGCTGGTCAGTGCCGGGCATGTATATGCCTTCCATTAGCACTACACTGGGCACCTCTAACCTAAATCTGTCTTCCCTATAAACCAGTTTTCTGTTTTAAATGAAACAAAATCATGCAACATGTCTGATTTTTCTTCTTTTTTGTGTGTATGCATTATATTACACTTGATTATTGTGAGGTCAGAATTTTCAAAGCATTTGAATTATTCACCACCTCCATTATTTTGTATTTTATTCAGTTTGCCATGAAAATTGCCTCTGGATTTAAACACACTCTCTAATAATGTTGACTTCTTATTATTGTACAAATATGATAATTTTAGTAAAGTTGGTTCAAAGATATACATTTTAAAAACAACAAAGAAAATTAACCCCTTTTTATCAAAGATTTTTAAAGCCTTCTAAAAATATATTTCTGGATGTTCAAAAAGCATATTTCTATAAAATGATTCAGTGATTTTTAGAATGTTTAAGTGAAATTTCTGAGCTTTTAAAAGACCAATTTTCTTTAAAAAAAAGGTGGAATGAGAATTCTTCATATATTGACTTTTTAAAAGTGTTTGCAGATGAAATCTATAGTTAGAACATAAAACTTCTTAATAGACCCTTGAATCTGTTAATATCAAATTAGACATCTTACTCTCGAACTCCATCCTTGCTGCAAACCCTACCACTTTAAAAAGAAGGAGCCCTTTATTAAAACAGTATTCTTACACCAGCGGAGCAATATGGGAAGCTGTGATCAGAGCTGACAGTTGGTTTACTCTTACGATTTGATCACAAAATATCAGTGCCATCTGTGGGAAGCCACACAGGCAAATGTGTCATCACATCTAATAATGAAAAGAAGAAACAGACAGAACGTGCTGTAGAAACAGACTGCTTTAATTACCCCCTGTACAATGCTTTACAAAATTTGCAGAGGAAAAGTCCTGTGCGGACAGGTAGCTTATGCAAAGGAGAATGTCATAACTATGGCAAAACAAGGTTTGACCTTGGGAATTACACCTGAACAATATCCAAACCGTAGATTCATTAAGAAAACCTTTTAAGCGCAGGACAAGGGTATTGGACACCTTGCAGACCACCGAATTTAGGAAAGGGAGGCAATGCTGGTAGCGAGGTGTTGCTCTGCCCCATGAGAAGGGCAGTGCCCAGCTGTGCTCGCTGGCTGGCTGCCCTGTGCCCTTCGATGCAGCGACCACATGTGGTAAGGGTGGGGGGAGACTCCATAGTCTGTGAAATTTAACAGTTATGCTTAGGAGATAAAAAGGCCGTGGCTGATTTTTATTCTGAATGGGGATCTCCAGCTGCAATGAGATGAATGGCAATAGGTGCACTCCAGCATCCCCTGGTGCCAGCCGGGATGAGGTATGGTGTAAGGACAGTATCTGGGGGAGTTAGAGCACACTGTTGGGATGCAACCCCAGGTATGGGGCGAGTGAAGCAGATAAAGCTGCTCTGAAGGATTGGCCTGTGCTGATGGGTGGAATATAGGCTCAGTTTTGGAGAACAGTTTGCTTCTGCCCAGGTCAGAACACTTCTGTGTAGTTCGTGTCTTAGGAAAGAGAGGCTGCTATGCTGTCTCATCCTTACTGCATGCCCTGCTTCCTGGATATTCTGGGCTGGCCGCAAAGGTGATAGCTTGCCATGCTGGTTCAAAGAGCTGCTACGGGATGAAAGAGAGCAAGCCTCCTGTTTCTGAGGGCAGCCTGGGCACAAGGACACAGCTACAGTGTGATTTGTGGCACATGCCACCTGACAACCTCTGCGGCAGGGGCTCACAGAGGTACGGTGGGGCCCGCTTGGACAGTGTCTTGGATGGATGGGGAAAACAAGTCATACGTGATCCTTCTCACCTGCAAGCCAGCACCCTGTCCCAGCACCCACTCAAAGTCCCAGACTGTCCCTTGGCCTTTCCAGGTGCTTTTATTTCTTCCTCATTCACATCTAGTCTCAAGTCCAGCTGCATTAATATTTGCAAGTGGTGATACTGCTATTACTTCCTTTATGTTCTTCAAGCACTTTACTTTGTATCTGCTTCTGGCAGGCTGGTTGCCCTCCCCAGGGGAAGGACCCACGTATGATTGAAAGAAGAGACGTCCAACAGAACCTGGGAAAGACTCTAGGCGCTGGGTCATTGGGATTTGGTCTATGCCAGGAAATAAAGTTGCTTGGGGTTTTATTTACAGTCTGAGCCCATCTACAAGAGCGTAGCCAGGGTCGGCTTCTGGCATTATGTGGAGGCACCCTGGAGTTGTCCCCACAATGCCAGCTCAGCACAGCACTACTGGTGACATCCAGGTTTGGCAGCTGGAGCTTGCGGTCTGCAGAGACCTTCCCCTCCGAGAAGTGGGCTGCAGGCGGAGGGTATGCCGGCGCTGCTAACGTGGCTCATGCTGCGCCCCGATCGTGCTGCACCACACCAGCCTCCCTGCAGGAAGACTTCTGCAGGGGATGGCAGGAATGGCTGGAGCTCAGCTCATGCCATGCTCCTCACTGGGGTGGACGGAGCTGGGCTACAGCTGCTGCAGAGGGCACATCACAGCCAGATAGCCCAGGACCCCTAGTTATCCAGACTGTTGGCCAATTCAGGACCTAAAGTTAGAAAAAGAGAGTCTGTAGCGTGACACAGAAGTGAGTGGAGGAAGGCAGCTGACAGCTCTCAGGAACCACAGCAGGGCAAGCACTTTTCCCATTCTGGCCAGCCTGCCCCACTGAGAATGACACTGCAATGCTCACAGTTTATGAAAAATTAGCAAATTCGTAACATTCCTGTGTGACCAACTGTGGCAGCACTATACATGTGTGCAAAATCAGAGTAATTTGCTATCCTTGAATGCCACCTATAGGTTACTGTTTTCTGAAATTATCCTAATGCAAAACCATGGAAGACAGAGGGCAAAATACAGTTTTCAATTAAAGCTGCCAAATTTTTGTGTGTTTACTTTGATTTTTGTAAGGTCACTAGTGACCATGTTGTCCTCAGAACAGTTGCATCCATTGCCTGCAGATCACAGTTCGTCTCTATCTGATTTTCCAAATCTCACTCATGGTCATAATGGCTCATTTATGAAACTATCATTCAAAGGCTACTCTTTTGCAGGAACACAACCCCATGGATTTATCCCTTATTGCCACATGTCATGGTTTAACCCCAGCTGGCAACTAAGCGCCACACAGCGGCCCACTCACTCCTGCCTGGTGGGATGGGGGAAGGAATCGGAAAGCTCAAAGTGATGAAACTCATGGGTTGAGATAAAGACAGTTTAATAGGTAAAGCAAAAGCCATGTGCACAAGCAAAGCAAACCAAGGAATTCATTCACGACTTCCCATCAGCAGGCAGACATCTCCAGGAAAGCAGGGCTCCATCACGTGTAACGGTTACTTGGGAAGACAAAACACCGTAACTCTGAATGTATCCCTCTTCCTTCTTCTTCTCCCAGCTTTATATACTGAGCATGATGTCATATAGTCTGGAATATCCCTTTGGCCAGTTTGGGTCAGCTGTCCTGGCTGTGTCCCCTCCCAAGTTCTTGTGCCCCCCCAGCCGACTCACTGGTGGGGTGGGGTGAGAAGCAGCAAAGGCCTTGGCTCTGTGTAAGCACTGCTCAGCAGTAATGAAAACATCTCTGTGTTGTCAACACTTTTCAGCACAAATCCAAAACATAGTCCCATACTAGCTACTCTATCCCAGCCAAAACCAGCACACAACAAAACCTTTAGTTAGTGCACAATACTGCTGCACAGCATCCTTTGGAAGGATGTCACAGGGCACTTTGTAACAAACGAGTTTCAGATCATTAACAGGGAAGTCAGTGATTTACAGCAGCTGTGAGTCTGGCCCTGCTTTCTGATACAAGACTTCTGAACAGCATGCATTTGACCCTTCACTTTACACCGTGTCCTTTCTATTTATTCACATTTTCCTAATTAGAGCAGAAACTTACCATTTCTCAATGCTGTAATAGCATGAGGTTCCTTTGGGAACTGGTTTATTTGGAAAGTTTTTGATAAAATAAATGAAACCTTTTAGAGATGGTCGATTCATTTCAAAGAGGATTCATCCTGCAAGCTGCTGAGCATGACCTGCGCTGTGCTCATGGCATTCCTACTATGCACCACCTTTCCAGGAGGCACCCAGCACACTGCAAGACTGCTTTGCCTTACCCCTGCTCTGGCTCAGTGATTCAGGTTCAATGATTTAAGAACATATTGTACCCTGTTCGTAGTATATGTCGGCACATATTTGGTAGCCAATTTTGACAATGTTGCTCTGTTAGTGTTATGGGACAGCCCAATGTGACTTCTATTACTATAACATCCCTGAAATGCTTGGGAAAAGAGGAATACAGGTTTGCTTCGATTTTTTTTTAGAGAGCTTCTAAAGGATGTGGATGAATAAGGTATTACTACAAGTATTTTCTTTCTGAACTCTTCACACCTGCATATACAGAGTGTATGGGAGTAGCTGTATTTAACAAAAAATGTTTATTTTACTTCACTGTAATGTCTTCAGGACACTTATAATGAGATCAGCGTGCAAGGTGTTTGACTTGAGCCATTGTATCTCTACCATTGTATCAACTTAAACCGGCATTGTAATAATAGAAGCATAACGCACATTAAGAAATTCAATTGATGCAGAAGGTCCTCCAAAAGGTCTAGGGACCTAAGATGTCTCCTAAAAATGTTTCCAGAAATACATGGTCATTCATTACAACACTGAACTTCATTGATATGTGTAACACCAGTAAAAAACAGCCTTCTCATACAATGACGACAATTTTTTTTTCAGAAGTTTAAAGCTCAATAACTTACTGCAGTCCTTCCTCGAATCCTTAGATGATTTCTTAGAGAACACCTGAAAATGAGTATGCAAAGAGCTTGATATATCTTTGTTGTACAATCTAACAAACTGTTAAATGTATGAGCAAAGGTGCATAATCCTGTTGCCTGAACCTTTGTTGCTATATTAAACACTCAATGGATCATTGCAAACACATCCTTACCACATAGGCTGATAGGTTTCCTAAAGTCCCGTTGCCTTCAAATCTTCCTCAAAAAACTTGGAAAGATCTTTTATATTTATATAAGTTTGGATATAAGGGTAAATTATGTGCAAGTCATGTAACAGAGTAACAAAGGCAGAGGTAACTAGCTGAAACCAGGAGTAAGTTCTCCTAAGATCAACACAGCCTGGCATTACTATTATTATTATTATTATTATTATTGTTTTATTATTATTGTTTTATTATTTCTTGGCTGGAGCTATTTGCCTATCACTTCCAAATGTCTTTTAACTGTGGTATAATAATTAACAAATGCCTTTGTTTGAATAGAATTTTGAGCTATTGAATCGCTGCAGTCTTTCATTTTTTATCATGTGTGCTAAAGATGCTGTTCAAGCATCTGTCCACATTAGCAAGCTCAGCTGCACATTTGTTCTCACAGAGTCAAGAGAAGGCAATATTTTCCTGAAGACATTCCCAGAGCCATCGAATTATTTTTCCTCTGTTACGAATCTGTCCCAGGAAGTATAAACAACTTCCAGAGAGGAAAGAAAGCACCCGAGGCACCTTCCAAGATGACAAAGCACAAAAAGTTGGGAAAGACATGACTTTTTCTCCTCTTCTTCTCATTTCAGTATTTGCAGTGTTACTTAGTAGGGCCTCAGAACCAATGAGTCAGAATACAAAACTCTTAAAATAATCCAGAAATGTTCAGAAGAAATTAATGTCTTGCAAAATCCCAGGCTGTGCCATCTCCAGAGATTTCTCTAATGGCCGTTCTACTGGAGAGGAGAGCAATGTTTTCCCTCAGCCTCGTTCATGAAAATACTTCCCTAAAAAATTCCCATCCTCAGCAACAGAGAGTTTGGGCAGGTCTGGCCTCTCCTGCTCCTGATGCAGGTGCGTGTCTCACCTTTTTGGCTTTTTGGGGTGGCAACCCCTTTATCCAGGAAGGATTTCACTGAGGGGTCCAGTGTAGGGCTAGTGAGCAGCCACAGCAGCAGTGGTTGCTCCTGTCTCCAGATATCATCTCCTTGACACCAGAGCCCTTCCAAAGCGGGATGAAGAGGAGAACAAATTGGTATCATAGAGGGGGTTCCCTGCAAGGGCTGCCTGTTGCCATGGGAGAGGGTGGCCACATAGCCCATTTTCGAAGACATATGCAGAGAGAAGCTTCTCCTGAGCCAGGAACAAGCTTGGCTTTGTCATCTCCGCAGGATCACGGATGCGATTAGGACTCTGCCAGTGTGTGACCTGGTAAACTGAATGTTGAGATAAGATAATGTGCTCTCATCCATTTCTGTCAACGAAGGCAGGTTTTGGCATGGCTAATGACAAAATTCTTCCCTCTGAACAAAATAGTGCATTTTTATGATTCTGATGCTGGCTGTAATTCAGCTTTTCTGTATGTCAGTTGCCAGCAGCTTCCTCAGATGAATCAGTTTCTGTTCCCTAAACTGAGGCAGATAGATGTTAACAAAATATCTGTGCAGTACTTAATTCCAAATACTATAAAGAGAACTTTCTTGGATTCACATTCTTTCAAGAGGACTGGTTGAGGCTGCGCAAAAAAATTGTCTTGGGAACAAACGGCACAGAAGGCATCCCCTTGTTCTAGCTCGGATGGAAGTCTTTGGGACACTCACATGAAGCATTTTTCACATGCTCTTAAGTATCTGTGGGATTGCAATATTTATTTTTGTTTCTACATGGTTCAGCAAACATTAACTAAGATTCCAAATGATCTTTGCACAGAAAACTCTAGCACTGCCTTTTGGCCAGAAGGTGATCAAACAGCCTTTCCACTCATTTCTAGCACATAGATAAATAGTAAGCAAATGCTTACTATGCACCGAGCATCCATCTAGGTTGACAGATTTTGCAAGCATCCCACCAAGAGTGGAATCCTACCAGAATAAGACTGTGCCAAGTTAACTACATGGCAGAGGCCGGCAGATGCAAGTCATCTTCCTATTACTGTCAGATACAGAAAGCCTTGGTGCTGGGTATTACATTTGGAAAAGTATCTTGACTTTTCCACATAAAACATACTGCTTTGGCACAGATAGCTGGGTCAAAGAAGAAAATACACACTGACATTATTTGATTAACCTTCCAGGGAATCATTCACAAGAGAGCATTTGGACTATAAACAGTCCTATAGGGGAAACCTGAAGAATTTGGCAGCAGTATTAAATTGCACTCTTCCTTAGTAGTTTCTCTTCCTGATCATTACCCTGAAATGCAAACAGCCCAGGAATGATTACCCAATCCCCTGGATTTTCTTTTAATGACAAAGAGAGCTTGAGCTCAACAGAAAAGCAATACCATTTTTAGGAATAGGAAAAAAATATGTATAGTAACATTTTCTGTATATCAAACACATGCCCACTTATAACAATAAGCTAGAATGTACGGATTCCACTTCATGTGTCCTTAAAAAAGAGTTCAGTGACTATTAAGGAAACTATTATTATTCTTAAAATACCTTAAAGGCACAAGGGCAAGCAGCTGGCTGATTCCACACAGGGTAGCCAAGAAGCTCGTGCAGTACAGTTGGTGTTTGCAGTGCAACCACCTCCAGCTGAACTGCTCACCCGAGCTCCCCCGCAGGGTCAGTGGAGAGGAAGGCATGACCTCCAAAGCACATTTATGGCATGACTCACCCAACCTCTTCTACAGTCAAAATAACTGACGCACTCTTAGAAAAAAAAATTTCCCTTTGCATCTAATCAGAATTTCTCTTGCTGCAACATGGGAAGGTTTCCTTTCACTCCTCACCTCTGGAAAGAGTCTGACTGCCCTCCCTCTAACCCTGTCAGGTAGCTGAAGACAGCAAATGCATCCTGCTTCAGGTCTCTCCTCTGGCTGATCAAGCCCAGCTCTTAAGACACCCACGCCAAGACAGGGTGCAGGTCCCGCTCCTCTCCTCAGCTGGCACCCCCTGTGTCTCCCCAGAGCAGGCTGAGGAGCTTAGACACAGGTAGTGACAGGTAGCAGCAGGTTTAACGGTGTTGCTTATCAACTATACATTTGTAGCTAAAGCTAAAGATGTGCCTAACCCTGACTGATGAGCAGTGCAGCCTCTCCTCCTACACGGGCTGCTCTAAGGACACATAACAGCAGTGAACATCGTGCTTAGGTACAGTCGACTACCATCACTATTCAGACATTAGGCAGGTATCACTGACGGTCTCAAAATTACCCAGCCACTGAACTGGCATTTTGAAAATATCCAAAAGTTCATCTGTTGGGAGAAATTTCAGAGAGGAAAAGGCAAGTGAGGTGTAATGGCAAAATCCTGTTGCTAGTGTGACTTGAGTCAAACCGCAGCTGTCATTGCCAGCAGTATGACTACGTTCACAAGGTAGGTAGTTTCAAAAATAAAAAGACTTCACCAGAACAGATAAGTGTTGTTTTAAAAATGGCAGATGCTATTTTAGCATTCAAATGAGAAATGTTATAAATAGGTAGTTTTGAATATAAAGCATGCAAGCCACAAGAGAAGACAGACCCTGCTTATGTTGTTGCTGCCTGGATTATCCGCGCTGCGGCTTTGCCCCAGAAGGAATCAGGCTTATCAATGTTCTTTAACCTCGAAGAAGGACCGAAACGATGCTGAAGGTGATACAGGGATTGTCCATGGGACCTGTCCTCTCAGGTTCTCTTTAAAATCATGATGGATGATTCTTCTTCTTGTGTGTCTCTTACATCATGTTTTACATAAAAGGCTGTATGTGGGCATTGGGTAAGACAAGGAGGGGGAGAGACACACAAGCAGGAACAGACTGGGAGGCCATCCTGCAGCTAGGCCAGCGTTATTTCCTTAGATGGGATAGAAAGATCCAGGCTTTTGCCAGGAACTCAGAAGGTATAGGTAGAGCTGTTTCTATATCTTTATACTTTCACTCTGTCTAAAAAGTTTTCTGTTCGAAGTGTTCCATTTTTAGCATTACAGATTCCTCCCTTTTGGGATGCTCACTTTAAGGAATTTAATCTCAAAGCCTTGGTCCATTTTGGACATATCACAGGAGTAGTCTCTCCTTGTCACCATGCTAAAGAATCCATTGATTGACCTGTACATGAAGCCATGCTAGATATTTTAGCAAAAGTATATGAAAATTTATACTGTATGAAAACAATCACAGGAAAGATGGCATATGCTGGGCATCTCATGAGGGATTTTGTTTTACCAAGCAATTTTAATTTTTTTTCATTTGACTATTGCAAGAAAGATGAGTGCCAGGAATAAAATTAAATGAAAGAAGGCAGAAACTTAGCACTCTGGGACATGGAGGACAAGAGGTGTTGCATATGGGAAAACACATGATGAGAGATTCATGGTGTGCTGGAGCTTTGCAAAGCTTTGCAGGCACAGCCAAGAAAATTCACATGAGAAGGAATGGGCAAAAGGGAGTCAGTGGCATGAATCATAAGGGTGTAATGAGAAAAAGGTCAGGAGCCAAGATCACGTTAACCAACTGGGTAGGCTGAATGGGAACAAAGCAAATCTCAGGGAGGCCAGACTCAATGACAACGCAATGTGAGTTGATGATTTGTAATTTTAATAATGCAAAATTCAGTAAATAAAAATGTTAAAATAAGCAACTTTAATAATTCATTGCAACGTTTACTATTTTAGGACTGTTATTTTATAGCATATTTGATTCAATTGCTCAGTGTCATTGTATGTCCTTTCCTTGTAACCATGCCAAAACTTAGACATTACAGTGTTTCATAAATGGCCAGCTAATTGTAAGGTACTTCTGGGTTTTTCAATAAACCAGGACCCTGTCTGTCACACTAGAACATCAGCTTTGAACTAAAGTTGCACTCTTGCTCACCAAGGTTTTATATGACCTCAGGTGGCCTATATTTCCAGTGCTTGTACTAAATCAGCAACTTTATGTAGGTTTGAATACTGTTTAGGACTTCAATAGTTTGTATCTTCAAAGCACTGTGTAAATATTAACCAATGTATACATACCTTAACTTCACCAAATGATGCTTGTGTTAACTGTGGGAGTTGAGTCAGAGGCCACATCAAAATTTAGAGGTTATGCCATGTTTATCTTTGCTATATCTGTAAAAGCACTTGTAGGTGCTTTTGGTAAAGTTGAAATTTTGGCATGCAGAAATATATAACCTTCACCAAAATATATCTTTTTTATGGTAGTACTCTGTGTTTGATGCTGCACAATGACAGATGCATACATATGAACAGTTGAAGTGTTAATGATGGGCAAAGGCTCCAAAGACTAAAAGCTATTACATGGCTGACTGCAGGCTTGTTAGCTTAGCACTGATCCCAAGCAAAATCATGGGAAAGACTGAGCATGACATATATGTTATTGTTAAAACTGGTTTAAGTACAATGTAAGATGCAAGTATAAGGAAGACTAACAACACACTTTAATGAAAACAATAGCATCCATTTTAAATGTAAATTTTTTAATGTTAGCATTTAACACAGAAATATTGCTAGCATTTTTGACAAGCTTAGTTAATAAAAAGTGACAGCTGACATAACACACTTAGATTTCTGCAGGTTCTTTTACTTGATACAGTATGACATCCTGATTAAAAACATTTAACTGAACCACTGAAGCACATACTAAAAAAGATTAAAAACTGGCTAACGGATGGATCTCAGAAAGAAATCATCGATGGGGTTTCTTTTCTAGTCTCAAATGTGTTCAGTCTCTTTATGGAGGAGTAGAAGCCATGAGATTAGTCCTACAACCCAGCAAGACCAAGTCTTAGGAGAAGGCTAGCTAGTTCGGTTTCTCACTAGCACAGAAAGAATCTCATGAAGGCCCCTAGGTTTGTAGCCACATACTCAAATCCACTCTCTTGTTTTTCTTATTTAGGCATTTTTTTAATCTGACTGAGTCAGATTTCACAGCGTTCAGGGCAAAGTCTTCACTCCTGAGTTGGAACCAGATCTTATCTTAGCCACTATCAAGTTTTCTGTTAAGTTCAGTGGACTTTTGCTAAGGCGATATTTAAACAACCAAAATTCCACCAATTCCTTGTGACTAAACAGTGGTGAAAGCCAAACTCCCCAATGCCCCTGAGGACCTCTTCAAACTAAAATACTAGGCACAGAGATTTGGCCCCCCATGTATTACTAGTGCTTGAGGGTAGCTTCCAGCCATAATAAACAACCAGTAGAACAACAGTAGAACAGGTACATACACCTTGCCCTTCACAGCAAAATCCTCCACAAACTTTGAGTGAAAACAGAAGATTTTGGCATTGCTATATATAAAAATTGTACAGACCCAGACCTTGTGCAAACCTTAGCAAACTGCTCTCCAGAGGCCTGCTGACAGGGTTAATAGCTTCATAGCTACAGCAAGTGCACAAACTGAGATGACAGAAGTGATGGACACAGACAATTAAAATGTAATTAACATCACATCCAAGATATATGTTTACATTAATTGCCAATCTGATTGTTGGACTATACAATCCATGAAAAAAATGGAGGGAGCCTGAGAGTAAAAAGAGAGATTTCATATAGGCACCAGTAGGCATGAAAAATAAATTAGAAAAGCAATGGTGATCACACAATGCTCTCTGAGCCTGTGGCACGGAAGCAAGAGGTTTGCAATTTATCATGCAGTTAAGAAGGCAGCAGGAACTCTATAATTCCTATTGTGAAGCTGCAGAATTGTCCTGCAGTCAGCAATTTAGTCTGAACAGTTTTACTAAAGTACCTTTTTGTGCTTTGCAACGTAACTTCTGTTTGAGACAATAGGTTTGAATTTAGAGTGAGAAGAGTCTCCAGACTGTAGTGGAGAGCTCTGCAAGCTCAAGAGGACAGAGAGCTATTAGCACTCCAGCAGCTCCTCACTGTGGGTAATCATATTACAATATGTTTGCTTCTCCTGTAGGGGCTGACAAATATATGTATATATATCAGGTCCAAGATGCATGTGTCTACCATTTTTAAAGCCTGGTTTCTTACTGTGGCAATAACTTGTTTTCTGTTTAACACAGGCAAGTAAAAAACCGCTAGAACATGGGCATCTTTCCCAGTCTCTTTAAACATACTGCCTTTATAGGAGCGATGAGGCTTTAGCTGCTCCCACTACAAACAGCATAAGGAGCTCACTCTGTCCTTTGTTGTACCAAGCTTGTTGTGGCTTTCATTTGACAAGATTACATATATGCAAGCCTCAGATAATGCAAATTGTTTTAGCTTGATCTGACACTTATAGCACGACTCTGTCTCGTTGGTTTAGAGTGCAGGGAAGAAGAATCATACAAACGGATGCTCCATTTCAAAACTTCTGTACATGCCATGAATTTTTTTTGGAAGAATCTTGGGGAAACTGCAAGGTTCCTATTCAGCTGTTACAAAGCCTTTGAAAATACCTTAAGATTTCAACGAAGATTGAAAAAATACTTTGTGGTCCAGACCTTTAACTTTTTATGGCATAAAATACTACTCCAGTGAACAACCAAATTAACATCAAGAGATGGGTCTCAGAAGAGGTCCTCCGGCCCTTTGTCTTTCTGTATTACAATGGGTCTTTACAGTAATTTTGAAATCCAGTCCAATAATGCAGCATAACATAAGATGCAAGACTAGTGTTACTGAGGCAGACCACAGGTTTGTCGAGCACTGCCTCCTGTTCCCGACTGTGATCAACAACGGATGAATACTAAAGCTAGGGAAACAGGCAGTTATATTTCCCCTGAGTTCTCTCCCTGCCTCCAGAAAATTGTAGCTCAGAGACTTTCTGAACAAGAGGTGTTGCCTTTCCATTTAATGGATGCTGATGGGTTCTTTTCAATGAATTTTATCTAGTTGTGGTTTTGACGCTGTGCAAACTCTTAGTATTCACAGCATCCAGACTCAAGGGGTTACACAGATTATCTGCATAGTATGTAAAAACTACCTCCTTTGTTTTGAACTTCCTGCCTGCTCGTGAAATTACATGTCTCTTAGATCTTGTAACTGGATGTGTCAGAGCCATCACTCATTCCCCATTAACCCTTTCTGAGCTGCTCCTTGTTTTATAGATCTCGTATGCCCTGAAACTGTTGTTTCTTAAGTCATATAGATCTTTGAAATAAACTTAGCTTGCAAGCAGAAAGCGACGTAAAGTTTAGCTTTCTAGCTGGATAGGAAGAAATCATCACTATCTTCAAACATCATAACAAAATGCGCATTGGCCATAAAACACTTCGGCAGTTTTTCTGTCTCACTCCAAGACAAAACTTTTCTTCCAAACTATCACACCCTGAGTGATGCAACATTGTTCTTCTTCCAAATTGTGTTCTGCAGCCGTATGCAAACAGGCTAGTCATCAGAGGGCTTCCTTCCATCTTCAGTGTCCTGTACACAAATTCCAAAGAGCTAATGGTCTCCATTGACCCATATATATTATCATAATAAGGAATTGCACAGCATGCTTTTCACATTGAGGCAGTGCTTTAAAGGTTTTTCTGAGGCTGTGCTTGCATAAATAAGTGGCATTTGTTGGGATGGTGGAATAACTACCGCATTTCACACTGCAGTAAGTAGTATGAGAAGTTCCAATATGAAAAAAACCCTTAAATCATACAAATCTTCAATTCATACTGACTCAGCATTATGTTCCATTTCCATCATTTACAGGAAATGGACAATTATGAAGTTTCTAAGCATGCTTAATTATCTTGGGCCCATTTCAAAATTGACTGCTCTTTTCAAGCCTGTCTCTTTTGAGTAACACAGGGTTGTGATGTACAATAATCAAGTATACCTTGAGAACAAATCAGTAAAACAATGAGTGCCTTAGCTCAGGAGTTTCTCTCCAAACTAGCTGCAATGCCTTCAACCACAAATCTTTGCTCCCTTCCTGACCACAGCAACATCAGAGACAGATCTTGTATTCAGCTTCCAATAGCCAGGAGGTGGAGTTGTGAGGCTTCAGCATGGCCCAGCCTAACTCTCACCGGCCTCTTCAGATGATCAGTCTATTAGAGAGCTATCTTCTGAAAATAAAAAATGTAACAACATGAAGTTTTTAATGGATCATAAAGACCATAAAGCCCCTGAGCCAGCACATGCTTCTGAATTTGCTGCACGGACATATTTTGTGTGGCTAGCAGAAGCCAGTACTTCTTGGGGGAAAACATTGTTGGAGAAATGGTGCAGGGAAAGGAAAACAATATGAAATTGTCTGCAGCCAGCCCTGCTGAGACAATATGGATCTGAATTTCAATTCACTGTAAACAAGCAGCCCATCTCCGAGAGTGTCAGCAGTTTTAATGTCATGTCATCCAATCAACACAGGTTGTGTTCTGGGAATCAGAAAACACTTCTGCATTCATGGGAGAGAAGACATTTTGTCCTGTTTTACTAATTCCTCCTACTAAATTGTACCTCACTTAGCATCTTGCTGATGGTAAAGATCAGCATTCACTTTCTGGCATTGTTGAATACCTCTTTCAACACCACAGCAAGTTCACACATGCCTCCAGACTGCTGTACAGAAAGAGGTAGAAAATCGCTCTACAGAGAGTGACATTTTTTCTTCTGTGATGAAGTCTGAGTGTACCACTGGTGAACACACTTTTTAAGGTGAACTGTCTATTCGAAATCACAGTGTGCTTGAAAATACTGAGCTAGTTCTTCAGCTGCTGAAGACTGACAGAGACCCATTTAATTCAATGGAGATGTGCTAATTTGAACTAAAGAGCTGACCCTCTGTGCCTACCCATATTAAATTATTATTATATTAGACAGATTGCAGATAATTATAATCCTGCATGTTTCAGTTTATTGACACTGTGTCTCTGGGAGCACTCTCTTAAAGGAATTTAGCCAGTCATCTGCCATTCACTTCAATTGCAGAAACGCACATACAGGCTCCCAAACTAAAACTGAAAAAAACCCCAGCCCAGAAATAAAAGACTATAAAACCACAGCAAGTGGCAGAGAAATTATAGGCTGGTCTAATATTTGATCTGCTTTCAACTCATTGTAAAAACATTGCGTAACAAGCTGGCAAGATTTGAATTACTCCTTCAAAGGCAACTCATAATCCTTGTCCGCAACATCAAGCCCCGCACATAAGCCCTGCCCCATTCGGTTCTGGACCAGGGCTGCTCTCAGCACTCTTCGGACCATAACCTTTCTTCTTATTTTAATTTCTCAAGAACAGATGTCTCCTGCCTGACAGCATATTACTGCCTTTGATCTGTTTGCTCTGGGAGGAGGAAAGCCACAGACTTGTCTCCTGCCACCCACTGACCCGAGTGCCACTAGCAGAGAACCTTGGCAGCGCAGCACAGGGGGGCCGTCATGTTACAGAGAAGCTGCCCCACTGCTGCGATGGTGATGCTGCCTCCCTGCTGCCTTGTGCCCTGTCCTGCTCCGTGATGGAGGTTAAACAGGGGTAATGTTACCTCCTCTTTGCATGTTCCCATGAAAATTGGGAGGGAAGGGGACTTTGTAGTCCATGTGATTCCTCCTTTTTGTTTGCTTTTTTCTTCAGCCTACATCGTTAAACAGAAAGTTGTGAACTACACTGCACATCTTATGTACAGTGAGAGAGCATGCCATTTATGCAAACAAATTTAACCACACCAAATGTTACTCAAAAGGCAGAGCATCCCATTTCTGGTACCTGAGCTAGCTCACAAATCACTATATTGCCATACATCTGGGAAGAAATAACGTCCTGCAACAGCACAGGCTGCGGCTGGCCGTGGGTGGTGGTGAAGAGGTAGGGGAACCGGAGTCTGGACTGGGTTCTTGTGGCAGGGAAGGGCAGCCATATGCTGGGCTGCATGTGAACAGCACAGCCAGCAGATCAAAGAACATGCTTATTCCCCTCTGTCTGACACTTGTGAGACCACATCTGGTGTGCTGTGTCTAGGTTTGGGTTCCCCAGTACAGTAAAGACATTAACAAACCAGAGATTCCACAGGAGGAACATCAAGATTACAGGGTGGGAGTACAAATCAGGAGTGTAAATATGTAAAGAGACTGGAAGAATTGGATTTGTTCAGTTTGAAGATGAGAAGGCTAAGGGAAGATCTTATTGTCTTCTTCAACTACCTCATGGGAGGTTATAGAGAAGATGAGCCAGACTCTTCCCAGAGATGAACTGTGAAATTACAAGACACAATGGACACAACTCGCAGCAAGAGAATTTGGCAAGACGTAAGGAAAAATATCTTCACAGTGAGAGTAGACAAATTCTGGAACAAGCTACCCAGAGAGTTTCTAGCATTTCCATCTTTGGAGATACTCAAAACACAATTGGGCAGTCAAGTAACCTGGTCTAGCTTTGAAGTTAGTTCTGCTTTGAGCCAGGCACTGGACAATGTGATGTCCATGGTCCACTCCAACCTGAACCATTCTGTGATGCTGTATGGCACGGTAGTGGAAGAAACAGATGTTCTGAGGGCACGTAAGGTGGTGCACGTCTCTGGGAGGCCAATGGACTCATAAGGTCTGGATGCTACTTCTGAAGCGGCCCCCAACATCTTGTGTGACCAACCACGCTGAGGCATCGTTGCCTCCTGGTGAACTGGGAGACAGTAGAAACGCTTGTATTGTGCGAGCAATTGCCCACTGCTGACCACAAGACATTCAGCCTAGCCTAGGATCACTCCATCATCTTTCCCAACTGAAAAATAGGGGTACATATTGTGAGAAAGATTAACTGTATTTGAACGATACCTGCTCCATAGCTATGGAGGCCATCAGACAGGAAAGGAAAACATCTATGAATAGCACATACTAACATCCAATACTGCAGAAACCCATCCATTTTATCTGCCAACTTATCCGGAATGGAAATCAGTCGGGAGAGGTTGTAGTTAAGTAGGGAATGTGAAAACATGATTTTAAATGTTTGGTAAGTACTTTTCAAGGCAATATTAACATTAATAATTCCTGCTGGCATTTGGACCTCCGTTGTCACCCACTCACTTTGGCATCATATCATACATAAAAACTTTTGCCATTTAAGCTAGTTAGTAACATCCTCCAATGTTCCGACTAGCACTTAACTTTCAATTTGTCATCATTTAGCGTTCCCAGTTCATCTGTTTGTACAATTTTTAAACTTCCATATATGGATAATGCCATGCATTGAAGAGGGCAATATGCAGCATCATTTACAGCCTATGGAGGTCTGAATTTCATTAGACAGCTCTCTCCGTGAATCTGATTCATGAACTGTAGTACCACCACTGTGCAGTCTAGCATCTAGAAGCTCTTTGTCATTTAAAAATAGGAGCCACCCACTGCTCTTTGCACACATTGAAACTGCTGCTGAAGCCAACAACGGACCTGTGTACACAGGAGGGATAATGAGACTGTAGTCTTACCACAGGTCATCCTGTGGTACATAATCATGGGTCAGTGGACATATGCCTATACAGTACACCACAGTGCCACATAAAGGTACCCAAATCAACTGAAATACTGATACGTTATTTTGGTGATCCATCAGAATGATTTATCTATTTCTCACCTTTGACAATAGGCTATATAGTTGCTACAGTATCTTCTTGCAATCATGAGAGAGGTACCTCCAGATGCTGATTACCTTGATCTTGGCAAGAAAAATTGCTAGCAGGCAGTTCAGCAAGGTCAGACTGACCTCCAACACACTTGAGGTGCTTTGGCATGAAAGAAGTCTTTGGAGGATCACTGGCCAATATAAGGAACATGATGAAGCAGCTATATGAAATGTAGCAGTACTAATAGTTCCAGTAAGCAGCTAGCTTTTCATAGCTGCAAGGTTTTGAGTTTATTTTCTCATAAGAACTCTAGTGTAACTCTAGGTCGGGAGTAACCAGCTCTCTACAGACCCAGAATTAAGAATTTAAATGAACGCCAGTGAATAGCCATAAGCTTTTGAAAAGCACTGGATTTCATGTTTTTCTGCTATTTTACCATTATCGTTCTTACAAGAAAATTACATAAAATCAGAAGAATGACTGGCCTGTCTTTACTGAATGTTTAATTTTGATACCTACCTAAATAAATGCATTTTCAGTATATAGGGGGAGCAGAGGACAACATGCTCGATGGTGGGGCATGTACCTTTTGGAGTAACTGGGGTTCAGGAGATGCTGCCTTGCACTGAGACATGACCCCAGCTTGTCTCTCCACGTGGTGCTTTTCCCCATGGCCAGGAAGTGCAGAGGGGCAGATGGCCACCAAGGCCAGTTACTGCCTGTCCTCCTCCACAGAAGCCTCAGGGGGTGGGGGCAGCGGCCCCCAGGACCCAGTGCATTGCTCGGAGAGCTATACCGCAAAAGACAGCCACCTGGCTGCGGAGACCAGCCGGCCTCCGAAGCTCTGTACTTCTAACCAGGAGCATGGGGGAACCTGAAGCAGAGGAAAGGGAGGGCAGAGGGTTGTGGTAGTCTGATCCTGGGCAGATTTTTCTTCCAAACATTCATTTTTGCTGGCTGCCTTTTGTATGTAAATGTGTGGGGTTTTTACTGGAGAAGCAGTTAATGTGTTGTTATGAGCAGGGAGCATCCTATACAATTCTTACAGTAACAGATAATCTACAAACTTATAGTGGCTCTCTTAGTTCCTTATGAGTGGCTGAAAAGTATATAAAAGATGCAAGTTAAGTGTGTAGATATATTTCTTAAGAGTATACAATCAGTGAGAAGCTGCAATTTAAGGTCTAATATAGAGTGGCAACCAGCACATTCTGCAAAGGTTGTAGGGCTTTATCAGTGGTGTGATCTCATGGTCCAGTTTATAGCAAATACAGAAGGGCTGAGGCTGACTGTTAACAACAAGACAGACACAGGGAGAAAATAGTTACAGAAAATACCGGTCACTAGAACAAAAGAAAATTCTATTTTAGTCCCACCCCCACAAACACTATATTGGATGCAAAACTGGAAAAGAAAAAAAAAAAGTGATTATTTCAAACAAAATAAAATGCTCAGCTCTAGACCTAAAAAAAGGCAGTACTGATATGGGCATACAGAAGATGCTACTTTTCAGGGAAGCATTTGCCTTGCTAACACCCTGTCTATCTGTGAGACAAAAATTACACAAACATATGAAGATGATAAAATGGGGTTATCCACAGGGGTAAGCACATTCACAAGAGGGGGAGGCTGAAAGTCTGCATTTGCCAGTTACCCAGCACGCTACTACTTGGTCTCTCTAAATGGACAGTCTCTTCTCCTCTTCTTAAGCCCTTGTTGCTGCAGGGCTTGTTCTTTGTTGAGCCCCTGCCTGGTTGCATCTAACCCAGGCTCATGCCTGGGGTGTCTCCTGCTGCTTGCAGACATGTCAACTCTCCCAGTTCCTAAGCAGTCCCACCTGTGTGCATTGAAATGACACCACCCTCTGTGAGTCCTTGAGGTTTCTGTAATCATTAATTGATAATTAATACTCATCTCCTTGCAAAGCTCTTAGAGCTGCTGCTTCTTTAAAGCGTCATCTTGAATGAAGCGTGTTTTCATGAACTCCTCTTGACAAGGAAAATAAAGAATCCAGGTAAGCAGATCTCTCTTTTTACAGTGTTACATTCTTTGTCAATGTGAGAGTTCACTGCAGCTTGTGGCATGCAAGGTCCTCTTCTGCTCAGTCTGACCTCTTGTACTTCCTTCCTATGCAGCTTACTGCTCCACAGCAAACTCCTTGCCAGCACCTTCTGGTGACGAGCTCTCACTTAGGTTTTCAAGCAACTCCTCCAGAAATGCTTTTGCCCTTTCTGTGTCTGTCTCATGAGCAAAGACATTTATTTTCCCAGTCTCTGTGCACAGTCTATATCCCAAGAATGACAAAGCCCCAGGCCAAAAAACATCTTAAGTGACAGCAAAGCACATCTAAATCTCCACCCAGCTTCACATGCATTGGCCAAAACCTTAATTAGGGGAGTAATAAGTCAATGAGATATGCTGTAACGCTTAAAATACAGTCCGCTAGCACAGGTGGGAGCATTCAGCCTGGAGTCTGTGCATACCCTGGAGTGTTCTGAGTCACTGGCACAATTGCTGCAGGTGTAGATATACTTGTGTCAGCTTTGATCTCTATAACACAAAGGCCATAGTGGCCTGGACCTCTGCACAAGCTGTATAACCTGTATGGACTCTATATAGATCTTCAGGTGGCCAACACCCCGTGAAGTTTGTACCACAATGACCCTAGTACTGTAGTTACTTGGAAGGCTGATTTAAAGTCAGCTTGAACATGTCTCAAGCAGTCTTCTTTCCCACTCAAGTGCATGCATGCTGCATGGTTCCCACTTCTGCTATACCAAAGATGGCAATTTTCAGAGTGTGGTGGGTTGACCCTGGCTGGACACCAGGCACTCACCAAAGCCACTCTACCAATCCCATCCCTCAGCTGGACAGGGGAGAGAAAATATAATGAAAGGCTTGTGGGTCGAGATAAGGACAGGGAGACATCACTCACCAGTTACCATCAGGGGCAAAGCAAACTTGACTCAGGGAAAATTAACTTAATTTATTACCAATCAAACCAGAGTAGAGTAATGAGAAATAAAATAAAATCTTAAAACACATTCCCCCACCCCTCCTTTCTTCCTGGGCACAGCTTCACTCTTGAATTCTCTCCCTCCTCCCCTCCAGTGGCGCAGGGGACAAGGAACAGGGGTTGGGGTCAGTTCATCACACATCGTCTCTGCCGCTCCTTCCTCCTCAGGGGGAGGACTCCTCACTCTTCCCCTGCTCCAGCGTGGGGTGAGACAGTCCTCCATGAACTTCTCCAACATAAGTCCTTTCCATGGGCTGCAGTTCTTCCTGAACTGCTCCAGTGTGGGTCCCTTCCACGGCATGCAGTCCTTCAGGCAGGGTCTGCTCCAGCACGGGCTTTCCCACATAGTCACAGCCTTCTTCAGGGATATCCATCTGCTCTGACGTGGGGTCCTCCGTGGGCTGCAGGTGGATATCTGCTCCACCGTGGACCTCCCTGGACTGCAGGGGGACAGCCTGCCTCACCATGGTCTTCACCATGGGCTGCAGGGGAATCTCTGCTCCGGTGCCTGGAGCATCTCCTCCCCCTCCTTCTTCACTGACCTGGGGGTCTGCAGGGTTGTTTCTCTTACATGTTCTCACTCCTCCCTTCAGCTTCAGTTCTCATTGCACAGCAATTTTTTCCCTTCTTAAATACGTCATCCCAGAGGTGCTACCACTGTCACTGATGGACTTGGCCTTGGCCAGTGGCAGGTCCATCCTGGAGCCAGCTGGCATTGGCTCTATTGGACACAGGGGAAGCTTCCAGCAGCTTCTCACAGAAGCCGACAAAAAGATTATGGTATACGCAGTTGGTACCAAGTACAGGCATTTGCTTGTTTAATTAAGAATTGTGTTTCCCTGTCCCATCTTCTGGTCCCTATTGATGCAAAAGCTCCACTCAGCTGCACAGGTCCTGTAGTCCTGTGATAGCTTTCTGCCCTGATCGGTGTCGTCAGTGTTGCAAAAGCAGGTTTGATAGCAAGTATGATTTTTCAATAGTGTATCCAGCTCAGCACAGTCACTGCGCAGAAATTAAAGATGTCTTTCTATTACACTGAAACTCTCCTTTAAGTCTTTTTGTGCCTAACAACACATCTCGGAAATTGAAGAATTTATCTTACAGCTTTCCCCACATGTGACTCTAATTTACACTAAGGAATAGTTGTAACATGCATTCTCCACATCACTTATTCTCCCCCTAAATTACTTAAAGATCATATTTTTTTTCTAAAGTTCTTGAAGAAATAATTAAATTTTTAATGGAATTATTAACAGTTATTATCTCTGATAAGCATTAGAGCCATTGAGAAGAAAATGACTATGTGAGAGATGCATGAGGAGTAGGCTACTTTTTACTGTTAAATTACTTGCCTGGTTTATAGCAAGATTTAGAGTCCCCAGGAGAGCCACAGTGTATAAGGTAATGTAAATGTACACAATAAAAAGCAGACCAAGTTTTTAATCTAAGACGGGTGAAAAAGATCAAAGTAAGTCTCATTACTTTACCAAAATCTTTATCAAGACACAAAGGAAAAGAAAAATTATTTTATTTTATTCATGACCAGAGAATACATCTACAATAATATTAAAGAGTCATCCACTCCTCATTAAGCTCATTTGCTTAACCACAGATCCCTCATCTAGTGCAATGTAAATTGAACCTGACTAGCCCTTCACCCAGGCTCGAAGTGTCTTCCTGGAAAATCCTTCTGGTCCAGTCTTCATGTCAAAGCAGGCAGTGGGACAGTAAGTGGCTACCCCACAGAAATGGTTGCAGGTTGAGCAGCATCACTCAAGAAAAGTGAAAATAACCCAGTATAGAAGGGTGACTGCCAAACACTTCACAACCTAGATGGAAAATAAAACCCTTTCGTCCATTAGGAAACAGGGACTTCTTCCTTCTGTCAGGCTACAAACCAGTTCTCTTACCGGAAATTCCAGCTATGGAAGATTTTCAGAAACAGATATCAACAAGCTTATCTCCAGCTGGAGCATGACTCCCTGGTTTGTTGTTAATCATAGAATCATAGAATGGTTTGGGTTGGAAGGGACCTTAAAGACCATCTACTTCCAACCCCCCTGCCATGGGCAGGGACACCTTCCACTAGACCAGGTTCCTCAAAGGCCCACCCATCCTGGCCTTGAACACTTCCAGGGATGGGGCACCCACAAACTCTCGGGGCAACCTGTTTCAGTGTCTCACCACCCTCACAGTAAAGAATTTCTTCCTAATATTAGCCACTTTTCTTCTCTAAAGTTGTATGTTGACTTGTTTGTATCTTTACAGAAGTCTGTTCAGAACTGCCAAAATTAATTCTTAAGAGATATGCTTAGGAAATTTTGTCCCAGTAGACTCTGTTCTCATATAGATTATTTCAGTCAACTGAACAAAGTTTTCCATCCTTTTCAATTATTCATTTTTTTTTTCTGAGATGTTATTTATACAGCAGTGTACACAGTGCTTTGCAGTAAGTAGGTATGTCAGGCAAAGAACAATGTCCTCTCGACAGCCTTTGCAGCCCAAAGAAATTAATAAGGTACAGAACAAAACAGTAAGAATAAGGAGGCAAGGTCATTGCAGTTCAAATATTTCATGGAGCAGAAGCAATGGTAAAAATGTTTGAAAAAGGAAAAATATTTGTCACATTGGGAAGGGTTTGTTCACTTAACCTTACACATCCATAGTGCAATGATCCATGTTTGAGCTAGTCACTGGAGCTTCCTTTCTGGTGAGAAACAAGTGTTTTTAACGCTGAGATTCATCTAATTTGGACACTTTTAGGAAGAGTGGTATCATGCTTTATGCTGTACTTATCATATCAACCGTCCCTCCATTGACTGTAACATAGCCAAGCTGACCAACTCAGATGTGGATATATACATTTAGTTAGATGATTCCCTACATTTAGTTAGATGATTCCAACCTACTATTCTAGCCACATGACAATATCTCTTTTAAGTCCTTTGTAAATGAAATTTCTGCTTGACAAAGCTTCAAGCAGTGGTTCCCCATTCTTTTCCACAGGGGGAGAGCTTTTTTTAAATCCCCCATTCACAGACACTTTTTTTTCCTGGAGATAATTGCTAGATTAGCTCAACTAAATCAGCTGTCTCGTAGGCTGCACTCTAAATCAGATTTGGTTATAGAAGCCTGTTTTTTAAAAGCTGTCTCCAGATATTTTTTTCTTTTTGTTGTAAATAGATTTCTGTGTATGTGCGGTTTACAGCCCTGCCATGCAAAAGGCTGAGTCAGAGCAAACTGGAGTTGACCTGACGTAGCCTTTTACATGACTGATCACAAGCTGGGATGGAGCAACTAGGGAGAGGCAGAAACCCTTTAACTGTGTCTATAAGCCGTGGACCGCTCCACGGCACCATGTCCTCAGCCACCATTGCTCCCACTCCTGTTTAACATGGTCACCCACTGGGCAGGAACAACGTGGGCAGACACCCAACAGGGTTTTGCTTGACACCCTGTGACTGTCACCAGCCCTAACCTGAAACTCTCACCTTTGAGGAAGACAGTGGACTGCAGTACAGAGGGCACAACTGCACCACATGCTGAGCACCTCCGGACCTCTGCGCCAGCAAGGAAAACTGAGGATGCTCAATGCTTGGTCTCGCGCTTGAGGCTATGAATGTTGTCACTAGAGAAAACACCTTCTCTTTTCTTCTGCAGGGACTGCACTGGGAGCATTAAGCCACTTCTGCTCTGTCACTGAGCAGCGATGAGATTGCAATGATTTGGTGGCAGTCCTTACTGAAGCCCATTGATATGGAATGGAAAGGCCTGCCTCCCATTAACACTGCTAAACCTGAATCAGTTAGTTTCCTGTATGAGACATCCTTTGTTTTTCTATTTAATGATTTCAGTAGCTCTGCAATATGAAACTTTCTCAATCCAGTCCTTGTGTGTGGGAGGGTGTGAATATTTCCAGCTCATAGTAATGAATGCTTTGGCACAGGCGGTTGCAGCAGGCATAGGACTGCGAGCGCTGCTTTCCAAGCCCAGCTCCAACATGCTTCTTGCTGCACCCCAGTGCTAATGCAATTAGCTTTGCTCTGTGTGCGCACCACGGTGAGATGACACAGGCAGGGTGACAGAATGGTAGTCGAAAGACCCTCACATTTATCTGTGCTTTGTTACATACTAAAAATGAATCACATTCCTTACATTAGGCTCTTCAGTCTGAAACAGGCATTGTCTAAAAATCTGAGACACCCATGAAAACACAACATCCCTCTGCGGTGCTTTGGTGGCACAGAAAAACGTACCTGGATCAGCTCAAAACTGGTCCCCCCTAGCAGGACACAGGGCAGAAGGAGGCAGGTATGGATGCTGCCTGGTCTCTTCCCCAGAAAATAAAATCTCTCTCTCAGCTGCACTCAGGAGGAGTTTGAATTCTCCGTCTGTTTTCAACTACACATTGCCTTCCTTTTCAGTCCTGAAGCCAGGCTCCAATGGAGACCTGGAGAAGCACAGACAGTATAAAACACTTCTGGTTTGCCTTTTCTGTGACTATCCCATGAATGCATTAACATTTTAACATTTTTGCTGCATTATGGCAACACAGAATTGTTGATGCCATTTAAATTTGGTCCCAAGTAACTAATGAAGTTATTATATGTTGCCATGGTATGCAGATTAGATTTCCAGCACAAAACCTGTATATTTAGCCAATCATATTATTTCTTCTAAAATGAAGCGATACATTGCAAACTTTAAATAAACAGAATGAAAAATTTAAGTTAAGGGGAGGAAAAAGCAAAACATCACCTAATGAAACACGTTGATAATAGTTTATTGTGCATGGTTTAATTACAAAAATCACATTCCTCTAAATAATACAGTACACACTAAAACTGAATACGTATAGATGTTAATTGTCTTCCCCATTACAAAGATAGAGCTAATGCCAGGGATTTGAGACAAATGGCACTTAACCTTCTGAACCCCAGATGAAGAGGGAGATAGATGTATGCTTTTGATCATTCTGGTCTTTTCATGATCTGAATCAATAAGTACCCCTTATAGCTTTGAGTCATGTTTCTAATTAGTCAGCCTCTTGGGCCTGGTTTACAAAATAAAATATAAATCAACGCACATTTGTAAATTCCAACAAGCATTCTGGGCCAATGCCATCTCAATAAAATAATTAAAATGCCATCAGCCTGTTAACTTGCTCTCATGTCTGCCAAAATATATACACTGTCAAATGCCAACTCCTTTGGAGTGGTAAGGAAAAAGGTATTTTGAAGATACGATAGCTGCAATAAATATAAGATATAAAATACACAAGTCTTAATATAACCAATTAAAGCTTCACTTTTCTTTGTTAGTGCAAGGTATTGCAGAAAGAGAACTAATAAGGAATGCTCTTGACTATGAAGGCCATAGAATCATAGAATAGTTTGGGTTGGAGAGGACCTTTACAGGTCATCTAGTGCAACCCTCCCTGCAATGAGCAGGGACATCTTCAACTAGACCAGGTTGCTCAGAGCCCCGTCCAACCTGACCTTGAACATTTCTAGGGATGGGGCATCTATCACATCTCTGGGCAACCTGTGCCAGTGTTTCACCACCCTCATCATAAAAAATTTCTTCCTTGTATCTAGTCTAAATCTACCCTCTTTTAGTTTAAAACCATTACCCCTTGTCTTATCGTGACAGGCCCTGCTAGAAAGTTTGCCCCCATCTGTTTTATAAGCCCCCTTTAAGTACTGAAAGGCTGCCATAAGGTCTCCCCAGAGCCTTCTCTTCTCCAGGCTGAACAACCCCAACTCTCTCAGCCTGTCCTCATAGGAGAGGTGTTCCATCCCTCTGATCATCTTTGTGGCCCTCCTCTGGACCTGCTCCAACAGGTCCATGTCTTCCCTGTGCTGAGGACCCAGAGCTGGATGCAGTACTCTGGGTGGGGTCTCATGAGAGCAGAATAGAGGGGCAGAATCACTTCCCTCGACCTGCTGGCCACGCTTCTTTTGAAGCAGCCCAGGATACAGTTGGCTTTCTGGGCTGCAAGCACACATTGCCAGCTCATGACCAGCTTTTCATCCACCGGTACCCCCAAGTCCTTCTCCGCAGGGCTGCTCTTAATCCCTTCATCCCCCAGCTTGTACCGATACTGGGGGTGCCCCAACCCAGGTGGGTCAGACGTATATGATCCAGAAAATACTCAATGACGCTCACAATTAGCTTCTGTAAAAGTAAAATGCAGCAGGTAAACCCCAAATTACAGAGGGAGATACATACGGTGCCACATCGGGGCTTGAATTTTACAAAGACAACAGCCTATGTGGGACCTCCCTCATTGGGGAGCATCCAGGAGACAAATTGTCCATTAGCAATATGATTAATTTTCCCTTCTATCACTTACTGTTATGCCTCGTGTGTACTAGGACAAATGTGTAAGGACAAATTATCAAAAACAGCCTCTGAAATCCCATCTGCCCCTCTCCGCATTCCCAGCTTTGTGTACACGCTGTCGCTTGTTGCTTCCAACAAAAGGCCAGATCTGGGTCTCGTTGCCACCAGCAAAGGAAGGGAGATATAGAAATTAGCACATTTAAAGTGGAAGCCAAATCCTTACAGCTCCACATATGCAAAAGAAGGGACTGGAATTACCCCATGAAGGGTTTTCAGTGAACCAGTCAAGTGAGGCATGTGCCACACACACAGATCAATTAATTGAATATCTATAATTATGAGGAAATGATAAAATCAGCCAGGCCCATCAACACTATGCAAGACTTGAGAAAGAACCCTTAAGGAAAGAAAAGTGAAAGCTATAGAAACGTATAGGAAATAAGACAGAAATACATTTTTTTTGCCAGAATAGATACCGCCAAATTGTCCTGATGTTCTGGGGGTTTGTATGGTAATTGCTGATGAAAAGTCCTAATTTTCCTTTACCTAAATTTAAGATAATCTACATATGGTGCCATATGAGAGACAGTTAAGCTGAAAGAGACCAGCATTAGTGTAAGGATCATAAATTTGCTTGGAAGCTGGGATGGTAATAGGAAAAGAAACAGGAAAGTTACTGGTGGAACTCCCGAAGCCCAAGTCTTAGGATGGAGTGTGCTTAAAATTTTTGCTAATGACACTGGCACAAACATATGGATGCACAAAATAAACTGGATCCTTCTGACACCCCACTGGGAAGCACCAGCATCATGATGGGGATTCAAAACAGCACAAAGGAAAAAACAAATTACTTCAAGACCTGGAGGAGAGCAACAGAACAATAACACAAGTGGCACAAAAGTCTTATTAGGGCTTAGTAGGAGGGGGCAAAAAAATTCTTTTTTGTCTACTCCAAGCTAACAGTCTTAATTCTGTAGTGAAGTTTTAGCAATCATCGCCCACAGTTTATCTCAGCACTATTAATTTTTAAATCGAAGTGAGGTAAAGCGCTCAGCAGAGATCTCTGTTGTTCTGTGTCTGCTTTTCATCAGGATCAGAAGCCGACCCCCTTTCTGGGCTGGGGACGGCATCCCTGTTTTAAGGCCAGGCTGCAGGAGCCCCAGGGAAACCTGGGAGGGGGACAGGCGCCGGTGCTCCCACAGCAAGCAGGTCTGCGTGGGCTACCGAGCCGCTTCCAGCAAGAACCGAAGGTGATGCTTCTAATACACACCCCAAATGTTCCGTGAGCTTTTTTTCTGGCAGACTTTCCTTTTTCTTTTTGGCAAGCCGTTCTGCTCTCTGCAGTAATGCCACAGCTTTGATCTGAAAGCCCTGGGGCCCAAGAGCTGGGAGCACTGGAAGGATCTGGGCAGCGCTAACGTCAAAATCCCCTCCCCTCTCAGAGCACCTTCAGCGCTGGGCCCGAATGGGATTTACTGGGTCACCTCGCCAACATGTACTGTGATGGGGAATGAAGGGGACGAAGAGAGACATGGTCTTGCTGGAGGTCACGCTTGCTTTGACAGTAGTCTGTGTAATTCTGCACAGGTGGTTTTGGACACAGAGGCTCACAAAGGATTTTAGTCAGGTGCTGGTTTGCAATCAGTTTTAAAAAAATAATTGCAGTAGTGTCTACCAATGAAATCAAGCAGCTTTACACTGGAAGCAGAAGGCTGGGGAGTTGGGACAGAAGCTCTGATTTTGTCCATGCTGATGACCAAGGAATCAGAGACTGCATGGCTACATTTTGTCACCCCAGCACAGAGGCCCACGGGAAGCAATATAACAGTTGCTGTTCGGAATACAGGTAGGTGAGGATGTGTTTGAAAAGTAGCATCCCTTCTTTGGATAGCCCCAACCTGAGCAAAGCCCCAAGCTGGAAATCCCTCTGTCAGTATTTTATGTATATCAACTTAGTTTACTCACATTGATTCACATGTCCTCCCACATTAAGAAGTTTAAGAATTTCTAACCATTTATTTGTTTTTAGAAAACAATGTTTTGTAAGCACACTAAGAGCAAGAGTATAGTAATGGGTTTCTAGGTCCTTGGCCTTTGGTGGACTGTGTTGTGATAAAAACAGTCATGCTCAATACCTCAGAAAGTGATGATGTAATCATTATGGATAATAAAAAGGACTAATTTCTTTGTTTCATTTTTCTCCTGCTCTGAAGTTAGGGAAAGACACAGAGAAGCAGAGGAATGCAAATTACATCTTTTTCCAACTCTGTAGCCTTACTACACTTCATAAACAGGCAAAGCAGAAATGTCACCCACTCATTACAGAAAAGGGAAGGTGGTGTATTGCTTAATGGCTAATTGAGTAATCAATGTGCTTCATTGCCTTAGAAGACTATAACACTCAGGAGAACTAGTGAAATTTAGGGCAAGAGGAAGTCTTGCAGCACCTGGAGGTTGAGGGACCTCAGCCTTCTGTAGGATTAGGCACAAGAAGGTACAGATGGTATAGGAGGATTTTGCCTCTCTCATCCTTTACCCATCTACTAGAGTGCTCCTTTAATCTTGGTTTTCTTATTCTTAAATTATTAGGATAGGATTTTAAAGGGTCCTCATTTCCTCTGCTGCAATTTTCTGCAAATGTGAATGATTGTATATATTTGCTAATTATCATTGTCTACAATAATAATTTCAAAGACTAATTACTATTATGCATCCACAATTAAATTAAGTTTCAAAAGGTGGAGGCTGCTGATGTTATATGAACAGGACAGACACAAAAATTAGAAGCCCCTCAGTCTATTTTTTTCCAGTTCTACTTGTGGGCAATCTCAGCCAGCACCAATGGACACCCTGCTGATTCCTTGAGGACAAGGAGCTGTCAGTAACAAGTAGAAGACAAAAGTGCCATCTGAGCTGTACCTCTGATTTGTAAGATTGGTAGAGTGGCTTTGACCACCTGTTGCAGGGCAGCGATAACTACAATGCTGAAAACAAACATGGGACCATGTAAAACTGACAAAAGAATAAACTCGCTACAGAAGAAGGATGGGTTACGAAATATTTTACGTCAATGTTGCGCTGAACATATTCAGCCAGAAGAAACAGAGAAATTAGGCAGTGAAGCTAAATTTATGTTTATTTTTATACTGGTGATAAACACAGGTTTAAATAAATATCAAATCCTGGCAACACCCAAAGCAATTGGATTTCTTTTTGAGAAGAGGCCATGTTCTGGTCTTGTGCCTAATGGAGGATGCTAGGCAGAGACTGTAGGCCACTCCTGCATGGTGGCATATAATTAAATGCCAAATTCTAAAAATCACAGACCTTTTAATGAGTGCAAAATCTTTATTCCATGGCTGTAGTTGCATATGTAGTTTTCTATCACTGTAGGCACAAAATTAGCAGTACAGTTGTGTATGTCTTTTGTACCTTATTCCTAAAGATAGCTCAGTCTAGCCTGAGGCTAAGTTTTTTGAAACAGTAAAATTGCTACCCATTAAACAAATGTATTTTTAAGCTGTGATTAAGCTGTACAGCAACAAGCAAACAAGAATCTGATGTAATATACTCAGTGCAAAATATTCAAAAAGCACATATATACCTTAGGATCTTAAGAATTTATTTGGGGGTTTTGTTGTTGTTGTTTAAGTATTTTAGGTGCCCAAGTCTCTGGAAAATTACATCTAGCTACTGAATTTTTTGTAATGTTTGGAAGTGAAGCACAGGGAAGTGAGATGAAAGGGAGGATTTTGGATAGCAAGTTGGTGAGAGCACTGTAAACACTTGGAAAGATTTCTAACACGTTAATAAAAGTTTTGCTGAACAGCTACCAAATTACTCCTGTCACACACCAGGAGTATTGGCAGCCCTGCGAGGGCATAGTGAGTGTATGGGGATCGTACATTAAGGACAGCACTTCTGCCTACGTGCACCCAGACATGACCATAACCCCGCTGCTGCTTTCAGCCCCGACCTCTTCACGGTACAAGAGCTGGTGGCCAGGAACCTCAAGCAAAGGAGCGCACTTATACCTCGAAGCTCAGCCTTCCATCCACTCCCCTTTCGCCTGGCTGCAACGACCCTGAAGCCCCTTCTGCTTATCACACAAGGGGCCCCGAGACATCGAGGCCAATGTCAGCGGTCACCACAGGGCCTGGTCCTATGACGCTTTCCCTTGGCACCAGCCTTGTACATTTTCTTATACATACTTTTATTCCTAGAGGCTAACTTCCATCATTTGCCTCAGACTGAATAGCAAAACTGTAGCATATCATAAAATACGTGTTTCATTCTTCAGCAGATGCAGATAATAGCACAGATTTCTCAGATTAGGCTGGAGAAATTCTTTGATACTTTAAAATAATTAAAATGGTCTGGCATGCAAATGTCAAAATGGAAGAAATTTAGCAGAAAATGGAGGAAAAATAGCCAGATCTTCCTATTATCACTTGCTGTACATCTCAAAAGACAGCTGATTCCCAGCTCTGTATGGGTTCCAGCATTCAGTGATTTATTGGGTAATTCAGCATTTGCCAGTATGTCTTGTGCTAATTAAATGCATCGCACTCTATTCAGAAATGTCACAATTGATTTGTCTTCTGCAAGCACTGACTTTATTTCAATCTTCTAAAAAAGATTTTATGAGCCCCAGATAACTTATCCTGGCACATTCATCTCCCAGGGCAGCTTCTGCATCTGAGGGCAGTATGGGAAGAAACCAACAGTGAACATCCAATACAAATGTCTTCTTTGGACAGCTTATTTATCTGATATGTGCTGTATATCCAGAAGTGGGTAGCCTATATGGTGAAATTGCAAGCTGCTCCATTAATGTATAAAAACACTCGAACATGACAGAAGTTAATATACAATATCAGCAGATTTTATTGGTTGATAGACTGAGCCATAGAGCCGCGCGGATTGAGAACACTGTAATCTGTAACAAGGTGTTTATTTACAAGTGGTTTTGTGACTGAATTCAGCTATTAACTAAATTGCATCAAGAGGAAATGAGCATAAAATAGCTCACTCTAAATATAAGATGCCAAAGCATGCTTAGTATAATATTCAGAGTCTGAGGACTATTCTGTCATTTTAATTCAGTGCTTTTCCCCCACACATTATGCATAACTGAATGCTGAGGGTGACTGCAGTGTTTTGCTACCCAGTCATGGAGAATACAGTTACAGTGTACAGAAGAAAACTGCTTTGTTCTGAGAAAGTACAATTCCTGTCACAAAATTGTGGTTGAAGCTTAACCAGAACCGAAAATCTGTGATGCAAGACAAGAAAGGGTGCTTTTCACGTGACACAGGAAGAAAACTATTGCCTGTTTTAAGGTAGGGGATGATTATTCAGAGAGGCAGCGGAAGGGTCAACAACACAAATATTTTGACTATTTTACTAGAAAACAATAAGCTTCTATTACTATTACTTCTGTCCTAGACCCTTTACTGCTCAGGTTCTTCTTTGACAGAAGTTGTTGCAGAGAGGAAACTTGCTGCCTTGATGGGAAATTTTCTGGAATAGGCTCGAATCAGTTAAGCATAGTTTGAATTTGTCATTTGTCACATTAGCAACTGAATGTTGCATTTGTAGCAGTTTGGTGCGTATAGCAGAGGGAGGATCCTGTGTCTATTTTTGCTGCACAGGCTTCTGCTGCTGGGCCCCAACCAAGGATACCTACTATAAGTGGCTGTCTGAGATACTGCAGCAATGATGACATTTAACTGGAAGTCTGTGATTCACACAGTTTACTCCCTGATGTCAGACGGTGACTCTTTATACGCTTTCTGAAGAAAAGCTATTGCAATGGCCATGAACGTGGTCATTTGGCCATGGCTGTTCATCTTGCCAAAACAGGGATGAGTGTTGAGTAGAATTGTACTGGTGGTTTGAAGTTCCTGTCCATTTGTAAGTCTTTCTTGTCTCCCCTTCGCTGGCTTGTATGGGAAAGTGAGGAAACACGGTGTATGAACTGGAATAGGAACAAAAGTCTTGGGTCCTTTATTCTGCAACTCTAGACAGTCACACTATACACTTCTTCTCATAAACTCATCACGTTCAGACTGCTGAAACTACCTCTTATGTGAGGCTGTTCCAGAATCTCACCAACAATTAGAAATGTTTTTCTGCTAATTTCCATCTTAAAATATATATTTATTTGTTCTGTGCTTATTTGATTCTTTTGCTTAAATAGCTTTTCTATATTCTGACTAAATATGTCCTTTATGCATTTATAGAGCACAGTCACATGCTCTCCCAGTTTCCACCCAGCCAGTCTGCTATGCTGTACCAACCAAATGTTTTAATCTTCATTCCTCTGGTCATCCTCATTCCCTGTACCTATTCTGATTTTAATTCATCTTTCTAGCACACAGATAGCCAGAGCTATTTCCAATAATCTATATTGTACGATGACTTTTATACTTCCCTCTTTTTATTCTGAAAATGCTTCGTATGCTACATTAGTATCAAATATGAGTTTTTCATAATTGCATGATAATTATTGCTTACAGCCACTCTGTCATTGAGTAACACACCACGGTTTTCTTCTCCTTTTTCATTTCAAACCAATGAATTCCCAGTTTACCTGAAAAGATTGTGTTACTCTCCCTTAAGTGCAATTACATTTTGCCCAATTTTCTATTACCTAATCTATTTTAGTCCTCTGGTCACCCATGATATTCTGATTTGTTGCTCTACACCATTTTCTACTACAACAGTGGTCTTGCTTTTTAGGATGATGTCATACACAATGAGAAAAGCTACAAGCTAGGAATATTGCCTACTTACTAACATTAAGCCATTTGTTTGTAGAGAAAGCAATTTCTACCAAGGGATTCCTTTTTCTATATTCAGAATGTATTTCATATAAAACCCACAAATATGCCATTTACATGAAAGAGGGGAAAAATACATACCAGAAGACATCTTTGCTGCAATCATATTTTAGTATTGCTTTATTTTTCCATGTCGGTGATAAAGAAGGGTGCCATGTAAGTAACTGTCCATTTACTACTAAAAGGAGCATTTGCTTCTGTCATAAAGGATAAACATTTGTCTCCAGAAGTATTTTAGGATATCATTACTGCAAAAGGCTGAGCTTGCTCACAGAAAGGCAATATTTTCAAAACCACAGTTTTTCATAACTGACTGTTGGAAAGTAAGAATCAGTAATTTGGCAAACCCTTAAAACCTGGTATTTTAGAGAACTGAGATGAAGGAACAAATCTGGTTAATGAAGAGAATCACATCACATATGGAAACTTAGCTCATTAGTAGAGTCATGGAATATGCTTCTATTTCATCAGGAAAACTGTCTGTCAGTTATGGGGTTATGTTGATCCAGAAAGCTCGAATCTAACACAGTATCTGCTGTTCTGGTAAGTTTTGCTTTCAGTCATAATTGCCATGCCACTGTTTCAAACGACCAATTTTAGGTCACACAGGCAATCAATGCTCCAGGGGAGCCTCCAGAGCACTTGCTGCTGTTTTGCCAACCCAAGAAATCATGGACTATTCCCGCTTACATTACTGTATCTGTCAACACAAATTTTTACCACCAGGGATCACGTTCTTAGAAGGGGCTTCCAAATTTGCAAGTTGAGTTTAATGTCCCACCCATTGTGTTTGGTAAGTCTTCTGCTTTTACAAACTGGGTAGTAGCAAAGATGTGGTTGAGTGAGATGGGTGAGGGTTGATACCCCTCACCTGCTGTATATGCAGTAGTGAAGATCATGTTTAAATGTGACCTTCCTGTGACACTGACAACAGTGTCACTTCTTGGTCTGCCTATGGCACAGGTCAGCACTTGCCGGGGAAGGGCTGCTGGTGTCTCAGTCAGTCTCTGAAGAAAGAACATCCTCATACAACCTACTGTATGAGACTTCTCTGATTTCTTTTAAACTTAACTTCTTGCTTGAGCCTATTACATTGCATTTGGGGGGGGTGGGGAGGAATGGGCTTAGTACAATTGAAAGTCCTAATCAGAAGTTAGAGTAAAAATGTACAGTTAATGCCTGGAAGATAGAAGCAATGAATCTTGATTTCCCTGAGCACCTTCTAATGGGACTGTTGCTAATGTAGCTGCTTTTTTCTTCTATGAATGCAAAGTTGATGCAATTCTTTACAAATATTTCCCATTCTCTTTCCTGCCAATTCATTCCCATTGGTGTCATTGGCAAAACTCCCATTGATCACACATGCAGCATGATCAATGCCTCCTGTACCTGGATATTTGTCTTTCTTTTTAGGAGATATTTGACTGCCTTTCTTCTTACTAGCACACTTGTTCTGCCTACTTGAAGGGCTTCCCTTCATGGCACTGTCACAAATGAGGATGATCATTTAACGGAGGTGAGCAAAACCTTGCCTCTGAGTCTTTCCAGGTGGTAAGTCTAGAGAAAAAGATTTCTAGAGAGGTGATAGTGTGCATATCAATAGGTATTTAGATTAAAAGCTATACAGAAAGATCTTGGTAGGGAGGAAAGCCTAGTTGCTGACTTGCAGGGCACATGCATCAAAGAAAGGCCTTTTCTTAGACCCCTAGGATACACATGCATCACAGAGGAGCTGTATGTTAGAGCACTCCAGAGGTCCACATACACAGCACTGCTAGCTCAAGTCCCGGGAGAAGCCTGTCCTTCCTTCCTGGCTATGGGATTGCTCTCCTCTTGCTCGGAAAGGTCATAACACGCTATTGTGGACAGTACAGATATGCTTCTTTTCTCTTCCTTCACACACCGTTTACTCTTCTCAGCCAGGAAACAAATGAACTACCTTTTCTGCATTTCTGCATCTTCTTTTTGTATTCCCTCTCTTTGTCATGTCCCAGTAGCTCCAGTCCTGGGTGCAGCTCCCCAGGGCAGGTTGGGGTGTGCCATCCAGAGCACATACCTTTCCAAGAGCACAAATTTTCACTGGGTCGGAGACAGCCACTGAAGACTGAGAAGGGTTCTCCATAGGACTATGCAGGACTGTCCTGCCCTTATTTTTATTTGGACCTCTGTCAAAATAAAGGCAAGCATTTGCTGTCTGAGCTGGGTTCTCTCACTATGGCAACAAATGCAGGGTTTAGAGAGCTGGAACATCTGGAAGGGAAAGCGGGTTATGGAGAAATCATGTACTCAGGACAGTGACCCTGAGCCCACATTTAATGATTCCTTAAGACGCCCCAAGTCAGAGGAACTGCTGCAGGATCCCACACGGCACGGCGTGGTGCTCTCCCAGCCTCCTCTCCACCCACCCACCCACGCAGCCACGGCGCTGTGCCAGGGAGCCTCCCGCGCCGGCTGAGTCGGCACGCTCGCCACCCGACGGAGAAGCCCGTTTGCCCCGGCCACCACCGAGTTCCTCCGTGCTCCCGATCTTCCCCAAGGTTTCTGAGGAGAAAGGCAAAAGAGCCTTCTCTTCTCAGTCATTCTTGGAAGGCAGGCGTTCATCCCACGGAAGCAAGAAGGCTATGTTTCTTTCATTTGCAATTAAAATACAGTTCTTAAGCACCACATTTTAACGCAGAAGTAAAATAAACAATAAATCAACAAAAGCATCGTTTGTTAGTTGAGAGAAAACTGCTAAATTCTGCCTTTGCTGCTCGCTTTCTGGAATATGACAGAATCCAGTCAGTCCCTGGGTGCCAAGGATTCAAATAAAAAATATATACATAAAAACAGTTACTTCTAGCAGAAAGCCAGGATTCGTGCATGATAGACTCTAGAATAGATATTAGTCAGTAGCTGCATCTGCTGAAAGTCTGGATCTTTCCCTGGAATCTGTCATCTTACCTTCAAGCTACAAGCTGAACCAAGGGGTTTCTTAGGGACTGCGAGCTCATTTCTGCTGTGAGGGTAAAGGTGACCACAGGTGCTCAGGACGGTTGAGACAGCCATGTGCAACTAAACCACTGAAAAAATATTAGCCCTATTGCCAGAAAACTTCCAGCAATAGAATAATCTGTGCTTCTGGCGTATGGACGATCTGCTTCATTGAGTTTATTTAAATTGGCTGTACACATCTAAATGCGCTGCACTTGGCCGCATCCGGCTTCCTAATCAGTTTGCAGCATGAGAAATTACATACAGAAAACTGCAAGCGGGCGGCTTGTCCTGGGCAAGGGCCAGGGTTGTTGGAGGCGGCCTCAAAAGGCACTGAGGAAACTTGCTGTTTCCCTGAACCCTACACATGTTTGCCCATTCAGTTTTTCCTCTGTCTGTCATTCCTTTGCTGGTGGAAATGCTCCATACCAAATTTCTGCACCTGTTACTCTCATAAAACACCAGAAATACCTTCCCTTGGTGTGAGTGTGACTATTCATGGTGACAGGACTCTGCAGAGTCTCAACCCTCGTTGAGAAGACACCCACTGTAATTGATAGATGAGGTGATTACCACCAGAATTACTACCCCAAGGAAGGGAAAAAAGCAGCTAAGCGCTGACGACATCCTGCAGTCAAGTGGCAACTGAGTCGCAGAATATCAGTCTTACTTGTTAATTGCTGTGATTTGGTTCTGAGACAGCTGGAGGTCAGCAAGAAAGCAATTTGCTTTGTTCGGTGGAAAATAAAAGCATTTCTGGGGTGTAATCCAGAAAATTCTTTTGAGTACTCACCTGGGCAAGGTCAGGCCCTAAACCTCATCATTTTATTTGGAAAAGAGTTTTAATGGAGGAAGGATGCTGTGGTGAGTGTGAAAAAATCCCTCTTTAGTGTTGCCTGTGACTGAAGTTTGAATGAGAATTAACCCTTGCAGTCTGGACAGCAGAAAGTGGAAAATGCGTTGGCAAGCGAGACATTTGTTTCTCTCTGATTTATTGTGCTTACTCTGGCAGGGAGTATGGTTACAAGCAGGAAGGACAGAAGACATGGTCAGATGTTGCCTAAAAGCAAAAACAGAATGCTTTTTGCAGGAAGAACAGAGAAATGAGTCAAACAGGGAATTAAGAGGAAGATTCAGAAAGCACATCACACACAAACAAAAAGAAAAAAAAAAACAAAAGCCACTGACACTTAAGAAGAGGGAAGAAACAAACAAGGGATGAGAAGGACCTAAAAACGTGGTGTGGTCCAAGGGAAGAAAATAACTGGCCTTTTAGTAGAAACTGATCACTCAAACCATCCATAGGTAAAAGCGGTTGCAAGACAGGTCTGTATATCTTGCCACATCCTCAGCTGCCTTCAGGAAATCAGTATGTGTCAACTGAAATGACACCAGTGGAGTTTCTGGCCCAAAGATTTCAAATAGTTGTGATTAGCTGGCTGTCAATAGCAGATGTGTAACTGAAGTAAAATCCTTTCTAAAGGGAAGCTGCAAGTGTATCATCAAAAACAAATCACAATGAAACCCAAAAGGTGGAGGAATCATCCACATTGACTCACTGATGTTTGAGAGATCCAACTCAGACCTGGAGTCCTGTTTTTCAAATTGGGAAGAAAAATACTTAGACCCAGAACCTGGGAAGCCTCACAGCTTTGGGTGTGAGCAAGACTTGCCTGAAGCTGGGCCAGCTGATCACATCCCACTTGAATGGTGGGGTTACAGTGACAAATAGTCACATCAGCAAAGTAAGTCCCTTGTTTCTGGTGTCACACTGCTATCACTAAGTATGCTCAAATGCCTTTCAGCAATTAAATTGCAACTTTATATTTGAGATGCCATATTAGAAGGCAATGAAGACGGCATGTGGGAGGTCAACCAACATATCCAGCAAAGGAAACCTCCTGCTGTTGGAGAGCAAATGGCGAAATATGTCAAAAAACAAGAAAGCTGCAGCAAGCAAGGAGAGGGTTAATCAAGCACACTTATTGTGGGGACACTTAGAAACAAATTTGGCCACCATGGCAGTCTCCTATAAAGAGTCTGCCAAAGCAGAGTCATTAAATGTGACTTCAGAACCATCCTTTGCTGCCTAGAATGATCCTAGTGAAGATGGCTAGTCCAGTTTGCGCTTCCAGAGCACAGCAGCATAAAATTCACTTCACCTGGTATTGCTCACTCAGTATTCCTCACAGTGTTAGTAATGACTACTTTTCCTCAACACAAAATATCTAACAAAAGTCTGCTAATGACAGTGACAAGAGAGAAATTATTTCTTCTCTCATTGCTAGTCCTCTCTCCTTGGACAGAAGATGGACCTACATGTCAGTGAGAACATGGGTGAGCATTGCTGGTGAGCTCACATGAGAACTTCATGCAATCCACTCGGCATGGAGGGATGGTCTCTTACAGGACTCTGAAAAGTCTAACAAGAATTTTACTGAACATAAGCACCAAGCAAATGAAATCAAAAGTTGGAAATAGTTGTTCTTTTCTATTTTGTCATCCTTTTACTTTGCGTATTATGAAGTCCTTCCTATACTCTTTTAAGCAGTCTTGCTTCAGAGTATTTGCAATAGTTTCAGACCAGATGGAGTCACTCATTGCAGGCAATACTGTATAACAACTGTCCAATAATTAATAATTAACTTGGCATTTCATAATTTGTTATAAAAATCATCATACACTAATTTACTGCAATTACGAATTCAACAGGCAATTCCAGATGTCTGCTATAGCTTGGCATCAGTTCATGTTCTTAATGTACTTATGGTACAGCATTTTCATTTTAAAAAAGAGCTCTAGCAAAACTTTACAGCCTAAATACACAGAGGAAAATCACCAGTTCTCTTCCCCACACTCAGATGTATTATAGCATTTCTGTGTCGGTAGAGAGTGTAGATCTTCCCTTGTGAAAGGTGATTGAAGTCTTGTGCCTTTCTGGTGGAAACCTTGCCACCACTTCCAGAGCCATGAAAATTTCTCTGTGCAACAGCAGTAGGCTCAAGTTTTACTGTCTTTAAGGTAAATCAGGTTTTCTGGTCCATGGCCTAATAAGAAAAGCCTCCTAAGGAATATTACTACTCAGGTACAAACCTTTTGAGCTATGTTGCACAGAATGTTCAAATGCGGACTTTTTTCAGCGTATGTGGTGAGACTTTGGCGTCACAGCAGAACCTCTTTTGAAAGGAGCAATGAGCAATCTGTTCACATAACTACCACGTGACCCTCATATGATTTTAGTATGATACCACTTCATAGGCCATTTTGTAATCAACACATGAACCCACATTTGCACCAGGTTCATAACCCCTCTTGAGCCTAGAAGTAGGACCAGAGCATAATTACTGAGGTAGTCAGCACATTTCTGCAAATAAAGTGGCCAGGGCCTCCTTCCCTTAGCTCCAGTTTATCACAGGAGCATAACTAAGGGAGTTTCTGATACACAGGGGAGTTTCAAATGCTTCTGACTACAGTTCCTACATTTCGGCAAAATGAAATAGTACTGGGTTTAATGCCAGGTGCGATTTTTTAAAAATGATTTTGTGTCAGGTTAATTCAGAGCTCAGCACAAGTACTTAGAGAAACTGAACTTCTTATTCACCTACAGATGCATACCATTTTCACTAACCTAGGGTAACTTCATTTTGGCTTATGATCTAGCAGTATCTATCAATGCAGCAAAGTATCTGAGAATTTTTCAAACATGAAGGAAAGCAATATCTAAAATTATGCTTGCAATTTTCCATGACAGATTTTTGCATGTTTCAGATATGTCTGTGTACACTAATTAGATGTAGTTAACTATACAGTTAATGAAGAAAATGCCTACATGGTTATGCAGATGCAGGGTCTAATTGCACAAGTCTCCAGAAGAGCTCTGACAGCACATGGCAGGTTTGGTTTAGGGCATCAGGACATGGGCTTTCCCCTTCTAGAGGGATTCTGCACAAGTGTCTCTGCCATACCACCACTCTGGTTTCCCCGCAACAGGAGCAGTGAAGAATGAGTGTCCAGGCCACATCTAAGACACAGTTTTGCTGTTGAAATATCATGATCCCTTTGCAATATTTGATGGTGCTTCTTAAAGCTTCATCATCTCGAGTTAAATAGTTTCATCTAAAAGTGTTTGATGTTGGTTTAAAAAACAAACCAGCACATCTCTCACCCCAAAATCTCTAGCCCTAAGGGGAGCTGCTGAGAAAATCCTATGAACATGATCCAAGTGCTTGCAAAGGCTGAGAAGCTAAATGAGAGCTCAAGCTGTAGGACTTCTCTCAAAACCCATGCTCCCAGGAAGGGAGAACCCCTTCCCCACACTGCTGGAGGAACCCCCCCCCATGCCACTGGGGAGCGGGCAGCCCTCGGGCTGTGCAGAAAAGCTCCCCACTGCAGAGCAAATCCTTCACTTACCCAGTAACTCTGTGGGCATGAGCATCCATCCCAGCAGCTCCCCGTCTGTTCCCACCCCTGCTTTGATGCTTTTAGTAAAAGGAGCTCCCTGAGACAGAAATGTCTCATTTATTTTTTTTGTCATGTCTTGTTTGTAGCCCTGGAAGAGACTTTTTGAATAAGCCTAGTTTCAGTGTATTTTGCCAGTTCAGACAAGCTCTGCAGACTTTAGATTCCAGCTTTTTCTTTAGCCTACAGGCAAATTAGAAATACATGCACATTTTAGGAGACTAGAAATCTCAGAGGGACACCTAAGGGGAGCTGGAACACTTTCACAGCTAAGTCACACCAAGGGATGTTACCTTTATTCAAATAACCTTTACATAAGTGATCATTTGTACTGCCTGTGAGATGTCAAAGCAGTCGAGACAATCAGCAAAATGTCAATTCTCCTGCTTTCAACAGACTTTGCTACAGACCCCAGCAGAATCCTCTTCCCCTCTGGGGATAGAGTTGTCATGCTGCAGGAGTCAGAAGTGAAGGTGGGGTAGTTAATATCCCGAGCAAGGCACCTACATTGATCTCCAGTCTAGTCCCGTTCATATCTCTCTCGGTGGGATTAGATGCAGAACAGCCTCCCTGAAGACCACTTAGCAGGCAGTCTGTGATTTGAACCACTTCAGGGCTTCTCGATCGGGTTGCTACCGAAGACTAACAACCAACATTTCTCAAGCTGCTCTGCCCTTTTGCTTAAGGTTGCTTCGTGCCTGCTAACCAAACTGATATCTCAATCATGGCAGATTAATGTCACTTTGCTACACCCTGAGAAAAAGGGAAAAAAACCTGTGTTTCTTCTTTCATAAAGGCCACCATGCAAGAAGTGACCAACATGAAGTTGCAGTATTCGTTTGCCCATCTGGTCCGTACACTGTCAGTCAGGTGCTGTGTTTAATCCTTCTTTAGTGAGGGAGACTCTATCCTGCATAGTGAAAGACACTGGGTAATACAGTTATAAACATGATCAAGCCTATAAAAGGGGCAGTGAGTGATAAATAATTTACTTTTATCTGAACTACTGAATCTTATTACAAGTTCAGCAATCGCATGTCCTTCTAGTCCACAATCATGCCAGAAAAGGGGAATAATTTCAATAGTCTTGTGGTTAGATATATTGAACTACTGTACAAGCATTGAACTTACCACTCTTACCTTTTGTCCTTTGAAAGATGATGAGGCTGCTATTATGGTGGGGCCCACAAAATGCAAAGTGGAAACAATTTCAATTTGATTTTTGGAGAAGATTTTGTCATAAATCAATGACAAACTGTCCCTGGAGGATGTTTATATCCTCACCTTCTTTTCAACCCCACTACAAGGCTTATTGTATTTTATATGATCAGAGATATATGAAACTGCTCTGACTGCCTCCCATTTCCCTCCCCACTATTAGTGTCCGTGTATATAAAAATATGTGTGGTCACAAAGGAAACTGGGTAAGGGAGGGCAAGGGGGCCTCCATTAGCCCTGCAGTCTGGTTCAGAAGTGACAGCTGAAAGGCCCACTGTGACAAACTAAACAGAAAAAAACTCCTCTAACACCTCAGGACTGGCGAAAGACCTGGGGAAAGTGGATGCGCTCAAACTTCCACTCTGGGTTTTCGTAACCAAATGTGACAACAGCAACAAAGAAACCTCTCCCATCTCTTCGCTTCTTCAAAAAGCTGGAAAGGATTTTTTTTTGCATGTTGACTCTCATCTTGATTCCAGGAAAGAAACAGCTTGAGAAAGCACATGCCTCCCGTGAAATAACCAAACCTCCAAACCGCTTCTCGCTGTCTGTTCTGTTTCTGGCCTTCTGATCTATGCTAATTGCTAAACTTTGAGTATACACTTGAAATTGTCTGTGGGCAATGTGACTCTCTTCAAATAAAAATAGATGCCAGAAATTCTTTTCTAACTGAAACACAGAATGACATTTAATGTAAGTGTTTAATCATTATTAATTGCTTTGGTATTCACTGAAATCATGATGGGTTCATTTGAATGTACAGCATCAATTCTGAGAATATTCTGAACGAGTAGATATACAAGATCAGAGTAAAAAAGCATAGTGAAGCCTTCTAGGAATGTTATTTAATCCATAGAGGTGTATGTTGGAGATGGTTAAAATTTCCCATTATTTGTCATAAGATACCTTTAAGAAATAATGCCTCCTATTTTACCCTATAAACAGTTTTGTTGAAAATCTGAAGCCTACAATATTTGCAAAGCAAAATTACTAAAATCATTCATTTAAAAAAAATCCATTTTTATTTTTTAAATAAACTGTTCCTAACAAGTCTTCTGATAAAGCTATATTTTGTATTTTGTTCAGAAGTCAACCAAAAAAAGAGAGCACCTAGCTCTAGCCCAGGTAGACAGGCACCAAGTCATCAGGCAAATTACACACGACCTGTCGGGGAATATGGCATGCCATGGCCTTGCCAAAAAGGCCACTACAGGGCTCTCTCTTGCAAGTCCAGGGAAAACTGTTAGCAATCCTGCCAGCTTAGGGGCACAGAGACTCCAGAGTGTACTAAGAGCACAATTTTCAGTTGTGACCCTTTCTCCATTAAAATATCTCACTGCAACAAGTCAGGACTCGCTCTAACCTCTTAACACAGAGGTCTGGTGCAAATTTCTCCACTTTTTTCTGAAAAATGCCATTAAGACTTTGAAGCTCTTTACATCAGAAATACAGTGACAAGAACTGGCAGATCTAGCAAACCAGGCAGTTATAGCCACATAGGGCAATATACAGCCATTTGTTTACAAGTGCATGCACATAGATGCCGTACAATTTAGTTTCAGGAGGAAAAAAGTTTTAAATTTTATTATTTCTTCCTCTTCTCTTGTAACTAACCTTTTCTTCCAATTTCCTACTCATTACATATACCATTCTCCATGTTTCTGCCATGAATCTCTTAGCTGAAGGGAGTCAAACTTTTCAATATTAGACACCAAAGTTTGCTATCGAGCCAGTTGATGGCATTGCAATTTTACTCAATTTCATTCCTGAGAATAGCATGGTCTGATAACTGGCACCAAACAGAAAAGAGAAACAGAGATTGGGCAAAGGGAAGGAAAATAGTTGTTGTACTGGAAAAACCTATCTTCATGATTGGGAAGAGCAATTAGTTTTCTTTTTAAAGTTATGTTTCTGAGTAGATCAGGAGTTTATAAACTGCATGACTATAGCTGCAGGAATCTAGAGCAATAGATGGTAAGAAATCATGAGTTAAAAATAAATGTTTCTGAGAGATAAGAAGTCTATTTACATGACAATTTCTATTCCCATTTCAGAAGGTGAGTGCACAGCTGACGACATGCAGTGGTGAACATTTGGATATCTATCCCGATGTTGTACCTGTGCTACCCATACTGTCACCCCTCCCACACACCAAATACGATACCACACTAATGCATTTCTCTGTCATACTAATAATTGTACCTTAGCTCTCATGCTCTACATTTACAGTTTGGAAAGCTTACACAGAAAGAGCCACCTGGCCTTTTACATGTAGAAGTTGTTATTTTACCTTAATGCAAAAAAAGAATAGTTATACTTAATCACATATAAAGATTATTTCGAACCAGGCAGAAAGATTCAAATAGCAAAGTTTATACATTCTTTTACAAAATACAGAGATGTTTCGCTCTGCTGGCTTAGAGCAGCTGAAGGAACAAGCATAATGACATTTTCAAGTAAGAAGAAATCTGGCTTATATGTAGAAGCAAGGCAAAAGGCAACAGGAGATATGAATTCTCTTTCTCAAAGTGGAGAAAACATTTGAAAATAATATGCCTTAAACTCTCTACTTTTACATTTGCTGATGGAATTCCTGATAGAATTGGAGTCCTGCTACTACCCTCCAAAAGATCAATATTGGAGTTGGTAGGAATTTTTCTGACAAAATAGCTTTCTGTCACAAATATGTCAGCTGCTCAAAACCAGAAGTTTGTGCAAAAAATAGATGTGCTTCAATAAAGATGAATATGCTGGGGGGGGGGGGGGGGAAAAAAAAAAAAAAAAAAAAAGACATTCAGAGCTAATAATTGCATCCTAGCCTTTTTCTCAGATGAGTAGCCAAAATACTGTGTTTTCAGTCATTCTGAGGTGAGCAAGACCAGAAACATAATTGCAAGGGAAGGATAGGCTGTGTCCCATTATTTTGTATGGTGTCACTTTTGCTTTTAAATATGAGACAAGGAATAAGCTTCCCCTTTCATGCCCCCATTCACATAACATTTATGTGTGTCCTGAATGAGAACAAACCTATTTGATTTTCTCATTTCTCCAGTTTGAAAACAGGTGAACATACTTGAGTTCATCCCCATGTGGAACAGGCAATCAAGAAAACTTTTCCAAGGAGGCTGAAAAACATTTCCTATTCGGACTTATTTAATATTACTAGTGGCTGAAGAGATTTTCAGAGTCTTAAAAAGGTTTTTAAAAAAATGTCCTTTCACAGCTAACTGAAAAAAAGCTTGACAGTAAGACAACTACCTTTGCAGTTAAAAACATCAGCAAAACTGTAGCTAAAAGTGTTTCAAATTCAGTTCTACCAAATGTTAAACTGCAAACTATATTAATCCATCTTTAATAGCAAACAGCCTGCTATCTAACTGCATACCTTCTGGCACACTGATGCAGACACATAGTGAAAACAAGGCATTTTAAGGTATTTCATGCAAATTTTTCAAGTCACCAGTAAAATTTAACTCTCTTTTACAACTGGAACTTTCCACAGTGGTAATACCAGCAGTCATATGGTCTTCAAATACATTAACAACATGAACAATTATTACTGAGGGAACCATCAAAAATGCAATTGTAAACCAACAAACATGTCTAAAGCCTTTTAACACAGTTACATGTGACACAGAAACAGATTTCTGGGTGTTAAAGATGGAGGTACAAGTTGGATGACTTAGGCACAGAAACTAAGGGGTATTAAATTGTGGCTCTGTTTGAAAGTCAGTGTTTGTTACACAGAAAAATGAGCTGTGATGCGTACCATCATATTAAACACAGAGGAGGTAGAAAAATTCCCCAAATTCTTATCAAGTTTCCTCATTTTAAAATTAGCCCTTTTAAGGCTATATTATTGTCCTGGTATTGGCTGGGACTGAGTTAATTTTCTTTCTAGTAGCTATGTTTTGGATTCAGTATGAGAAGAATGTTGATAACACACTGATGTTTTCCACTGTAGCTAAGTAGTGTTTACGCTAAGTAGTGTTTACACTAAGTCAAGGATTTTTCAGCTGCTCATGCCCAGCCAGCGAGAAGGCTGGAGGGGCACAAGAAGTTGGGAGGGGACACAGCCAGGGCAGCTGACCCAAAGTGGTGAAAGGAGTATTCCATACTGTGTGACACCATGTCCAGTAAATATAAACTGGGGGCAAGTTGACCGGGGGGGGGGCGGATCGCTGCTCGGGAGCTAACTGGGCATCAGTTGGTGAGTGGTGAGCAATTGCATTGTGCATCGCTTGTATATTGCAATTCTTTTATTATTATTATTATTGCCATTTTATTATTGTAATTATTATCATTATTATTTTCTTCCTCTCTGTCCTATTAAACTGTCTTTATCTCAACCCACGAGTTTTACTTTTTTTCCAATTCTCTCCCCCATCCCACTGGGTAGCAATTTTCAGAGTGTGGTGGGTTGATCCTGGCTGGATACCAGGCACTCACCAAAGCCGCTCTATCACTTCCCTCCCTCAACTGGACAGGGGAGAGAGAATATAATGAAAGGCTCATGGGTCAAGATAAGGACAGGGAGAGATCACTCAACCAATTACCATCACGGGCAAAACAGACTCAGCTTGGGGAAAATTAGTTTAATTTATTACCAATCAAGATCAGAGTAGGATAATAAGAAACAAAACCAAATCTTAAAAACACTTTCCCCCCACGCCTCCCTTCTTCCCAGGCTCAACTTTACTCCTGGTTTTCTCTCCCTCCTCCCCTCCAGTGGCACAGGGGGACAGGGATGGGGGTTGGGGTCAGTTCATCACACGTTGTCTCTGCCGCTCCTTCCTCCTCAGGGGGAGGACTCCTCACACTCTTCCCCTGCTCCAGTGTGGGGTCCCTCCTGTGGGAGACAGTCCTCCACGAACTTCTCCAATGTGAGTCCTTCCCACAGGCAGCAGTCCTTCAGGCACAGACTGCTCCAGTGTGGGTCCCCCGCAGGGTCACAGGTCCTGGCAGGAGCCTGCTCCAGCGTGGGCTCCTCTCTCCATGGGGCTACAGGTCCTGCCAGGATCCTGCTCCAGCGTGGGCTTCCCACGGGGTCACAGCCTCCTTTGGGCACGCACCTGCTCCAGTGTGGGGTCCTCCCTGGGCTGCAGGTGGATATCTGCTCCCCCGTGGACCTCCCTGGGCTGCAGGGGGACAGCCTGCCTCACCATGGTCTTCCCCACGGGCTGCAGGGGAATCTCTGCTCCGGTGCCTGGAGCACCTCCTCCCCCTCCTTCTGCACTGACCTTGGGGTCTTGCAGGGCTGTTTTTCTTACATATTCTCACTCCTCTCTCCGGCTGGCGTTTCCGTCTATCCCAGCAACTTTTTTTTCCTTCTTAAAAATGTTATCACAGAGGCGCTACCACTATCGCTGATGGGCTCGGCCTTGGTCGGCGGCGGGTCCATCTTAGAGCCGGCTGGCATTGGCTCTGTCAGACACAGGGGAAGCTTCCAGCAGCTTCTCACAGAAGCCACTCCTGTAGCCCCCCTACTACCAAAACCTTGCCATGCAAACCCAATACAGGGGGAATGAGTGAACAGCTGCATGGTCCTTAGCTGCTGGCTGGGGTTAAACCATGACAATTACTTTTTAAGAAAATTTGCCCTATCCAGCAGTACTAAGCAGATTTGTAATTGTTCATCAAGCAGCTGTCAGAGGCTCTGAGCTGTCCAGGAAAACCAACAGGGGAAGAAAATGGGGAAATATTTAAGAGGACAGAATAAAAAGAAGAAAGTAGGGGCCTGTGTGTACATAAATGTAAAGATATATATATAAAAAATAAATAACAATCATGGTGAAACTCAGTATTTAGGACTCAAAAACCTTTACAGACTTGGACTGATAGAAAAGGTGTGTGGAAATGCAAATATCTTGGGTTTGATTATCAGAAACACAAATATCTGCAGGTCATTTTTTGGTGTCTAAACATCAACCTTTAATACTAGAGAAAAAAAAATAAGGTTGGAAACTTTTGTAATGTTTTTGTTTGTACTTTACTGTATTTTTGTCATCAAAGCTAAGGATCTAACTGAGCAGGATGGAAAGCAGGTGGGAGGAGAAGGGAAGGCACAAAAAGATGAAATGACTAGCTCATCGTATACATGGACCCTGAGTTTCCAGAGTCCTGATGTAGTATCTAGCACTAGATGCATTGCCGTGTTGTAGAGATCCACTGTCTCACTGATATATTTAAGAGCCACTAGTAGAAAGTACTAGAGAAGTGCAGAGTGTTGTCACTGAAGCAGAGCAACCGAAAACAATTAATGGACTCCAAGTGCATGAGCCTTATGGAGCAGAGAATTTTGTCTCAACATTTCAATATCACAATCACAAGTTTGGGTTGAGTGACTGTGGATCATGTATAAATGCATCCTTTAATTTAAAACCAAGATGTGGATACTTTGCTCTTTCCTTTAATAAATTGTTCCAGTGATTAATTATTCTTACTTGTTAAACAACAGAGTATTATTTCTAATTAGAGTTTGCCTAGCTCATGTTCTGGTTTTTTACCTTTTCAGATGAAGAGCCATATACAACCAGCAACCTCTTCTTAATGTATAAGGATCATATTTTTTAATCTTACCCTTGATAAACAATATTTGAAAACTAAGGGACTGAGCTTTTTGGGTCTCTCTCTTCTCATGTTTTCCTCGACTCTTTCTTGTATGTCTTCCCAGAACCCTTTTTGTGTTTTACAGTACCCTTTGTGAAGAGACAAGGGAGGGAAGGAATGGTGATATAAGGCTTGAGTCACTGTCACTATAGATTTGAGGTAATTCCATCTTCCTACTTCTTGTTGTTATTGGCAGGTGTAAGCACACAGGAATTACACTGCTGTCTTGCATCAGATTGGGAACTCGGCTTCTTTTGATTATCTGCTGTGATTCCTATGTCATTTTCAGAATTACTGAAACACATCTTCACCTTATCAATACTTTCTCTGAGTCTAGATGTAAGTCTTTGTGTTGGGATGAACTTAAAAAACAAGGTAAGCATAGCGTATATAATTTATCCCACTGTAGTTTTTGTATCCATCTGTAAATTTTAGCATGATGATTCAAAAATAATTAGCAAGACAATTGAACAGCAACAAGCCAAGAATAGATATCTTGTTCCTGCCAGATAATTATTTTCGCATTTACAATTATTCTGTGAGGCTTATTAAGTAGCCAAGTTCTAGGTAATAGCAGTAACATTGATCTCATCTTCTGCAGTTTATTTTTCAAGTTTAAATTGCATTTCTAGAAATTGTTATCAGAAGTGGTCAGTTGTAAATGTTGACATTTTTATGTCCTGTGTGAAAAGTAAAGTTTTCCTTTTTAAAAAAAAAAATCAAAATTTTATGTAGGAAAAACATTACTCTGAAAAAACTCATGAATCTCTAAAACCCATTTTCTATGATGAATCTAGCAAATTCGGGGGCACTCCCTTTTTTAAAAAATGTAACTATAGAATATTCATCTTGTTTTGGAAATGTTCAGCCTATTCAAGGACTACAGCTACTGAACAATATCTCAATATCTGCAAACCAGTGTCATTCATAACTTTGACTACAACTTTGTTCAGACAGCAGTTATAAAGTCTGTGTGTCTATGGCCTAAACAGACTCATGTTAATGTGTACATAGCATTATTTCAGCATGCAATCACCACCAATTATTTAATATGTCCTCATTACAAGCTGCTCTTGAAGCATGATGACTGAGGCTCCAGAAATAGAAACAAATTTTGTATAATGCATATTGCATATAAGATGATTTTCTGGAGCTTCAAACAATCTTATGTGATAAAAGGTATTTTCTTTTTTTTTTTTTTTTTTTTTTTGCTTAAGTACCTTTAAGAGGCGAGATTATGTGAATGAAAAAATTATAAACATATTCAAGGAGAAGAGAGCAGAAAAGGTAAATACTGTGTTCAGTCTTTATGAGGGCAGGAACTAAACCTTTGGTCTAAGGTATCTAGGAAGTCCTCTTTGTCAGCATCCACTGATTCTCAGGCATATGAAATGCAGAATTTTTATACAAAGACATATAAAATGAAAATATTCTGAGGGGATGAGGAAACAGACTTGTCCTGAAAAACCACATTAGAATGAGCCAGGTCACACCCAAAATGCCAATTCTTTTTCCAGAGAGGAAGTTATTTGAGATATTTCATAATTTAGCTACTATTAGTCAATTGTGTCTATATTCTTATATCACAGATGAGACCATTTGCTTGTATTTGCTCCCTCAGTTACAGAAAACGTCCCTGTTTTAACAGTCTGCCATGGAAAGACACTAGGGGCATAGGTTTAACCTAAATGAAGCACCTTTCCTACAGTAAGATGCCAAGTTGATTTACACGCTCTTGCATCACATGCCTAATGGCAAAATACAGACAGCTCTAATCTGAAACCCAAGAGCTATTTAACCATGCACACCAATACTAAACCATACTCCAAGCCTTGAAGATGAGAATGTTTTATTTTATCCATTAACGGGAATTTTTTGATAGCATAACACATACCTACCACACTTTATAGTACATGTTTACACCTTCAGAACGATAGGACTACAAGCAGCCTGGCCCTAAGACCTTGTCTTTAAGTTAGCTACACCACAGCAAGCTCCTATGAGCATATTAAACTGCACCAATTACTTTATGCTGTTTTAATGTAGATCTGATATATTCTGTAGGTTTGCATCAGTCCAGTTCCCTAGTGAGGGAGGACACATTCCCTGGTGCTTCACTACACCAAGACCTGATGCTAACAGACTGATGGCCTGAGAAAAATGATGTCACTCCTGATGCAACACTTGTATACTGAAAGATAAAATAGCAGAGCTCTGAGCTCTGCTTTGCCTTGCCCCCTCTCTGTTCTTTACCCATGTGTTCACTGACTCACAAGTCAGCTGGTAGAGGAGTTGGCAGTGCCTTCACTAACACTTCTGTACCAAAAAAATCTCTGTAAGCCTCATCTGGCTCTTATTAAGTCAACTAAGTATAGGAGCAAATTGTATCACTAGACTGGGAATCTAACTCTCAAATCCTGAGAAAAGCCTATCGTGAGTCTACTGATAATGTTATAATGTCATAGTTCCTTCCTGGGTATTTCACTGAAACTGCAGTTTTAAAAATGCTTCTGCTGGTCTTTAAAGAAAAGCCAGAAAAATCCTCCTGCTGCCCTTCTTCCAGCCCTTACTGCATATGTTAAAAAAAAAAAAAACCTACAAAGTTTTAATTAAGAAACAAAATTTGGGCCCTTTCAACTGCACTGAAAACCAGTTTTCCTTCTGTACCTGCAAAATCAAACTCAGGTGCATTTGGGAGTATTTGTACTGCCGACTGTTTGACTGGCATCTTCAAATATATTGTTCATGGTCCAAGTACTCAGGTGTAAAGTTTACACAATTGAATTCTAAGTGGAAGAAGCAAGCAAAGCTTGACACCTGCTATATCATGGTTTTAAAAATATATCTCTTTGAATCTGAAGTCCTGTCTGCAGTAGGAGCAACATTTGCTTATCAGTCACAATGCTAGCTCCTAAGTCATGCAAACACACATGAAAATATCCTGTACCCTCAGATGGCTGCATGTTTTGTTACATAAAACAGAAGCTGTGTGACTTACATTACTTTATAAAGTGTTACAGGAGGACTTGATCACCACCCAACAACTCTCAATATTAAGCAAAAGTGATTATCAGCAGAGCAGCAGAGAGCTTTTATTAAAATAAGTATAATAGACATTGAGAATGTGAGTTCAATAGAGTATTTAAGCAAGTGCTTAAATTAAGACGGGTAGCCCATCATCTTCTGCAGGACCATGTTTAACTGCTTTTTTGAACTCATGCTTACACAGGCATCAATGTACCGCACTTTTAACCAAACCTTGCAAAACACTTTCCCATAGCAAGCAACAGACCTGGCAAAATTGTGTGAGGAAAAGCCAATGACTTGTTATGAAGGAAGACATGCAGACAGAAAATTTGTGGTTTCAGCTCTGAATGCCACACAGCACTGCAGTGCCTCCTTTGAGGCAGCGTGAGCAGGACAGGCAAAGACCCAGCCTGCAGGAGTCTGAACTACCTTCTCCTTCAGTGAGGGTGCTCAACTAAATCTCCCATTGCTGGGGCAGCGTAGCAAACACTGAACTCTCACCGCTGATACTCTGAATGTCCTCTGGAAAAATAAAGGAAAGTCTCTAGGGCTGTTAATTTGGCATCTTTCATGAACACTAAATTCACAAAAAAAAGTAAGAGGGGAAGGTCACCAACCTAGCTGAGCAGAATGACACAAGTTGTACCGAGTTGCGATAAACCATTAAAAGCATGGAGTAACTCTATTTTCAAAGCAGTTGAAAAGGTACTGTTCAAATGCAGCACTAAGCATAACTAATTTATTCTGGTAGTGTCTTCAGGCTGTCAAATGCATTTTAAAAAGAACCCCATTTAAAATGCATCCTTATAGCAAAACGTACCAGTGTTATCTAATTGGACAACGAAAGGAGTGCACCGCGCTCTCCCTTTCAAGCAAGAATGGTGCAAGAAAAGAATATTTCTGTTGCAGCACAATAACAAAGCTGTAGGTGACAATTGCATTTTCCTATCAGTTTCAGCTGTAATAGGTCAGTACGATCACTATCACACTAAGCTTCAGCTTGCTGTATCAAAAAAATTAGAACAGACAGGCGCCACTTTAAGGCAGTTGGTACAATTTACCTTGACTTAATAGGGTCTTTCTGTGGGAGGATGGCTAGGAGTATAAACAGTCCTACAGATATTTTCACACCTTTCTTTGGTGCTTCATAATATTGGCTGCTTTCATGATATTGGCCATAGAGGTATTTAGCTTGCTCAGAACAGTTGCTTAGTCTTTTTTGAATATAATATCCCAGCCTTCATTCTATTAAATATTATGGGATTTTTTTTTTTTTTTAATGTTTATCAGGTTCAGACACAGGCAATGATACAGTTTTTTCCAGGTTTTTCAAGGCTGTTTGCACTCTATTTTGTGTGCAGACATATTTTGGAGCTGACCTGTTGTGTATTGCTTCTGCTGCGCTCCCAACAGAAAGACCGATAGAGCTCTACTGGCCATGCAGCAGACACTCTCAGAGTACCTTCTTTTCTAGACAAAGTAGCTATTTAACTTAGACAAATTAGCAACAAATGCCCTGTTGTTTTACAGAACAGTTTCCCAGTAAGTTAAGGGACATTTTAATACCGGCGTAAAATTGTCCTTGTTAAAGGAGGCATCCACTTCTCAGGGTCCCTGAGGTAGGTGGTATGACTGAAAGGAAGTTATGACCAGGACTCTCATCATCTGAATAGTGTTTTGTGGGCCACTGGCTGCAAAATCACTATACATCAAGCACTGAGCATTGAGTCTGGCTGAGTCCAAAACTCTGGCATGTAACATTGTTTCTGAGTTGTAAGTATTCTCCCTAATTTAATAGAGGAAGCCACAATTTGATAGAACACAAGTAGCTGGATCTGGCTCTGCATATTTCTAGCAAAGTGGCACCCATGTTACAGACAATTATATTAAATAGTCATATGAAGTTAACATTTCTGAATTGATAGCTTTTCAAATGGGAAACAAAAATATACCCCAAATTTGTAAAATGTGCCTATTATCTCTGATTAATTTGTCCCATCTGTTTTGCTCAGAAAATGATCTCTCTGTAAAGATAAGCTTCCATGTATGATTGTTGTTACTGGTACAAACAAGAGGAAGAATTTCAGTAAGCACAATTTTCACACCCCTTTGCACAGGAGTAACTGATTATACAATCTGCACGACAATATAGAAACTCAGACTTACAGCTTCTGCAAGGCAATTAAATAGGCAGGTAGAGTGTCCCAAGTGCATTGTCTGAGGTAACTAATATAATGTTCAGAACAGCAAACTGTAGCTTTGTGTCCTAAAATGCAAGCTCTTCTGACTTATCTATCACCGAGAGAAGAGAAAAAAAGACTCCTGTTCATAATAGGAATATTGTGACATGAGACTTGGTATGTTGTCCAACATAAGCAAGGCAATAAATCAAAGAACAGCGCAGCCAAATTTTTAAAGAAAGAATGTTTTCAGCTGAAAGAGAACTGTCCTTGACTTTCTTCGTCTGGATGTAAAACTAAGATTCAACAGCAAATATGAATAGAAGTAAAAATGTACATGCAAAATAACTAGCTCTAGCCTCTGAAATCAAAGCATGGGAAAATGAGAAATGTCTCCCTATGAGATTTTGCAATTGATGAATGCTGTTTCAGGATACAAGGAAATACTGTCAGTTCATAATTTAGACAACACAAAAATTAACCAGAATAGTTTCTTTTGATGCCTGTTCCTGTCTTCGTGCTTCTGTGTGTAGTTCTGCATGCACGTGTATGAGGATGCATGTGCAGCTTTCAGCTATGTTTTTTCTTCTTTTTTTTGCCTGGAAGATCAACACAAATAAGGGAAGACTGACTAATGCACCTCATGCTGAAAGTTTCTCTCCAGGGGGAAATGCCTTTGCCCACACAACACACCATTAAAAATGGTGAGGCTCCACATGGGAGCACAGGGCTTCCCACATGCAACAGCCTGCAGGATCAGAGGAATTAATGATGCAAAATGTTGTCTAAAGCAGGCACTTGACTAAAGAGCAAAAAAATATAGATCTAAAAAACTCAAGGAGCTCCTTGTAATGGCAATATGTAAAACATATTTTTTCTTTGTCCTGTCCTTCTCCCACAAACATTCAATATGAGAAAAGCCCTTTTATTTGTTTGCCTGATCTCCAGTTGGTTATTCTTGAAGAGCTGTCAGTTTTCCCCTTTCCCCATGGCTACATCAATTCCTGCATGGTGTGCACAAGGCAAAAGGGAAACATTTTTACTTTCAGAGCTGGATTCTTGTCCCTGTTAGAAATTTTGCAACTGAGGAATTATGCAGGGAAAAGGTAAATCCAGGTCACCTTCACTCAAGCAATCCCCAGCTGCTGCGATAGCCCCTGGAAGTGACAGTAGTCAGCCCTGAAATTTCTACAGCTATGTAATATGGCTGGAAGCAATACCATCTAGTATACAGTTGGTATCATACAAATTAATACAGTGTACATTCTGCTACTTTGCTGCTCACCCCACTAGCTCTTTCTTTCCCTTTCAGAAAAGTAGCTGTGCTGATCAATAACTAGAAAATCTGTTAGAACCAGAGAAAATTGTTTGCCTTGTGAAAACTGGTTCTCTCCTGTAAACATTTGCTTTTAAATAGCACGGACTGAAGCTGCATCCTAGATTGAGCAAGCCAGCAGAAATTGCTCACCCTAGTTTGACTTGAAAGGGGCAGTCATTTCTGCTTCTATCAATCAGCCTCAAACTTGACCCCTCTCCCACCCAACTTATGGTCAACGCCAAGGGACTGCAGGATCAGGATCATTAAGCAGTGCTGAATGGACAAGTCCTAAAACGAAGCAGAAGGACAGTCAATTGTAGGCGGAATGCAGCAGATTTATATCCAGTAGGTGAAAGAAAAATGACTCCTAAATGGGCTGGAGCAGCTGTGAAACTAGTCTGCCACCAGCAAGGATGAAACATGGGAATCTCAGACAAGAGTCTCTTTGCTATCCAGCTCTAAAAGCAATTACCATAGATAAAAGCAAGTTCCTGGCAGGGCAGGCAAACTGACAGGGCTCAATTCTTAAATAGCAATCTGATCCCAGGGGAACTTCCCGGTCACTTACAGCCCTACCATCACAGCAGCATTACTGACTGAAAATATGACAGCAGAGTAGGAGTGGGAGAGACTGTCCCTCCAAATACACTGATGTTGTCCAGAAAAGAGAGGCATTAAAGAGAGGATTCCACATGGAAATGACTGTTCTCGATGCAGGTGTTAGGGGAAAGCAATATAGACAGGGTTGGTAAGAGTGAGCTTCAGCTTTACAAATCAGAAGTAAAACTCTCAGGCATTTAAATTTTTAATTGAATCCCCTTTTAGTGTGCTAAATCTGATCAAGATTAGTGTTTGGTAGTTAATTTCACGGATCAGAACAATTGTTGTATAATCTCCCAAACACAATTCTCTAAGGCCTAAAGCTGAATTGCGTTTTTGCTGTGAGTGCAAACTAATAATATTTTTTTAATAAAAGAGGAAATAATAATATATTACATTGTATGGGGAGGCATCTATTTGGTCTAGTGTTACGCATTGGTTTATATCAAAATAAAAAAATTAGAGAAAAGATCAAGGTTAAAGTGAGGAGTTAGAGGAAAACTGGAGAAAATGCAATATCTTTCATTTCTCTAAAAGAAAGTTTTGAACTGTGTGTCTCATGAGCCATGACAGAGAGCAAAAACTGAGACAATAGAGCAGAGCAAGAAGCTGGACACTGAAGCATGGAAAGATGTATGCTTAGTATTACTTAGAGAGACAGGTGAAAACAACGGGTAAGTGAACAAGTGAGAATAAAAGATCAAGAAGATACGGTTGAAGTTGAAGTGGTAGCAGATGGCCGTACTGCAAGAAGGGAAAATAAAGAAACTCTACTTGTGAAAAAATATAGACCAATAATATAAGTTTAAAAAAAGAAGCCATCACAAATAAAACTTTTAGGATGTGGATGGCTGAAGACAGAACTATCAAAGTTTTACTCAACAGGGGAATGGTTAAAGGCATCGTGTGATAACTCCTTTGCTCTCTGTGTAGTTCTTTGGATCAGGCTAGCTCAGTGCAAAGTACGGGCAAGCTAAGGCATGCATGGGTGCATCGTGATCACTGAGGGTAACCTACATAGCATTAATAAGTACAAATACTTGAGCTTTCCTTGATCTAGCTTTAACCAATTTCAGATCCATCTGTTCCTTTTTGGATAGCAGCCTGGATGTTTCACGTTAACTTCATATGCTTCTAAATTGCCATCAGTTGTATCTTCTATTAAATAATGTTCATAATACAACAACCGTCTGGACAGAAGAAGGGCTATGTTCTCCTCACTAATTTCAAAAAGACTACTTAGAAGATGGGGCATAGAAGACCTGATCCCATGCCCCTAAATTTACTCCTAAGTTTAAAGAACACTACTTACAGCATCTTTCTGTGCCCAAATTAGCAGCGAAACACATTTAAACAAAATAGAAATGTGGTTTAAGCAAACAAGCCAGAGGCTTGTAAGCCAAATTTTATCTTTTCTTAAACATAAGCAAACTCATGACCTTCACAGGCATTTTCCTAAGCAATGGAAATTTGAGGCTATAAAGGACAAATCTTGTTTGCAATAAAGAAATGGGAGGTAGGAAATGATTTAAGGAGATAGGCTGTGATCCAGTGAGTTAGTGGGAAGATAAAACAGTCTAGCCTCCCTTTATGGTTTAGTTTGAGCCTGTAGAGCCATCTCCATTTCAATTCCCCTCATTAAGGAGTTTTCTCATTCTCAGTTTCTCTCATTAAAGACATAAAGTTTAAAAGGTGGCAACTAACTGGAAGAAATTGTGTTTGTACAGTGAGTTGAAATCTAGCGGCCTCGAGTTTTGCCCTCAATTACATCCTCACGAAGATATTCCTAACTTTGATACTAATTGCAAGTACAGATGGTATCAAAGTCATTTATCTACAGTTCTTGGGATTTATCAAAAGAATGAAGGTGAAGTGGCAGGCTGCAGTGACCACTCTTGGTTTACTCATGTGTGTTATCACTGATCACTGGCAGAAATAAGCTTGTATTTTGTGCTACTGAATGAGGTCATCCTAGCACTGAGCTAGAAACAAAGCAGCAGCTGTTTCCAAAATTCCTCCATAGTACTATAAAATGATGTTGAAGTCAATAATAGTGAGTGAAACAGTAAAAGACTTTTTTATGTTTTATCTGTAAAAAAAATCTTAATTTCTTGAAAAGAGATGGAAATGATTATTTGGGAACCTTTTGCTCTCAACCAGCAGCCCATTGTAAATTATGCAAATTGCACCATTGTCTCATCTTCCACTCAAGCAGTGCAACCAGAGATTTCATTCCTCTCCTTCTTCTGTTCCTCTACCGTGTAATCATCAACAGTAAGACACCTGCAGTTTAAGATTATATGTGACTAGTAAACTTGTCATTTTCTAAAAAAATGTCTGCATAGCCACTTGTCATCTAGATCGAGTAGATTTACGTACAAGTCTTTGAAAAAATTCCTCTTAACTCAGAAAGCGAACATGTGCCTTTTGCTGAAAATACCTCAGAAGCTTACAGACTCCCAGGAATATTTGTCTGCATACTCCTCTCTGGAAAAAAAAAAAAAAAAAAAAAAAAAAAAAAAAAAAAAAAGGAGATATTTTTCAGATCAAACAAAAGCTTGAAAATACTTACTCTCCTAAAATATTAATCAACCAGACAACAGGAGAGGTACCATCATATAACCTCCTTAGAGCTTCTAGTCTAGTCAGACAAAGAAAAAACAGATGAAGGTGCTGAGAGAATTGTATTCAATGGCTGGAAAGCTATGGCTTATTCTAGAGATGCTTGGTCCGCCGATCTCTCTCAGTTATAACAATCAATTTACTTCCTTCTGCATTATTTCCATGTATTTTAAGCAGACATTAATTCCAAATATAAGGAGAGAAATGGCATTCTGAAATAATATTAAAGGTGAATTCTGCAAACTTTTTTAACGATCAGCCTAGCTTGGCTATTTCTAAATACCCTCCACTAACTCAAATAATAACTAAGAATGTAAGATTAAGTAAGTCTTTAGTCAAAGTCAACATTGTTCTGCCTTTTGCCTCCAGAAAACCGTAACTTACTATTCTTCAGAGACATATTTACTTTTTCTGTTAATGAATAGCTTTGTGTTATTCCCAGTTAAGTATTATGTATTGTCTACTTCTTCCAATTTTTATTTGCTGCTTGGAGCACCTGCAATTTAACACTCCGACTGGTACCTACATTTGCAGCACATCAGAATTTTTCAAGAACAGCCATTGTTATCTTTGAATAACACTGCTAACCAAAAAACACCCCTTCCTAAACAAAGAACACACACCTGAAGCCCCTTCCAGTCACGGTTGATTTTAAAACCCTACTTACCATACAGTCCATCTCCTGCATGAACTGAAGGACTGCTGTCCATTGTTCTGTCATTTAAGAACAACAGGCGTATGCCAGACTGACAAGCAAATTATTCTTTCTAACCCTCTCAATTTATGGAATCACTCTGAAGCGGGAAGGGGGGGAAGCCTTTTTATCATGATCAATAAAGGGTTTCCCTGAAGGATTAAATTTTACCTATTTTACCCTTGCTGGATGAATTTTCTCTGTGGTGTTTTTGATGTTCTCGGATTCCTCTTTATCCAAGCTACTAACTTGTATATTGTGGATTATACTGTATATGTGCACAAGTGATACTCTCGCTTCCCATTTCTCAACAGTGTGTGCAAATGCTTATGTTTGCAATGGCCCTTGTACAAATACTACTTGAAATTACATTTTGCCTCCTTTTCTTTTCCTTACTTATTACCTTTCTGAAGAAAGAATAATAGTAATCTGTGATCTGCAGTCACTAATTTTTATTAAAGCAAACTGGAATTCTCTTGTCTTCAGGTCATACCAGAAGAAAAACTCATATACAGCATCGTATTGAAGAAGTGCTTGTTTGTGCCTGGAAGTTTTTTTTTTTCCAGTTACATTAGTTGGCCTAGCGAATGCTGTAACATTTCAGTGTTACCATAGCCCCCCAAAAGGGGCTCGTTTCAAACAAGAAAAATATTGCATTTAAGCTAGTGTAAACATTATCAACTGCTGTCTGAGTAAAACAAAACACAGCATGGCTTTTATAACTTCTGTAACACCTGAGTCATTGAGCCCTGAGCAGAAGATTTCAAGCTGGAGGAGACTGCTCGGTCCCCAGGGTCCCGGTGCAGAGGCTCAGCTGTTTCCACAGCTACCCAGGTGGCAGTGACTGTCACGGCCTCTCTGTCCTGGGCAAGCCCACCTGGGTTTGGGACCTCTGGTTACAGCCCCTTTACGGCACTTCTCTCTAGGTCACCCTGAAGAGTACTCCCTTGCATCTGGTCTGCCATTGCACCTACTGGTCTGCGCTCTTCTTCCTCCGCCCTTGGGAACAGAAGAGATGCTACTGAAGCTAATGCACTGCAAGTATTTGGTCCATTTTTCGTGTCTACTGTTAAATAGTGGACAGAGTTTACAACAGTGTCCCAAAGGGGAAAAGGATCAGTCAGTGTCCCTTTTGGTCACTGCAGGATGGAGGTGGACAAAAGCACAGGTGTTATTTAGCCCTGAGCAGACTGTAACTTCTACAAAAGCTACTGCCACCAAGCTTTTCTTTACTGCAGACCCGGCAAAATAAAGAACTTTTTTTTTTTTTTTTAATAGTAAACTGTTTCTCCTTGTTTCTGAACCATGCAGTATGGGTATTTTAGTTTGTGATGTTACTGACAGTTGCCACTGCTATTTGTATGCCAACATAGCTGAGGGCTTTTTTGAGGGTTTTGTTTCCCCCAATGTAATGAGCCATTTACTGTGGTAACCAATTCAATATTTCTAGGAAGCCCACAGCCTGGTTTTCAGACTTGGGAAAGGGGATACAAATGCCAGATACATAACATAAGGTTGTATATCACCTAAATTGTGAATACAGTGTCATATGTATAGACTCTGCCAGCTGCTGACTTGTTTTCACTGTTCACTACACATTTGGTCTGAATGAGACAATCTCATTACTTTATGTTTACAAGCCTCTGTTTTGTAGCAGGTTGAAGTCAAGGACATAAAAAATAAAAATATAGTACCTTACTTTGATTTGGACATACTGAAGATTGCTTTAAAGAGAAGCTCATTCTGTGTGTGTAAAAATGCAGATTGAATATGGTTTTACTTTGTACCTACCCAAGTTTTAATCCTGCTTTTATATTTTAAAACACAAAAGAGATGTAGAAGTGCAGGCCTTATGTAAAATTCATCGCAAATCTTCAAAACAGGTTTGATACGGCCAGTGACAAATGATGTCCCATAACGCATTGCATGACTATTTTTAACATAGTTCTCATACATAATTTCTCCTGCATTGATTGCCCAGCAATATGAACATGTTGAAATACAAGGCATTATAAATGACAGGCTTTCATATCTCCACTTAATCTTTGCAGGACCCACACTCACTTGACTTCATATGAGAAGCAAATAAAAACAAGTGATGCTGACAACTGGACCATCCCAGCAGCTTGGCTCTAGCCATCTATCTGTATTAATCACTGCTGCATATACATGGTGCCTGGCTGCTAATTCGAAAGATCCAAGCATTTCACTTGCTTCACCTTCTTCATCCTTACTTTTCCTTCACTGGGCAGTAATTTTCCTTGCGGTTGAGATCCTAAAGGTTGAGCCCTCCCCACACCAATATCACCAGTCATTGTGGACTCTACCCCTCAGGTCTAGTATTCTCACAATGCTTTTTTTCTTTCTTTTCTTGTAAGCCAAAATTCCATTTCTCCATCACTTTCATAAAAGCACAACTTTCTCTTACCCCCTGCCTCTCTAAAGTTGTTTACTTCTGCACCCTCCTCATTTTTCATCCACTACCTCCACTTTTGTCCTTCACTGTAAGACAGATGATAAAAGGCCCAAGCATCAGCATGCACTGGCTTTCATTCCCAGTTTTGCCCACTCACTTTCTGCATCACAGGATTATCTGGGATCTGAATAAAAGCTAGGATCCAGCTCTCCCAGGCAATGAACAGCCGTATTAAAAGCAGGCCACACCAGAATCCATTTGCATGCACCGTGCTGCAGCGCTGAGCACAGGTTGAGACTCTGCACAGCGGGGTGCAGGGCCATCGCTGGCCCCAGCCTGCTGCGAATGGGGACAAGGAAGGAGTCAAAGTAGAACAGCTAGCAATGAGAACAGCAAGTACTTCTCCCAGAAAAGCTTGAGGTCCCCTTCCCGGGTTCAGGTAACACTTCTGCACAGCACACAGGGTGGCTTTGCTGCAGCTTTGGCTGTGTGCGAGGGCTGGAGGAGTTCACTGTCCTTTGTGCCTTTGCTAGTCATGCTGCCAGCGTCTGTTTACCCTTCTATAAAATGGAATAGTACCACAGAGGATGCTGTGAGCCTTAGGGAAATAAGACACTTTTGATCCTGGGTGGAAAGTGTAAGAACTTGGTGTCAGCTCTGTTTTCATGTCATACTTTGCACCTGCAAAGTTTTCATCCAGAATCACTGTCATTGTCATCCTGTTTGTGGATACTGTGAAGCGCCTCTTCAACCTTCCCAGTTATTTGCATTGCAAAGGCAAATTAGAAAATGTTGCCTCTTGCAAGCCCAAGCATTCCGCGCCATCTCCCAACCCCCCGAAATGACTCAGTGGATCCAAGCCTCCTCCCTGCTGCGTCAACCAAGGGGTACGAGCAAGGACGGGCAGGACGCTCACATCCACCGACTCTCACTCGTACTTGGGGCCAACGCTGGCACCCAACACCGCCGGCCCTCTCTCCAAGGGGGAACGGGCTCCGGGGCAGCACGAACCCCGGGTGGCGAGGAGGGGGCCCGGCGCCAGGGCCCACGGCGGGCACCGAGCCGGGCGGGTCCCCGCAGGG
>NW_010972436.1:7272387-7300834 GCF_000737465.1 Haliaeetus leucocephalus
TGTAGACGGCGGCCGGGACAGCGGCGCCGGGGCAGGCAGGGCTCCTGCGGGGAGACCCGCGGCAGGTCAGGAGCTTGAGGTGACGAACCTCCTTTCTGGAAAAGCGTTTCACAGGATCGGATGATACTTATAGGCAGAGTAACCCCCCAGCTCGGGCGGGCTTCACCGTGTGAGCGAAGCTACGCTGCTATTATTAGTGCTGGTATTTAATATTTGTACAGTCATAACAAGTTAAATATTGGAACTACGTCTTCTCCAGTACTCCTCTCCCGTCAGTCCCTGAGGGTGGCTCCGTGAAGGAACAAATGCCTCAATCCAAAACCAGGACCTTCAAAGCCTGCCTTCAGCTGCCTCTCCATCTGGAAGCACCCGCAGCCCTCTGCAACATGCTTCCAGCGTTGCTTAAGCTTGACGAGGCTCAACAGCAAAGCCCCAGACTTGCCTGTGAGCCTTGTTGGGATCCATACACCATGTGTTTTCTCTGTGGCCTGAGGTGTGCTGCCCCTTACAAGACACAGTTGCGGCAGATGCCCTGCTCTCTCCTCCCCTTGCACCAGTTTGGCCAGCTGTGGAGAGCAGTGCTGGTTCTGAGTGAGGGAGGTTCAGGTCCCCTCTGCCAAACGTGCTTCAGCGCTGTAGCCAAGCCACTGCCCAACAGTGGCCTTGGGCGTTTGGCAGCCCCTCCTGCAGCAGGTCCTGTTGTTGTGGTGAGCTTGGTCCCAAGTTGAAGCATACAAATCCTGTTGGTGAGGAACTCAGATGAGCATTTTTTGGCCTAGCAAATACATGAATGTATATATGATCTCTGCGAAACTTGTAGGTATAATTATTTTTTTTAAGGTGCGTCTGTTGTTAAGGATGGTGTCTTTTGTATGCTAGAGGCTTGTGATAGCTCTTGAATGAAACAAATTTTTAGCCGGAGGTCCCTTGCTTTTGGAAAATTGTGTTTTGCTTGTCTGGAATTCCCCTGTGCTTTATGCTGGATACATTATTCGACATCCTCTGTTGTAATATGTTCTGTAGTGTTTAAAGGTTGTTGCTTGCTTTCTGCTGGGGGCTGTGTTTCAGTGATGGGTGAAGCGATGCTTTTAATAAGTAGTTTTGTATCTTTTTGTCAGGTACTTTGGGATTGTTATATGAAAGACTACGTAAGTGTCATTTATTATTACGAATGCCTCTCATGTTTTGGAATTTAACAGACATAATATTTGCTATCGTGTCGTCATCATCATCATGATGTTCATTTTTTAAGTTATAATCAAAGGTGACAACAATGACATTCAGATGCTTAATTACATTTTACATAGGTGACCAGTGCTAACTTACTAAATTAATGCATGGCGGAGCAGGAACAAGTGTCAGTGCTTCCCTCTGTGGTTAGGGAACCGTCAGCTTGCTCCTCATATATAAAAATCAGTGTATATAGTGAAGCATATGGCACCAACGAGTTTATTAAAGGACTATTTCTCTGAACATTCTGTGGATTTTATTTCTTATTTCACTTGATGTAGATCTAAAATATTTTTTTTCCATCTTTCAAAACTTGAAATACTGAACAAGGTTAATTTTTTTAGTAAGCTGAAACCAGGACTTCTTAAGGTTTCATGAAAACAGAGAAAGGAGACTTCTGATTGCATCAGACTGGCCACCTGTCTGGTAGGAGGAGGATTAGAAATCCATCTAGTTTGTGGAAACATAAGGTTCAAGTCCCTGGTTTGATTCAGAGCAGTTTTGAACTTAGATCTTTTGTATTTCTGGAGAATATACAAGTCATTGCGTTACCAGCTGTATTGGAAGGGAAAGGAAGTGTCCCATCGCCCTGAACTGGTAGGATAGGTTTTCTGCTTTAACATAACTTTCTGGTCACAATTTTAAAAGTTTTACCTCACAATTTTCTAAGTAGTGGCCATGTCTTTGGTCTGATAGTAAATATGTATGTGGGTAATAATCCAAGAAAGGCATTTTGTTCTAGCAATGGCTGGGATATGTTTCAGAAGTATTTAACTACTTGGATAAGAAGAAGAAAGTAAGAAGAAAGGCCACCACATCTCTTATATCACAGTTTTAAGTAAATCACAGTTTTTCAGTTGGATCTTGGAAGCATGTAGGATCACTCTTCTCAAAGATATTCTGAAACCTTAATTTTGTGTGGAGCCAAAGCCACAGAGTTTTTCCTGAAGTTACTTCTGTGGAGGAGGGGGGACCAAAGAAGAACGGTATGTATGTTACCTGCTGAGGTGCTCTCTTTTTCTGCTCTTTTGGGATCTCACCTCTTACCTCAAAGTGTAAAAGGAGAATTGTTTTATCCTACAGTTGTCATTGCCCTGTCTGGAGTCACTGTAGTGAGGACTAGTCACCAAATGAAAGGAATTTAACTCTTTGTTTGCTGTGATTTGTGTACCTTCTGGCAGATGGGTCATTTTCAGATGGGTCTGGAAATGTTCAACTGGTCTTACTGCTCAAACTCTTGTGAGTTGTAAACTTTATTGCAGGACTAGGTTCTTTGTTACTCACTTCAGACTGGGTAGCAAGGATTTTTTAAAAAACAGATAGTTAATAGTTTCCAGGACAAAGATACCGAGTTTGTATCTTCTTTCAGAACTACTGTGATACCACATTCAGACAAGACAAAACAGTGGCAGGGTTCTGTGTCCAGTTCTTGTGAAGACTGAAGATTCGGCAATACCTGGAAAGAAAGCAGAAGGATATGCAGGAGACCTGACAGCCTTGTCAGCTTGTGTGTGTTGGTTGTTCCTGCTGTTTCACTATTGTATCCGGCCGAGGGTAAGAACTTGGAACAACAGGAGTTATACAAGCAAGAGGTCATTGACTTTGACCACTGACAAAGCATGCAGACTCTGCAAAGGCAGTCTCTAAGTTAAAAGATAATGCTTAAGGTACACCCATCAGCTTTAAGCTTTGCCTTGGCTCACATTAACTTTTTTTGTGTGGGCTAGTTTCTTGTTACAGCAGAAGCAGACCTTGAGAAGGGCATATGGCTTCCATTTTCTGACACAGCCATAGAGAACAGTCACAGTGGAAACTGTGAAGGCTTTCCTCAGGGTATTTTTTTTCCAGTGGGTTTTCAGATTGGTTGCAAGTTTTGGGATACAGTTTGCAGTAGTGGGGAACTGAATTTAGTTGTGTGCATCTAAGCCCATCTCTCACTAGTAAAGAAAGTGGTTTTCTGGAAGTCCCTGCTTATCCCAGTTGCTGCAGTCTATGATCTTGAATGAGGCACTGAAGCCCATCTCCACACTGTTTTCCACTGTGCATGGCTTTACAGGTTTCAGTGGATTGGTGACTTGTACGTTCTGCTGGAAGCTGACCTTGGGGTTCATCTGAATTTTTCTAGCTAGTAATGTCCAGTCTTGATCAGGAGGTAGTAATGAACATCGCTCTTCCATTGCTTAGATTTGTGTGGTGAGAAGGGTGATGTCTGTTCTTTGGTGTCTTAGACCTCCATCCCTTTTCTCTTTATTTCTGCTTGTAAAGATCCATAGAGTGATTTGGTGTGGCTCTTGGTGATGGTGCTGCACCAGTGAGTGATAATGCTCCATCCAACATGCTTACTGAAATGTTTTAAGCTTATGTGAAAATATTTCAGCGTATATGACCTTAAGCAAAAAAACAATTTAAGTCCATGAGAATAACAGTAAGAGTAGAGTTAGATGTATGCTTCTTTCAAATTTGAAATTTAGAGGGAATGAAGACTGGACATGCATTCCTGAAAAGCACAGACTTTTTTCCTGTATCATCTTGTCCTAGCAAGAAAGAGAGTATGTGCTTGTAGCCCAGCACCCATGAGAAGCAAATACAATTCTGTTTAGGCTTAAGAATACAAATGTATGTATCAACATGCAGGACTCAGCCCATATTTGCATATAGCATAATGTGACTTCAGTTCTGAATTTTTGGCCTAAACCCACTATATGTGCATGTAAAATATAATTAATTTAATGTTGGACCCTAGGGGAGAAATTTTATCTGACCTTTTATCAGGAGTAATTTTGGAAGCTGCCCAAAATGTAAAATCCCCTGAAGTTCTTCTGAAGGAGATGTTGATGAACAAAACACTTATGGGGATGTTGGTCTCGGATCTCTCTGAGGAAGAGAAACTTCAATGTGACTTTGCTTGGAGAAGCCTAGATTTTGAGACTGTTATCTGCACAGAAATAAGGTATAATAAAAGTCTGACTATTCTGTTCACAACAGCTGAACTTCAACCAATTTAAAAAAATGTGCAAAGTATTACATACTGAGTGGCTTAGACTCTGCCTCTGGGGCAAATGGTCATGTGCAGATCACATGTGCTTGCTTTGATCCCAAAGTTATGGCCATACTGTGAAATCAATATGAGAGGCTGCACTTTGTTCTGGTGTGGCTGTTCAACTGTAAGGAAGAAATCTGTTTTATTTATGTCTGGCTCAAAGCCTAGCTAGAGCAAGAATGTGACCCCCAAACCATGTGAAGCTAGAAGGTCTATCTGTCTGCCACTAGTGAAGCAATGGAGGGAATATGCAGTGAGAATTTTCACTTATCCTTTCAGGTGAACATTTAAAAGCTTTGCTTCTGACTTGCCCAGTTCCTCTCCCCAGAGCATGCTTTTTGGAGGTTCTGAGGGCAGGGAATCAATATATTGGCCTTTCACGTATGTGTGATAGTGTTTAAATTTCTTTTAAAATTTAAGTGACTTTGCTTTTAGGTCCTAGAACATTGCCAGTGCCACTCAAGCAATGTAACTACGGTGGTGTGTGTACATGCATGTTTTGCTGGGACTTCTCTTTATCATTGTAGGCTTATATAAGACTTGGCTAAAGCTCTCCTAGTTTTTTCATAGCACATATTGTAACTTTATATAAAGACTTACTTTCAGTATCCCTTCTCACTTCTACAGTGTAAAGGTTTTTTGGTTGTTCAAAGCATATATAGGAAATCTAGTGAAAAACAATATTTAGCATTTCTTTTAGCTTGGCTTCTAAAGGAAATAAATGTTTCTGAATGGTTTGGGGACCAGAAGTAGGTCACTGAAGGCCACAGCATTAACCCACTATTCTGAGTATCTCCAGAACAGTGTGCTTCAGGAAAAAATGTGCAAAGGTAGTGATAGGTGATGCTTTTTAAATATTTCCCCCAAGAGTTCTCTAGGTTTTGAATCTGTTGGCCAATTTCTACCCAGTTGAGAGATTACACATATCTGAAGTGGTGAGGTTCTTACGTGCATGAAAATATATCCGCCCAAAGATGGGAAACTGCAGGTGCCCCATTAAGGGAAGAGCTGCAACATATGCTCATATGGGGTTAGACAGGAGTTCTTGTAGGAGAGACGCACTGTAAGCATTCCCCTCCTCTCTGAGAAGAGCTTTAGTCAAGGCTTGAAAAATCTCCTGAGTGACATCGATCCTTAGGATGCAAGGACACCTTGCCTCAGTGTTGATGCTCATGGAAGTACTAGCATGCCCTTACCCCCTTAGTACACTTCCGCACTAGACAAGGGGCCGTACCGTGAAAAGCTGTCATGATACTTGTTTGGTTTTTTTTTTTTAATTAACAGACTATGAAGGTAGTGAAAAAAAAAAACCAAAACAAATGCCTCTGAATAGGTAAGATTATTTTCCTTGGCTCATTTTTCTGAGTTAGCTTGAAATTTAGCAAATCATGATTATCTCATAGCTCCAGTTTGGGACAGGAAAAAGACCAATGTGACTTCTGACCAATGTCAATTCTGAAGACAAAGAGGAACAATTAGGACTTCAATGAGAATAATCTGTGTTAGCTTCAGAGAAGCATATCTGCCATTTCTGCAGAAGAGACAGGAGTTTGCCCAGAAACCTGCATTTTTCATAGTACGTTTACCTCTTTTCCAAATTCTGTTTCTTGGGCAAAATAAACCAAAAGCAGTATGAGATGTGCTGTTAACTCGCCTAACACAGAGACAACTAGTGGTGCTGTGAGAGTACCTGTGTAGGAGTATGGTGTCACAGGCTGTTGGACACCTTTGCAGACATTGACACAGAGGGAATTGCTGGGCTAAATGACAGGTAAGCCTGTATCTGTCCTGGAGCAGGTGCAAGTTCAGTCCTGCTGCTCTCACCCAGTCAGCTGTGGTGAACTCTGCTCCACAGCCCTTGTAGCTGCACTTCCCTGACGCTGTGCATGAGGAAAAAAAGCCATGCTTATTGAAAGCAGTGTATGAGAGAGAGCTGAGTTTCAGGCATGTTTATTCTGTAATTAGTGCTTCTGAATGAATTTTTGAAGATGATAATGTAGATCTGGCACCTATGTGTCAGAGAAGTTAGGAAACTTGCTTGTCTGATGGGGAAGAGGAAGAACCGTGGTGGCAGTATTGAGTTCCTTCCAGCCCCTAAACCTCTACAGAGTTGGCAGAAGCATGGGGGAAGAGGGAAAGAAGTTCATTTTTTAAATTCTTCCTGACAGTCTACATGTGTTCTCCTACCCTCTGCCTCTCCTATTCCTTTGTCTTGCTAACTTTTTCCCTCATTGAGAAATGTTTACATGTGGGAAATGGTGAGATAACACCACATAGATTAGCTAATGGTAATTTACTACAAATGTCATGCATTTCTAATTTGGGGCTTTTACACGCTCTGTAGAAGTTGCTCACAGTAGAATTGAATGCTCAAAGCATTTCCTTCATCTGTAAATATACAGCAAACCTGCACTATGTCACTTTTCCTAGGACTGCATGGTTATAAAGGAAAGACTCACTTACAATGCTCTTGATGTAGCCAGGGCAGCCTTTGTTTCTAAATGGCAGCTGTGTTTAACTTTTTTTGAATATAATAAATACCTGTTGAGCCATTCTTTTTGCTTTTTTGTAAATTTTGTGTCACAGCAATCTGGATTTAGTGTCACTGTAATCTCACGTTGTAATATAATGGCAATAAAATTATTCCCATACAAGTCTAGAGAGAATCTGTGCTAATACCATTAAAATGTGCTTACCAAATCAAAACAAATGCGGCATTAGCATGTGGAAACTGTGTTTATGTGATTATAATGTTTCAGCAATACAAGATTACTGTAGGAAGCAACTAATGCGAACCTAGAGAGACTTCCCATTAGAAGACTATTAAAATGACACAATGACTGAAGCGCAAGTTTCAGATGGGAAAAGCAAAAACACAAATCTTGTCATCAGTATTCAGGCAAAACATCTATTGAACTCAGTGGAGTTTTTACCAGAATCAGGAATGCAGTACCATGACCTTTTTAGCAGCAAGTCTCTTTTCTCTTAACAGTACCTCTAGGAAAAATATTTACTTTGCCAGTATTTAGCAGCTGACTAATGGTGAGAATTGTATTTTATGCACCATACAATTGGTGGTTGTAAAGATTTGTCCAGAGTTTTACAGAAATGTTAAGGTATTGTTTCAAGGCTGTTCTGAAATAATACAAGTTTTGTTTATATCTTAAAGCAATTCTCATTTTCTTTTTATCTGAATGTGTAATTTTCAGGAAATATACCATTTCTTTCTCTGCTTATACAGCACCTGGAGCAGAGAAGCCTTGGTCTATGCAAGAGCACCTTGGCAATACCACAGCATAAACTAGTCATTTCCAAACCCAAAATACCTCTTATTGCCAGAGAAGAGCCTACCTATTTATCTTTTGTCATAGGAATCGACACCCTTCCCCTCCCCTCAGACTGGGTTAAGATTCACACATCTTATGTAGGACCATCTAAAATATACTTGTCTTGTCCAAGATTGTTTCTTGGCTCCCTCTGTAGTCCATGGAAGGAGGCCAGTATTACCTGTCCTATCAGAAACATTCAAAATAGGCTGGATGAGTTGCCTATAGATATGTCTTTCCATCTCCACTATGAAAATGGTCTAGATGATTATTCTGTAAAAGACATACATCATTTTAGATGGTTAAATGAGGTGATATGAATTCAGTCCTTGGTGTATGAAAGAAGAAACTTTCTCAGAAGAAAGTTCTACATAAAACAGGGCATGCAACTCATTAGTAAAGCACACAAACATTGATTTGTGTAGTAACATATACATGCTTAAATTAAGCAGTAGTCCTTATTCCATTTAAAAGCTGTTTGCCCCTAAAATCTGTTTTAAAGACACTAATTAAATTCTGGTTCCATCAGGTGAATCTTACTAGGAATAATATATTATTTTAGCATAATCAGAGCATGCTGCCTATGTAAATGACAGTAGGGAAGATATCGGGACAGTGGTTTTAAAAATAATTCCAGTCACAGGTTGTTGGCTGTCTTTAGTTTTCATAATTTTTTTATTAAAAGCAGTAGGTTTCTAAAACTGTGTTAGTAAGCAGGCACAGACATTAATATTAATCATATTTTTCATGCAGATAAAATTAGGCCTACTTTAAATGCTGTTTCTGTCAGTTTCTGTTTTTGTGATGCTGCTTATATTTATAAAAATCCTTGGCCTTAATCAAAAGGTTCAATAGTAGGCATTGGTTCTGTAAACTCTGTATGTGTGCTATAATCTTAAATCTAGAGTCTAAAAATCAACAGATTGGTATCTGCTACAAGAGAAACCTGGCACTGGAACTGGTAATTTTAGATGTTTCCTGCTGTTATAAATCAGAAGACAGCAGCCTCAGGCTGTAAGAAGATCTCACACACACAACCATAGGTCTTCGCAGTGGGCAGGCCAGATTAATTAAGGGTAATCTAAATTAACTGTGTCAGAAAGGAATTAGTGTGAACAAATGTTGAAAGTCAACTTTTTATCAAAGTAGTAATCTGAAAGTGAGCAAAAATTCACATTCAATTAGAGTGGCCTTTTTGAGTAACTGCACTATTAAATAGCTAAAAAACTGAAGTGGAAACTTGTTAAGGAAACAGACTGTAATCAATTTGTGTCAAGTTTTATCAAAAGAACTTCAATACTTGTATATTTAATTATGTAACAAAATACTTATATAGGTTTGTTTTCCTAACTTAACAAATGGATTTGAAAATTGTCAGTGAACATGGGGAAAGAAAGTCTGTCTCCAATGCAGAGAGTAGTTATCACTCTTTATGCTGTCAGGGTTTTACTGATTACCTGAGTGTAGATATTGAACGTCAGAAAAAAGGGGGGAGGGAGGGGAGAAGCAAAGGTAATGCAATTATCTTAGAATTATGTTAGTCTCTTTGCTGTGCATATAAGAATGACTCAGATCATTGAACTTTCTCCAAAATAGTGGGTTGCTCTGTAGAGCATCAGCTTTGTTCAAGGATGGAATTAATAACTGGGTTGGACAACTTAATTGAATTGCAGCTAGCAGCAGTTTCTAAGACAGGTATTTTGCTTTTAATTATTTGCTCAAGAATAATATTTTCTGAAATCATGTACTTCTTAATTTATTTGGCAAAAAATAAATCATTATATTAATCAGCCAGCAGTCTGTTCTATGAGAGTAATTATTCTTCTGCCTTCTCAAACAAGTCAACACACTAGTCTAGAAATGAAATTCATAAAAGAACAGTTCTTCCTAAGTCTGCTTTTACACAAAGCAAGCAAACATAGTCAGTCCTTTCTCTTTCTTATGGATGGCCAAGTTTTCATATGAAAATAGCTGCCAGCTCTACAGACTTCACTAGGCAGGTGATATCTGCCTTTTGCAGGGGCTGGGTCACTTTCTTACATTGGTACTCTGGCAATGACTGCTTCTCATGAGATGAAAGTATCCCCAAAGAGATCTTGACATTCTTGTGCCCTTTGATATGTAGAGTTCAGTGCCCTTCAGATTTCAGTTTTTCTGTCATCCTGGTAGATTAACTTTAGCAGTTAAAAGGAAAACGTCCTCCGAGGGCTTCACCAGTAACAAACCCATGTTTGTGATATTACTGACTAAAAGGGAGACAGAAATGGGAAAGACCTCTGTCTTTAATCAATAATGCATGCTCTAGTTAGTCCTGTCCTCTGGACATGATTAAACATGTATTTTGTTTCATAACTGATGATTTTGGTTGACTAGGGATTATAACTATATATCCTCAAGCCTTTGCAACTAGCATCAGGAAGATCTAACATGAACTGGGTAGTCAGCTATGTTTAACGTTAATATGGCACATAAACTAAAAAGACTACCCCCGCTCCCAAAAGAAGAAAATACCCCAAAATCCCAATGGAGAGAGCTTCAGCTAATTCTAACCTGCAGTGAGTCAGGCCAAACTCCCAGAGGGCAGTTGCCTTTGACATGAACCAACTGCAGGCAGTAGCCTCAACCTGTATCTTTGTCACCACTCATTTGAAGTTTTGAGAAATAACATTGTTTCGTTCATGTTAAAGATGAAGAAAGAAGTCTCTCAGAGGCTGAGCTGTATAAAGTTAGGTGTTAGGTTAAGGCACGTTCTTAACTGGTAAAATATTTGGTGAATGAACCTGATGGGAAAAGCACTTTGGCTTTTGCCTCGCTGTTTGGGGGCCACACTGTATCTTTAGTGACTGTTGTCAGCCTTGGAGGAGTTGTCCTGGGCTGTTCCAGACCTCCACAGCGCAGCTGGCAGGAGAACCTGAGACCCTGTTGAAGCCGAAGGAGCAGATGTTCACCCCCATCCCTGCGTTCCTCCTACAGAGGGGCAGACCAGGTGCCCAAACACGGACAGCTTCCTCAGCACGCGAAGGGGGCAAGTGAGTCTTGGAGGACACAGATAATTAAGCTGAATGTACCAGTAAGGAATACTCAGCCTTGGTGCCAAGTATCTTCATCTGGTGGCTCAAGCTGACAAATTTGTCAGTTGCTGAAGAGCAGAGAATCCTAAATGAACATGCAGTGGTTGTTATTAAATAGGAAACATTTATCTTAATGTGATATTGACTATAGCACAATAAATGATCACAATTTCCTTGTACTGGAATGTGATATTTTTACATTGTTACAGTACTGATACCAGTGCAGTTGGGTAAAATAAATGCTTTATTTTTCATGTTGGCAACTCTACTGGAAACAGCGTTTGAAAACATTCCAGCGAACACACACAGCGTGTAGGTATGTGCGTGAGAGGGAGGAGGGAATTCAGAAATTGTGTAAGAAAAGTTTGCTCTTTCTGAAATGTCTTTGTTTCCTTTCTTCTTCCTTCCCAGATTCTTTTAGAATCTGATTATTTTTTTCCCTTTTGTTGAAGAAAAATGCCTTTCTTGAGAGGCAAAGCGCAGACTGTCTTGGGCCCTGTGGAGCCAGACTGCCTTGGCTACACATTGACTCATGAACACTTGACTATGAACTACAGCGGCTGTTATTGTCCACCTTCTCCAGGCCAAGAGCATCTGTCTGATGCGCCCATTGAGATGAAGAACTTGTTTTGGATTAAGCAAAATCCCTACAGCCATAAAGAAAACCTTCTTTTGTATCAGGAAACAGATGCTGTGAAGGAGGAGCTGTTGCATTTTAAAGCAGCAGGTGGTGGGACGATTGTGGAAAACACGACCACAGGAATTGGTCGGGATATGAATACTTTGAAGAAACTTGCTGAAGAAACTGGAGTCCATATTATTGCTGGGGCTGGGTTTTATGTGGATTCCACTCATTCTTCTCAAACACAGGCCATGACAGTGGAGCAGGTGAGTCCTAACCATTGCTTCAGTGTCTCTCTTGTATGAATTATCCCTGGGTGAATCAAAGTTGGAGAGAAATTCCAGCAAAATAGATGGTATCTATAAGTTCTCAACGTGAAAAAAACTTGGGAACAGCATTAGTGTTTGTGTATTATAGCTGGACCAGCTCTACTTGAGTGTGCTGGGATTATCTGTCAGCATTTCCAATTAAGCTTCATTTTCTCTCAGGAGTTTGTTATAATGCAACAGTAAAAGTAAAATAGAGTACATCATGTGTGGGCATCTGGTACAACACCAATTATCCTGTTCTTTTTACAATTTTTAAGGAAGGAGTGTATCCCTTCTACCTCTTTTGTCTCTTTTTCTGGCTAATTGCTTCCTAATGAGATCACCCAGAATTCCTGTAAAAAGCATAAATAACTGCAATATTTATAGGACAGTTGTAAATCATTCTCTGCTCAGGCTGCTGTATGTTATATCTCTCTTCTCTACCATTTGTCCAGACTTTTCAGGGCAGAGTTTACATCAGATTATTTGTACGGTGCCTAAGACAGTGTGTTAATAATGACTGAGGTCCCCAGATATTCCTATAATAATAAATAATCATTCATCTTTTAATAAGAAAATGTGATGATAGGGAGAAGAGGGAAGGGAACTCTCCAAGGCAGGAGGCTGTGAATGTGGATGAACAGAGCTGAGAAAATTTTTTAAAAATCTGTCACAGTTTACAAATTAGTCAAATTAATTTTAAAAATCAATGGTCAAAACTTGAGCAGCGCTGCCAACCACACTGGACCCAAGCTGGCCCAAGCTGTATGGAACCACACTACTTTTCCTAAATACTCCTCCATCACTTCAAATTTGATACAAATAGATTTCTTGGGCCAAAGGTTTCCCTTCTGTATTTGGTGGACTGCTGGAGATAGACAGATGTCCTGTACTCAGCAGGTAATCAATACTTAATCCAATCAAGAAGACAGTTACTTAGAAAGGGTTGTGCAGTGCCTGATCTGTGATAACTGGTGGTTCCTCATTTGCCAGTGAATTTGACATGATGATAAGTTTTCTGATTAGACAAAGGCGATTTGAATATTTTGAGAGATGTTCTTCAGGAGAGGAGTGAATTCTGTATCTGGTTGTCTACAGAAATGGTTGGTAGACTGGTTGTACATGAAGCAGAAGGTGTGTGATCACAGGATAAAGAAGCCTGTTCTGAATTGTAATAGCTTGGACTGACTTTTGTGTGTTGAGTATTTACCAATATGTTGTATGATGCTGTTGAGGAGACAAGGTGTGGAGTAGACATAAGTCACAGATTTATCTGAAAATTGGTTTGGGGTTTTTCAGTTTCCTGGATTTGCTTGCAAACATTCCTTCTTCCTCTGCTCACTTCATTCTTCCTTAAAATCATGATTTCCTTTAACATTTGGGGCCAAAGAGTTAGAAGGTCATCGTCAGTGCCACTTTGTGCTCTCGATTCTGAATGTGTGCTTTAAGATCTATGGCCTATTCTGGAAAAGAAAAACTAAAGCTTTTGTAACAAAAACTAAAGCTTTTGTAACAAACTGCTTTTTTTAGGAGATTCTGATGTCTTTTTTGCCTATGAATATTTTAAAAGCAAGCTAATTTTGACCCAGTAAATTTGTCAGCTGAGCTTTGTTCTTGTAGTTCTGAAGTCAGCGGAGCTCCTGTTGTTTTGCGTTGGCATTCCCACAAGCAGGATTTGCCTTAAAATTGTCTCTTCAGGATCTTTGCCAGTTTCTACCTTCAATATCTGAATGACAAGGAAACTCTGATCCCTTGTTTTGCAACAAATCACATTGAATTGTTTCTGGAGCCACTTCAGGAGTGTGAGACACAGGTTTCATGATAAACGAACTTTTTTTTTTTTTTTTAAATTAGTCTCAGCCTAAATCAGTGTTCAAGTTATATGTAGACCAGCTATCTTGGCAAATCTGGACAACTGTGTGAGTGGATACTGTTAAATTGATTTGCTTCTGTGTTTATTTTGGTCACAGTGAATGGCTAGCATAACATTACTTGACAGAAACCGGATTTTAACTGCAGTGTTTTCACACACCCAACTGTTAAGTTCAGAAATATCTCGGGAGTATAACTAGCACAGTGTCCATAGGCCAAATTTATTTAACACAAATTTATTTAACACAAATAGTATTAATAACCCCAAATCTCATTTTCCTGTTCTCTAGTTTACAGGCATTATTGTTGATGAGATACTCAATGGAGCAGATGGGACTAACATCAAGTGTGGTGTGGTGGGAGAAATAGGTTGCTCCTGGCCTTTGACTCAGAGTGAACACAGAGTGCTTCAGGCAACAGCGCAGGCTCAGTCACAGCTTGGGTGCCCCGTTATCATCCATCCTGGCAGGAACAGCGGTGCACCTTTCCAGATTATCCGCATTCTGCAGGAAGCTGGGGCCGATATTTCAAAAACAGTCATGTCTCACCTCGACAGGTAAGCAGACTATTCTCCTGTCCTTCTGGCAGTGTTGCCACAACTCACTGGGGTTTTGGGGAACTACGCTCCAAATAGCTAGGCTTCTGTTGTGCACTGGGATCACAACATGAAGAATTATCTTTAAGTTTACTGACTTAAAAATAACTGCTTATATAGAGCTTGATCAGCTTCCAGCACTTCAGTCAGCATCAGCTTTTAGATTCACATTGATAAAAAGATTTTGGGATTTTAAATGCTCTCTTTGAAGGCCTGGGAGTGAGATTAGGAATAACTGTAGCCACATATTTTAAAAATGGGAATTCCATTAATTTGTATCCCTGCACAAATCCCTGTATTTACAAAGCACTGGACATTGAGCAGCTCTCACCAAATTGGGTGGGAATTTGCTGGGCTTCCAGCGTTTTTGAAAACTGGGCCACTCTTAAGGGCATTACCAAAATCTCACAGAAGCTAATGGAGAACTTGATTTGGCTGGATTCGGGATCAAAGCAGAAGGCAGATCTTTAAGATTCTCCTACCAGACAGAAGAAATATTGCTTAAAAAGAAAACAGTTGCATTTTGTATAGTTCTTAGCATAGACCAGTGAGCTAAGTTTTAGTTTCCTTGAGAGCAAAAACCAGGAGCACCACATCAGACATGGAGATGAATTGGGATGATTTTTTCTCTCTCTGGTTTAGAAACACAGCCTCTATTACCAAATCAGTTTTGTGTGACCTTGTGTTGCTGATGGTAAGCTGAAAAATATCCAAGCATTGATTAGTTTGGCCAGTTGCTGAATAATGGAGACTGTGGTCATATGATTCTCAGCAATTGGATTGTTTGCCCTCAATGTGAGTGTAATACAGGCAAAAGCACTGTGCTCCAAATTTCTAATGGTTATAGGCTCTTAAGAGCTTGCAAATCAAGCTACAGGTGTCTTCTATTCCCACAGAGCTCAATGTTTTACTTGGGGATTTTTAGGAGCATAAAATTCAGTGCCATGAAATTTTATTTACATTTGATTATATATAAATGATATGGGCTTTCTTTATGTGTTTACCTGTATTCCATTGTATCTATAGCTATATTTTTCTCTCCTTTTTAAAGAAAAACTGATTACTTAAATCTTTTTATGAAAGAGGACTGAGCAAGCTGCAGGTGTCAGTAGTTACATAGCCATTTTGATACAACATAAACATCCAGTTATGTTTTTTTGCCTTTATACACTGTTGTAAATCACTGAAGTCAGTGATTGCTGGAAAATAAGCAATATAAGTAGGAAAACAGTCAAGACAGAGGTGCAGTTTCACTAACTGCCGCTGATGCACAATATGACATTTCCTTATACTCCTTCTATCATTACTTTCACACATTCAGGTTGGCACTTGCTATAACGTAGACTCTAAACTACCGTGAAGTTTGGCTTTGCAATGTGCATTTAACATTTTAAGTCTCCTCCAGTGAGAAAAATCCATGTGGGAGCATCCCAGTCCCTTAAATGTGAGATAAATTTGTACATAGCTCCATATTTCATATCTGCTTTTGACATAGACAGAATGATAGTTTTCAGGTGGATTTACAGTCAAATGATAAAACTAAAATCCTGGCTACCATGTTTTACAATTTAGCACCTTAGAACAAAAGGTAGCAAGTGTCCATAGTGAAACTATAGTGTAGATAAAGGCTGGGAAGCAAAAGCTATCCAGTCTTGGCTTTGGCCATTTATTAGGGATTAAGGTTATAAAGGTATCTTGGTAGAGATCAACATTGATTCACTTGAGTAGCTTTTGTTAGAAGACTCACAGCAACCGTTACGAATGCCTGCTTGGTAATGGTTTGGTGGGTGTCCCTGCCGTAATTTATGGATGAGGTCCAAACTACAGGATGCTTCTCTGTGTCCCATCTCCTTTTCCATGCACTCAGGGCTGCTCAGGGACACGTGTTGCCCAAACACCTAATTCCAGCATAGAGATTAGCAATTTGACCTGAGAACTGCTGCTGCTGCTACATCCCTGTGGTTTACAAGGAGACCCAACAGCTGATGAAATTAAGCTCTCCTGCTCTTTGTTGGGACAGAGCACCGAAAAGCACAACACTAACAGTAGTTTTAAAAAGAAATTTTTCTGGCTGTGATTTTGAAATATATCGCTGGGTGGTTTTTGCCGCCTGCACAGGATTGAATACTCTTGGCTACCATCTCCCTGTGAACTGAGCAGGGCTGGATCTAAAATAACCCGTTCTCTTGCTCTGCACTTTGAAAACTCATTTGGTGATAAATGTTCAATCTCTGTAAACTGTAACATTTATTTAAAAATAACACTTTTTATTAATTACAGTTGGCAAGTCTTAGACTCCTGCTGATGGCAGGCTTGTTTGAACAAGGGTTTTCTCTCTCTCAACCCATCTGTTCCTCCTACTTGGTCCTGTTGTTAAGTCATAATATTGAAATCGTGACATCAGTGTCGCGAAGGCTTACAAGAAATTAAATTATGCAGGTGATAAACTCAAAATAAACTTCATTGTAACCAAAACTGTTTAACAGGTGATAAACTAAGAATGAAGTTTGTTCTAATCAAAATCATTTAGTGCTCTGATAAATATTAGTAAACTACAGGTTCAAGATGTTGAACGGAGCTAATAATACACAACCGACTTAAAAATTCTTAAGCTTTAGAAATGAGGATCCAAAATGTGCAATCACTCACCTAAAAGATGAGGGCTCTCAACCTGCAGGAGTTACCTTGGGCAGCGTCCCGACCCACGGGGCAAGCCCCCAACTGCAGACCCACTGCTCTGAGGAGCACTGGCTCCATTTGCCCTTCAGCGGGCCTCCATTTATACCCCAGTTGAATCTGAGCTGTGGTCATACATGGTTAATGGTCGGGAAGTTTCTTTTGACCGAAGTGTTCCGTTGACTGAGGGCCTTGCCTTTGGACCGAAGAGTGTACGTGACAGTCGTTACTGGGGAGAGCTGCGGTTCAACGGTCGGGAGGTTTTGAGGGGTTTCGGTCTTTACCAGGGTGGGTGCGCCTGCCACAATCAGTCATTTCCATAGCAATGGACTGTGATGTAATTGGATAGGGTGAAATTACTTTGTGACATCAATATCTGCAATAATAAAAAAATTAAACTGCTGCCCTTTTGGTTAACTGTGCTGTTCTTGTGGAAACTTATTTTTTTCCTTAGATGAAAAAAATTGTGGTTATAAAGATAAAATTACAATGTATCATTTGAGTGGTTTTGTTTTCCTTTGGATAGCTTATACTCTTGGTAAATATATTTCAAAGAAACAAAAATATTCCAGAGAGCGCTTGTTTCAGTTGCCATTCTTTCCAAATGAGTGATGGGTTTTAGTTCCTTCACTTTTCAAATCTGCTGCAAAGCCCATGTCCCAGGTACTCACAGTGCCATTATATATTTTGGTGAGAGCGTTTCCTTAAGGCGTTCCGGCCAGATCCCAGTGCAAACAATGATATATTGCTGTTCTAATGACAATCTAGAAACAGCACTGTACAGAATAGAAACTAAAGACAAAGTTGTGTATTACCAGTGTGTGATGGATGAAACAAGCCCTGGATGTAGCTGTCTCTTGTAACTCTGTTGGGAAAGTAAATCTGTCTTGTGTAAGTAATCCATTGTCTGTTTTTTTAAATGTCACTATGAATTAACCTGCTCCTTAAATGTCCTTCCTTGTTAGGTTGTCTGTTGAGAGGGTTAGTGATATCAAAAGTAAGTAACTCTCCTGTTTCCATTTAAAGATTATCATAAATGTTTTCATTATTTAATGGGGGAAGAGGTGGGTTTGTTTTGGGTTTTTTTAATGCATGAAGTCCCAGATGAATGTGAGAAGGACAGTGCTCTGTATCAGCTTAAGTTGCATGTGTCAAACAGGACTCCTGTTTTTCAAAAGGATGAATTAAATCTTAGATTATTGGGTTTGTTCCTTGCAGGTAGGAAATCACAAAATACCTATCCTTGCATCATGAGATTTTTTTTTCTTATTATTACAATGCTGACTTTGTGTTATATATGTTCTGTAGGACTATATTTGATACAAAGGAACTTCTGGAATTTGCTAAACTTGGATGCTATTTAGAGTATGACCTATTTGGTACAGAATTTCTTCATTACCAGTTCCATCCTGATATTGACATGCCGAGCGACAGTGAAAGAGTTGCAAGGTATGTGCTTCCATGCAGTTTAAGCTATAGCATTGCCATTGACATATGAATATTATTGGTACTTGTTTTAAGGCCATCACAGAGTGATTCTGCTTGCTGTTCAAAATTGTCTTTTTTCATACTAAAATAATGACTTTTTTTTTTCCTGCTGCCATCACACCTTTAGAGCAGCATTTATAATTTCTTCTATCTGCAAAGGAAGATGTAGACTTATAGTGTTACAGAAAGTTGCTTGAGAAGAAGATCAAGAGCTTTTTTAACTTCATTCTCTATCCTAATTCCAAGCTGATCTGGTTGAATTTTATCATTTACTGCATTTATATAGATTGTAAAAAAGGAAGGGCTGGAGATAGTGGATTTATGTTAGGGTTTGGCTTTTGTTTGAAACATAGTATTGGAAACCTAGTGCTGCTACTAAGCATCATCTGAGCCTGTTACATTGCCTCACAAATGTGCTAACCGAGCAAAACTCACTGCTTGTCTTGGGTGGATTTGATCCTGTGCTTCTGTCCTGAAAACCAGACTTTTTTCTTTCAAGCACTTTATCACCTCTCTTCCCCCTCTCCTTTTGCCCTTTGTCTCTTTTGAAGGATGAGATTTCTGTCTCCTCAGAACTCCCATGCTCCTTACACTCACAATGAAAATATTGGGCCCACTGGCAGGATACCTCTTCCCTGCTTCTCGTCAGCACATGCAGTCTCAGCTCAGCTGCACAGCTAATCTCTTGGGCTGTGCTAACACGAGGTTTTGCCAAGGAGATGCATTCCTTCCAGAAACTGAGACAGGTAGGATCAGCTGGGAATGGGCATCTCACTCCTTCCACTCTGTCCAGAGGTGTGATCCTCCTGTGCTGTTTGTCCACAGTGTCCATGTGCAGTGAAGTGGCAGGTTTCTGAGGGGTGTGCCTTTTTTCCTTCCAGAGTCACAAACAGTTCTTAATTCTCCTTCATGAGAAAGATTTTATGATGCCTGATCACTATTGAAGTCACTTTCTAGCTTTCGCTTACATTTCAGACATAGCTTCCCTCCCCCTCATTGTCAGATTAACCTCAACACTAATCTTCCCTGTTTTCAGACTCTTCTCTTCTTAAGAAGGTGCCGTGGTTACTATTCCACTTACTACCAAGTCTTTGCTGCTGCTTTTCACACTAGAAATCATTTCTCTGTCTTGAGGGCTCTCAGTCTTGCACTCAGTATTTTAAACTGTTGCAATGAACCCACAGCTTTCACATTTAGAATAGGTAAAGTTGCTCCCCTCCTGTGTGCCTCCCCCCTCTCCTGTGCCATGGGAGGTCAGCGTGTACAGAAGCACTGTGAAGAATATGTGTAGAAGAATGGACTATGCCTTGGTTAACAAGTGCTTGTTCAACCGTGGCAAAGTTTTCATTCTATCCATGACACTTGCTCAGTCACCAACGTCTTGAACTCTCTGGCATTTGAGTATTTCTTGCAGCAGGCTGTTTATAGGAAAAAAATACAAAAAATTTGTCTTCTCATTGTATGGTGTGAATATGTGCATTTGAGTTAGAAGTGCCATTAAATGGAAAAAACTGAATTTTTTCAGGGACAGTTTTTCTTTGAGTCAGAAGCAAGTACTAACTAGACTTACAGGAATGAGCAAAAACCAGCAATGAATATGGAATATAAAGGACCATGTGCCTCTCCAACCAATGAAATTAGTCCAAATATGAAAGGAGATGATTCTAAGAAGATGTTTGGTCAGCAAAGAACTTAGTCTCTCCAGTGTCATTGCTCTTACTCTCCACTTGGCTTGTGGTCTCTCTGTATTTCAGGCTGGAGAAGATACTTGTGATGTTGTAATACTACAGTATACGTAGTGTTGTGCACTATATGGCACTATTTATGGTGTTTTTTTGAAAGATGCTAATATTTTACCAGGATCTGTCTTTCTTGCCTTCTTCCTGCTGCCTATATTGATTTGATCCTGCTACATGTATCTCCTCATAACTAACTGTAATAAAAAGTGACAGTAAGGGCTTTCGGATACAGTGCAGTTACTTACTTATAAAACTAGTATTTGCTTTCTTGCTGATCAACACACAGTCAGGAAGGTAAGATTTAGAATTTCACAGTGCTGGCAAATGATGGAATTGGGTGCCTTTAGGAGGAATGAGCACTTTCCAGGTCTGGTCTATCCATCTCTGCCACTTTAATGCTGCAATCTACTGCCAAACTAAACGGAAGCTTAGTGGGAAACTTAACAGTCATGCAATACAGGAGTTCATACATCCACCGAATAAATTCTAAAAAATGAGCTGAGCAAAGGATTAAGGTTACCAGAGTGAAATGTGGAACAGAAGGACTTGTTGTAGCAGACTTGCTACAAGGGAGTGACCAGAAGGATCACTTCTTTTTCCAAGCTGACTTCTTGTCATTTTGCCAAGTGTGTTTAGCTGGGCCGCCACAGTAACTCCTCTTATTTCCTGGCATATGCTAGCACTGTGCAATGCCTGTCTTATTTATCTTCTTCTTTAATGAACATCTTTGAAATGTGTTTGGATGATATGGAACTGTCTATATGGAATATGATGCTGACAACTTCAAATTTTTATTACCCTGGTTTGCTAAATGGGAATTAACTAAAGATGTGGAAGTATTTGTGTAATTGAGCCAGGCTTCCTAAATGACCTGTCACACACAGGGTCTGGTCATTAACAAATGTAATGGGACTTGCTTTGTGACAGCAGCAAGAACTAACCTGCTGAAAAGGAGTTTATGTAGGAAATTACTACTTACTCATATCTATAAAACCTGTGTCCCATGCTTGGTGATGCTGAAGCTCTTGAATTCCTCCGTGGACTTAATGGGACTGGGAATGCAAAGTCATGCGCCAACTGGAGTTTTCCTTCTCCGCTTTGAGATGTGTAGTGGTATGTTTTCAGAGGTGGGGTTTTTTCATTCAATAATGTGTTTTAATTTCAATTAAGTATAAGGAATATGTCTTCTGAGGACCTAAAAATAAGTATTTTCAGTTATAATACAGTCCAGCAGTACACTAACGTGAAAAACGTAAATCCTGCCCAGTTCTGTGCTGCTGCAGAGTGAGAACCTTTCACTGACGGATGTGCTTTTTACTTTTGCAGGATTCGTATGCTGATCGATGAAGGCTATGAAGACAGAATTCTGATTGCTCATGATGTGCACACTAAGAATAGGTTGATGAAATATGGAGGTCATGGATATTCACATATCCTTAAAAATATAGTTCCTAAAATGCTAATTAGAGGCATATCCCAAGATAAAATTGATAAAATACTCCTAGCAAATCCAAAGCGGTGGTTGACTTTTAAGTAGGAATGATGAGTAAATATTCCTATTTTATAGGGAAGCTTGATAAAATTCAGATTTTTTTCAGGAGAGCACTCATTTTAAAACTTGGTTCTTTTCAGAGAAACTGGAAGTTATTAATTAGATGCGAACAAACTGATTATGACTTTTTAATTAGAACGACAAAATTATGTATTCTCTCTGCATTTTCTCCTTTCTAAAAGTCTGTTCATGAATGATTAACTGGGTATGAGCCTACCTGCAAAGTCTTTTCAATTGAAATTTTAAAATTTTTTCTAGAGAGTAATCTAATACTATTATTAGATGTTACCCAAAAGATTTTTGAAGATGCATCATCTGGACATTGAAGGAAATTATGGTTTTCAGTTAAATTCCCCTTCTCCAGGGGGTGATTTTAATCCTTGTAATATTGACAATCTTCTAATTATCCTTAGATTCTTTAAATAATGCTTGATAAAAGACTGGGGTTTTTAAATAGCTTCTGTAGACAACAGAAGGCAAAAGGAATCTCAAATAATTCTGAAGAGATATTGTTTCTTTCTAGTTTAACAATTTACATATTTTTAACTGAAAGTGTAAAAAATACATGGAAAAATACATTTTTTGAATAAAGCAATGTGATGACCTTTTAAACTGTGTGCAGTATTATTACGTATGTCTTTTTTTAATCGCTTTGATTTTTTTATCCTGAACTTTTGGAATCTCACAGCGATCATGCGAAACTTCATGCCGACCAGCTTCTTTTTGTAAGGATGCAACACCAAAAGTCAAAATAAATTACATAATACGGTTTTAATGAGTTGTAATAGTTATAACAAAGGTTGTGATATAAGTCTTTACAAATCAGTATATCAAGATATGATGAAAAAGGAAGAAATGTTTGCCTTATATGTGTTTTTCACATGAAGTGTGTTCTTTGCTCTTGTCTAACCAGGGCAGGTGATTTATCCAAAAAATGGTCTTATCCAGTAGCAGTGGTAGCCCGATTTCAAAAGCTTCTTCAAATTTGACCATATACATCTTGTAGTGTTGAGCTTTTCCAATAAATACCTTAGTAAATATGCATTGCTAGTTGTAAATGATCTCTAGCTTGGTACGTTACTGTCTGATACTACATAGAAAATCTCTAGCTACACTGCTGTTGTTAGTGTGCTAACCAATAAAAGCAACAGTGGAAGAGACAGACATGAAATCAGTTACACATCTGTTATTAAAATACATTACCTTGTAGAAAAAAAACAGGAGTAATCACTACAATGTACGGATATAGGTTGGCACTTTGTCATAAAGTAAAAGCGTTAACCATTCTGGTGAGATAATACACAAGCAGCTGGCAGCACAATGTCCCTTTATAAATCCTAGATGAGTTAGACTGGCGATCCTCTCAGTCAGCCTAGACTAACCTGGCATTTATTTCGAATTGGACAACTCAAAACAGAAACAGAAAGAGTAACGTGTTCTGTTTTAAGAAAAGCTTCATTCATTCAAACAAGAGATTTTGAGAGAGATTCGTAAAATCTTCATCAGACTTTTGCTGGACAGCCAGCACTGAAGAGCTCTTATGTCACAGTGGCAGACACTTTTGACATTTTAGTGCAGATAAATCTGAGTTTGTACCCTTAGTACATTAGACAAGGTTGCTTGTGGCAAAGTACATGAAATAGAAATGCTAGGGGTAGCCTGTATTACTCTTCAACAATTTATAGAAACGTTACCTTGATTTTGCCAAAATGTTAAATAACATAACCAACTGTGCTAAGGAGCTAGTTAATTATCTTGCTAAAATTTAGGCTTAGAATGAAATCTGCAAGTTTTAACCTGAGAGAAATAGACAGCCTCCCCTCCCAAAACCAAAACAAATAATAAATCCATTCTCTGAATAAAAATATTCTGTGGACATTACTGGTATGACTGATTTTAAAGCATTTTTATAACTATGTAACTCATAGTACCTGTGTTTAGTTTAATTCTCCAAGCCATTAATCCTTTATATGGATTAAACTCCTTTGAGACTTTATATATATATTTTTTTATATATATATATATATGAATGAGAAAAATAGGTTTTAATACACACTTTTTTTTTGCATGTAAATATCTGCTTCTTTCTTTGCATATGTGTTATCATTTTTGGTAATATGCTTATCTGTGTCCATTTCATAGGCACGCCTTACTACAAACTGTAACTAGCTACCATGGAAAAGGTCTGTGTGACAACATTTTCTCACATGTCAGATCTCCCACTCTTCCTTGGTGGGAATAATCCCACTAACTTCAGCGAGACAGGACACCTAAGACAAATAAGGTTTTGACCCATTATATTCCTATGAAATTCTAGTTGAACATCTGCAGTATGTTAAGCCATAACTATTTTATTAAAAATAGTACCCAAGTACAGACTAAGTGCTAAAAGACTAATGAATACTAATTGCTGCAAAGAAAAGACTCTACCTTAGTCTGAGGATGTGGATGCCAGGCTTGCTAAATATTTACACAACTAACCATCAAGAATGGGCCTGTAATAATTGTCTAAATATATATTTACACGTTTACAAATTAAAAGCCAAATCCTTTTTCCACTAATATCAATGGGAGTTTTGCCATTGGCTTTGGTGGAATCAGGGATTTGGTCCAATAGAGTTTGTCAACTGTTACATTTTTCAGGAAAAAGAAGTGTTTCTTCTATCCTTCTTTTTCTTTTAGAATACAGCTAAAGGGAAGACAAAAACAACTCCACTGGTTTGATTTTATGTTAAAAGTCTAATGTAAACCTACAAAGCAGGAACATTGAGTTAAGGCTTGAAGCTGATTAGTTTCTAGTTTTAAGTGGAAGGATAAGAAAAGTACAAGGCAAACAATTCCTTTGGAGAGAGAAAGTATATTTTGATTACCTCTTCCTTTTATTGTAAAATCATTCCTCACCACAGTATGAGTGGACTCCAAGCATCATTGTTAGCAAGTAAGTCACAAGAACCAAAGCTGAAGTATGGATAAAGCAGCAAGATCATAACACATCAAAGTATCATATACACTGAAGAAATAACTCGGCGTCCTTAGGTGGTTTTTTTTCTATAAAAATTTGATCTATGTAGGACTTCATTCACATGGACACTAACAATGAGGAAGTATTTGCTTTGGCGGTAGTGGATCGCACATCTGTTTAACATGTTTTGTAATTTTTTAACATAAGGTTTCTCTGTGTTGTACAGATGTGAATCAGGTAGCATTCGACTTTTTTTCCCCGCTACTGAGGTGTTTGGTGGTCACTCTTTGCTGGGGTGCTTGTTTCATTGACTTTTGCCACGCAAATCCATTGCTTAGAAGAGCAAGCTTCATTTTTGGACCGGTTTGGTGGGTCTTTTTACTCATTTTCAGTCGGCATAAATAATAAATCCAGAAAATGTGCTGTATTTGTTGTTGTTTCCTCCGTGTGCTTTTCCTCCATCTAATTTAATGTAAACTTCGTCTCCTGGCTCCAAATGAAGAACCACACTGTTACTGGCATAGTCGTAGTTCTGATCAGCATCCTGAGCAATCGCACTAGCTCGAACCTACATAAAATACATAATGAGTGGTTAAGAAAACTCAGATAATTCTTCCTGCATGATGAAATCAAAGCATATCCACAACATTTTATTCAGCATGCATGAGTTGCCACTTCAAACGTCTGGCAACATATATTGTAGGTTTTTTTCCTATGGTTATTGCTTATTTTCTCCTACAATACAACATCTGAAACTAAAGCAGTAATGTGCTCCTTTCTCAGTCATCTGATTAATACACAACTGCTTGCACTCCTGTAGATATTTGGAGCCTTTTTAAATATATGCGTAATAATAGCTGGAGTTCAGAGAACTGAATCTGGTCGTGTGCCAGTTTTACATTGGTGTAACTTTTATTTCAGTGGGACAAGTGATTGACATTGGTGAGGATCCACAGTGAGGCCGTATTGATACCAGGCTGGACTTTTTCCAGAGGCAATTTATTGTCATACTACTAATAGGATCATGCTGCAAAAAGAATACAAAAAGTACACACACACATGCACACACTCCAGTGCACACAAGCAGGTAAGGATCCTAGCTGGTGTTTGGGAAAACTGTTATTGCCACATTTCAGTAAGCAAACATTTAGTGTCTGTGTTGCAAGAGATGCACATTTGAAAAATCACAGATGAGTCACTTGCTTTAAGAGGTTTTGGAATTTACAAGGAATTGAGGACATTTCATTTGCAGCTTTCACTTAAAGACACATTTTTTCCCATTTCTCCCTTGCTATTCCACTACTGTTTAAATTTGACATTGCTAGCAAAGTGGAAATAATCTGTAACTTCAAGATGTATGTTGGTTTCCAGCAATGAACAGCCTGTGCCTTTGTAAATTTCCAAATCATTTATATATAATTTGACCCTGTTTGGTAAAATATTTAAGCTTAGTTGTATGTGATTTATTTCAGTGTAACACATCATCTGCTTGTTGCTTGTCTTTGTTCTAGCGTGGTTACAGAGCAGTAAGTGATTTAGTGGTACTGCAAACCTGAACTAAGTAATAATGCATGACTTGGCGTACTATATGTGGGATTTTATCTGTTCTGAATTGAAAAAATAGGCTATAAGTCACAAATTTTCATGGATTCCTTTCAAAGTTTAAATGATAAATTTCCAAATTAAATTTTCATGTGATATGATCTCACATTAATATTGAAATGTTAAAAAGAAGGGGGTTCTTTACCATGCAACATCTTATGGCATTATGCAGCTTAAAAATCACAGTAGCTGGAAATTCTTTATACATCCTGTAAGAAGAGTGAGAAAGGCTTAAAGGACTTACAGTGGTGTGACAGTCTGCAAATTTAAATTGATACATGGCATGATGATAAACCACAACTATTTCAGGACTTCTTGATCCTGAATTGCCTGGTGTTGTTTACAGAGGTGATCTATTTTGCTAGTGTTTAAGCAATAATGATTCTAAGCAGAGGGTATTTCCTCTGGGTTAATGACTAGCAGGGTGGAGTTGAAGGCTCTGGGCCATTAACCCTGGAAATACTCTCCAAAGAAAATAACGGGCTGAGACTGTTGCTGGTAGTGTAAATGGAAAGGGCATATGGGAAGGAGTGAAAAGGCTATAGATGAGTTAGAAAAACTTTAATGGAGAACTAGTATCTTGCATGCTGGTAAGCAAAATGGTTTAAATTACTTTCCAAATTCCCATTTACATCATATTGAAATGCTACTTTGTGGATTTGTCTAAAATGTAGTTTTTCTGTGGATAGTAAAGGAGAATTCAAATTGTATTAGTGACTATCCTAAGGGAGTCAGCATAGGGACACTGACTACAATAGCAATGGGTATTTAATTTTTAAGATTCTGGATAGTACATACTGGCTGAAGAAAAAAGATCCTGCGTATTGAAAGTCTAGAAACCAAAGTGTAGCTCTTACTGCCCTATGTATAAACAAATGTCCTGTAAGCTCCACTGTGCTATTCTTAGAGGTTTTACCTCCTTGTTTGGTTAGCCAGAGCAATTTCTTTTTAAAGCCTGGGAGAACAGTCTCAAATGAATTATCAGCGTACTGCTGCAAGAGGGTAAATGTATCTCGAAATTAAACCATTAACGCACTATCAATTTCATAAGTTGCATGACTGCTCACCTCATCTTTTGTGAAGTTACACTCTCAGGTTGCACACACATACTAGCTAAGCTACGTGATCTCAGCAGGTCCCTGTTCAAGCTTTGTAACCATTAAAGAAGGCAATGTGTTAACAGTGGAGACCTTGAGGTTCCTCCTGTGCATTGCTTAGGAATGTTTGGGTTTTTTTCTGTAAGTGATACACTCTTCCAGCGGTTTGGGTTTTTTTCATTGTTAGAAAACACTGAATTTATAATGTTATCTTTGCCAGACTCCATTTAACGACTTCCAAAATCTCTGAGCTTTCTTACAAAAATACACAAAAAGTTAACTGCTACCTCATCATATCAGCGTCTAGTGTTTCAAGAATAAACCATAATCAAAAGGAGACACTGCTGCATTAAAACTGTGCTCTGTGCATCAATTTTAAATAGTTTGCATGCAGATATTTACCTAAATACTTATCTTTGCATAGATATATACAAATATATATATAGAACCCCCGCCCCCTTTTTTTTTTTTTTCCCTTTGAATCCCGGCAAGTTTAATATGTCTGGTACTGGAAGCAGTTACATTTGGGAACAGTTAGACTTCAGGCTGAATATTTATAATCGGTCACTTTTTAAAAAGTACCGGCATGTATTTATTTCTCCGGGTTTGGGAAAATAAACACTTTAAAACATTACAAATAGGCGTCAAAAATAGTTTAATGTTTTAATTGCAAGTAAAATGGCATTCTCGCCGTGGACGGCATTGCCTTTGTATGAATAAATCAAAGTGGATGTATTAACGATGTACTATGTTCTACTCGTCCTGGTTTATCTGCTGAGGTAGTATTTATGGCAGGCATTTCCTAATTCAATTAACTGCCGCTGATGCCCTCATTATTCTGTTTTCGCGGTCCTTCTGAGGAGCCATAAACAAAAGGTGAAGTGGCGCACCAGATTAATTTACCGGCCGGCGATGCTCCCGCCGCCGCTGCGCACCGAGGGCCGTGCGGCGGCGGCCGGCGCTTCCCGGGGGAGGAGACAGGCAAACGAACGAGCCCCTCCGCGACCTGCGAGGCGCGGCGGGGACACGCAGCCCGATTTTCAGTCCTATGGACGCTGCCTAGAGCGGATCAGCACCGCCCCCGCCCAAGCCCACCCCGCCGGAGGGCGAAAAGCCGGGGGAGAGCGGCAGCGCTGGGCTCCGGGCTCCCCGAGCCTGGGAAAGCCGGCGGCCCGGCCCCGTAGCCCGCTGCGCGCCGGCACAGCTCAGGCAGCCAACGACCTGTTGCGCGGCCGGACCCTCGCCCGGCCGCCGCACGGGGGGCCGG
>NW_010972436.1:7300844-7301452 GCF_000737465.1 Haliaeetus leucocephalus
CGGCGGGACCACCGCGGGGCTGCCGGAGGCACGGGGAAGCGCGGGCACGCCGCGCTCCCCGCCGGGCAGCCGGCGCCGGAGGGACGGCGGTATCGCTAAGCGCTGTCGTAGCTAGGGCCGACCTCTGCGGGTTTGTTAACCACGTCGTGAGGAAGCGCAAAATCGCGGAGAACGGCTCCCCGGCGGCAATGTTCCAGGCACAGCCTCCGCCAGCGCGGTGGCAACGCTTATCCTCCTTAGAAAGGGCGATTCCTCCGCCTTTCAGACGGTAGCCTCGCAAGATCTTTAATTATCTGGAGCGTTTCCCTCCCGCCGCGGGGGGTGCCGGCGGACCTCGGGCCGTGCCCAGCCCGCCTCCCTCCGCTGCTCGGTCCGCCACGGGGCGAGGTCTGCGGCCCCCGAGCTCGCCCGGTTACCGGCTCTCCCTGCCGCAGGGAAACCTCGCTCCCCGCCGGCGGCCGAGCGTGCCAAAACCGGCGCCCCGCTGCGCGGGAGCCCCGTCCCGTGCCGCGGCTGCTTTCCTCCCCCACATCGCATCCTGTCCCCACCCAGGACCACCCTCCCCTCAGCTCGCCCGCCGCCCCCGGCTCCCCTTCCGTCCCCGGGGA
>NW_010972436.1:7302136-7302520 GCF_000737465.1 Haliaeetus leucocephalus
GGAAGCCCCTCGCGTCCCCGGCCGCCCCCGGCGCCCGGCGCGGCGCCCACCTGGTTGTTCTTGCAGAGGTCGGCCCACATGCTGGTGCCGTCGCCGCCCCGCATGAGCACATGGTAGGTGAAGAAGTAGATGCCGGGGATGGAGCAGGTGAACTTGCCGGTGGTGGGGTCGTAGTGGTTGCCCAGGTTGGTGACCACGTCGTCGAACTTGAGCACCTCGTAGCCCTCGTGCTGCCGCTTGAGGCCGGCGTAGAAGGCGATCTTGGGGACGGTGCTGTAGGTGGCGGCGCTGATGGCCCCCGCCGCGTTCAGCCCCGGCGCCCCGGGGGGGCCCGGCAGGCCCTGCCGCCCCGGCTCGCCCTTCTCGCCGGGCGGGCCCACCGGG
>NW_010972436.1:7302530-7303017 GCF_000737465.1 Haliaeetus leucocephalus
CGGGCCGGGCGGCCCCGGCTCTCCCGGCGGGCCGCGGGGCCCCGCTTTGCCCGGCCGGCCGGCCTCCCCCTTGGGCCCCTGGATGAAGGTGGGCAGGGACTGCATGAGGCCGCGGTCGGGCGTGGCCGCCGTGCTGGGCGCCTTGGTGCCGCCGTAGGGGTCGCAGACCATGCGGCAGGTGCCCAGCATCTCGTAGTGCGCCGAGGTGCCGGCCGAGCTGACCAGCACCGGGATGAGGATGACCAGCAGCAGCACCATCACCACCCCCAGCGCGCCGGCCGCGATCAGCCGCCGCCTGCTGCCCACCAGCCGGCTCAGCGCAGGGCGATCCTCTTGCCTGCTTTTGGACAAAATCTTGATGGTTGGCGGGGGACCTCCTCAGAGCCGAAAAACCGCCGAGCCCGCGCGAGCTCGGCTCCCCGGGGGCTTCGCCGCCCTCCCGCTGCCGCCGCCGGCGGCGGGGGCTCCCGCGGGTCGCGGCGGTCCA
>NW_010972436.1:7303027-7376609 GCF_000737465.1 Haliaeetus leucocephalus
AGCCGGAGCCCGAGCCCGAGCCGGAGCCGGAGCCGGAGGGAGAGCGGGATCCTGCCCGGGTGCCACCTGCCAGGAGAGGAGGAGGCTGACGAGCGCGCTGGAGCAATTTATAGGCACCCAAAAGCGCAGGGGAAAGGGGAGCTGCTTTGGCATCTCATCCCAGCATCTGCTCCGCTCTTCCCACTCACAGAGAGTTTGGCATTACTCTGGCAGTGTGGGAAATATATATTTTTTTTCCTCTCTCCCTCCCCCACCCCTCCCGCAAACGGATGAACAGCGAAATCGTGAGCCTCACTCACTAGCTGTATCTTGCGATGACAGCTCTTTCTGGAGCAGACCAAGAGGAAGAGATGTGCTTAGCAGCCTCTGGGTACCCTTCAGGTCACCGATGGAGAATTAAAAGGTCAATCCACCTCCTGCTTAACGCTACCCTGAGGCCACCCTGCCGTATTAGTGTTTGCTGGGAAATACCGCTTTAAATGTAGGGATGCTTTACAGTTACCGATTGTCCAAGTGGAAGTTATTTGAAAATACACCTCCCACCTCGCACAGTAATAGAGATTAGCATCTCTCACAATTTCGGATCTCCCTCTTCCCCCTCCCCGATTACAACCATAAAGGCAGAGAAGGAAACCGTTCTTTCTGTGAATTAAAACTGACATACTCATCACCGGCTGCAGTGTTTCCCGGTGTTAAAGCCAGCCATCGCTTTGCTAGCAAACTGACACCAAGGGAAAGAGTTCCCTTTTGTTTAGAAGCTGAAGGAAGGTGTGGGGCATATGCAGATCAACAGATGCCTGGACCTGAGAAAAAGGTCTCTCTGGCTTAACTCGGCAGCAGCAAAGCATTTTGTTAAGTCTTGTGGTTTTCTTCTTTTTTTTTTCTTTTGTGTGTGTGTGTGTGTGAAAGGTTTCTCCTCCCCCAAGGGCTGGCGAGCACCTCTGTGACTGAGTGGGAAGGTGAATGTGCAATATTAGTGGCGTTTCTCCCAAGAAAATATTAAGGAACCTGTCCTGCTTACAGATATACAAGGTACACAAAGAGCTGTTTAAATAAACAAACAGAATTGATTCCTAAATCATACTTCTGTATTCAGGAGCAATGGATGTCAATCAAACGTGGGTGACATTTGCCTGTCAATACAGGGATGATGGGTGGAAAGAGTGTGACTTATTACAGCAAGGCAAGAATCGGAAATGAGCAACAGCGGCAAATAGGACAACAACCAAATAATAGCATCTCCAGCGATGATCAGAAGGCTGTGATCTTGTCTTGGATTTTATTAGCACAAATCCCCTCTCCCCTCACCCGTTCTCTTTTCTTTTCTGTTCCACAACACAATAAGGTCAAACAAGCAGGCAGTGGGAAACAAAGATTCATTGATTCTTCCTTTTAAGCAGAAATGTCAGCAGCTCCTTTTGCTCTTTCCTGAGAGACTCAAAGGCATCGAGTGGGTCCATGCTGCGTAGAAATGGGCCAGCCCAGCTCCTTATCTCCCCAGAAAACTCCCGATAAACCTTCCATTTCCCGCACTTGTAAATATCCCTTCCCCCCCCCCCCCCGCTTTTTTTTTCTTTCTTTCTTTTTTCTTTCCTCTAATGCTCTGTCTTAAAAAAATTCTTTATCTGGTACTGACACAAGCTAGCCTGTTCCCTCAGCTAAGGGCTTCCCCTCAAGACCCAGGAAGGCAGTTGAACACACTTGGAGGTTTATGTTCATATCTCATCGCTCTCTTCACCCCATAGGAAAGGGCTTTCAGCACTGCTCTTTCGTCTGGGCAGGAAAAAAAAGAAAAGTTGTGCCAAGAGTGACAGGTCCATCTCAGCCTGTAGCTGAGCCCTTGAGGCATTGTATTTAGTCATCCCTAACCCAGGCAGTTTTCGTGACATCGGGATGTGCGTAAACCTCTATTGCAACAGCCGTGTTACACATTGGGAAAACAGCAAATCTCTTGCCTTCAAATAGACACAAACCTATCGTGGTCTGTCAAGCCATAGTGATGCTGAGTGACTTACTGGCACCAAGCACACCCTCAGTTCCTTACTCCAGCTATGATAGGCCTGATTTTTAAAGCCAGATCCTACCTACCATACCAACCATGTTTACTTTCTTAATAGACAGTTTTATCCTCATGCATACTGCCAAGAATGCTCATTTACTCTAGACTCTTGACTTTTTCCCAAAGAAGACCTGTGAGCCAGCTGCAAAAATCACAGCCTGAGATAGCAGAATAGTGAGAAGGGGGCAAGTACTGGTGCTGGGTTGTCAGTGGAGCTTGTGTGTTAGCTGGGAACATAACCTGGGACCTTGAATGCCAGGCCAGTGCTTTAGTTACCAGATTATCCTTAGTTCCCAAAGAAAAAAATATATTTTCCAAGGAAACTAAGAAAAAAACTGCAGGCCTCAGAGTTTATGCACTGGAGGCCTCAGTAGTCTGGAGAAAAGTTAAAAGGAAATGTAGAAAACTCTTTTTACCACAGGACCTTTGTTTTCCTGAAGTGGTATGTCAAAGCATTGATTTGCTGTAGTTAAGGCTTGGGTAGCATTTATGTTATAATAGAATATCCTCTCTATGCTAAAGGCTAACAGTCGAGATTGACAGTCCATTCTTAATAGAACCATTGTACCTACATGAGCTGCTGCCAGTCTTAACGTGTTAAATTTCTTTGTATTTTAGAAGCCCTCTTGCAGGCTTGCTCCAGCCTTTCAGCCTGTTTGCTTCCCTCCCGGTTCTCTGGGCCTTTATGCATTCAGACCTGCAGTTGGTGTTCAAGCTGTATCCCCCTGCAGCTTCTGCCATTTGAAACAGCTTTCTCACAGCTCTTTTCCTTACTGACTAATTAGTTAATGTTCATACAGAGCCTTAAAGATGTACAGCATAACATCCATGTCCATTTTACGTGTGTGCCGCTGCCTCAGCACTAAGATAGGGAAGAACTGGAGAAAACCATGTAAGAAGGTATCCACTGGCACACAGGGGAACATGTTCTGCAGTTGCCAGGCACAAAATGGCTCCTTACGCCTGCAGTGCTAAATTCAAAGGGTTAGCCCAGGAAAAAAATACTCTGCGAGAAAGGGCAATCCTTTACCAGTTACAGTGAGCAGGAGTAAGGTAGAAAAAAGTCATATGCCGAACAAAGTAGTGTTCGAATGCTGTGCCAAGTTCCATACTGCTTCTGCTCACTCCTATCTGCATCTGTTTTGCTCTTGCTTATATTTTAACTCTTTTTTTGTTATTATTTTAGAGAAGCATTTTGAATTTCAGAGAACTCGAAAATTAAGGCTTTGGTACACTGTACCTTTATAAACACTGGTTTAACTATGTATGTAAAGATCAGCATTTCAACCTGGATACCAGTGGTATGGTCAAGGAACAACATGCACCCACCCCAACAGGTAAGTGGGTTCAATGCTACAAAATAAAATATGTCATAAAAGGGGAAGAAAATATTCATATCAGTATAGATGCCTCAAAGGTACTGTGGTGACACCTTTGCTGCTATCCTAAACCATTCCTGGTATTCTATTATTTCACTTCTGTTCACCCAGTTTGCTAAAATCTCAGGGCTGGCACATGTGACATGTAGTAGGTCCTGGTAAGGACGACATCCTGCACCAGTTTTGGTAGAAGCTTGTACAGGCAGCACTAACTAAGCTCTCCCAAAAACTTGTTTTGGTCAGCATGACTGAAGACCATCTGTGTTTATAGCGATGCAAGTTGTCCACTGGGTTCTTTCATAAAATTAAGATTTTCATGCTCGTGGAAGGAAAACCAGCTTTGGTGTACAAGAGAAAAAAATTGTATTGCTGATTTTTTGGAAGATTTTACCTGTCCTTTGGAATGTAGGAAGTCCTTCTGCAGGGTATTCTCTGCAATTTAGGGACTTAAGCCATCTTTGTGTGTGTGTGATTGGAAATATTCTAGATTAAGTTTTATCATAATTAATAATGCCCTTTGAAGATCAGCCTCTGAACGTGAAGGCAAACAGGAAAATGATCCAAAGAAAATGTGTCCAGCCTTGAAAGGGTTACAACTACTTTTCAAATCTGAATGAGGGGGGAATTCAGGGAGGGCTGTCACTAAAGTGACAGGGCTCAACAAGGAGAATTGGCAAATAAATTCCACATATATCTTCCTTTTTAGATTTTAATCTGAAAAGATCAGTCAAACATGACTGGCTACTTGGGGGGTTGGGGGGAATTAAAATGGAAAGATCGGTACCCGAGTCATGTATATCATGTTTTGACTGGTGAATTACCGCAGATATAAAAACATAACTGTGTATGTAAAAATAAGTCTTAAACACATAGGGAGCTAAAGATTACACATTCAAGTGACCAAGTTTAAGGATATAAAATAATCATATATGACACTTGATAATTGCCAACATAAATAGCAGTAATTAACCATAAAAGATACTCATGACTGCAAGTGCCCTTGTTCATTCCAAAGATTAAACCAGTAGTTGCAGGCATAAAAGATTGTTCTTGCAGGTTTCTCCTCTCCTTTCCCACGTGCCTGCAAGCTTCCTTCTCTCTTTGTCTTCTCTCTCCTCCTTCCCTCCCCATGACCTAAGGTGGCAAATATGAAGCTGTAGTGATGCATGGGAAAGTGTACAGTCAATCTTGGGAGTATTTTTTGATAGTGAAGCTAGTACTTCTTCACCAGCCCCAGTGATGCCTGACCAGTTGCTTCCTCTTGCACTGGTGATGGTATAGAACTGCAAGAGCTGTACCTAGTGTCAGCTTCATGGTCTCTGGGTAAAGCTGCACCCACTGAGATCCTTTTTCTGATCTGTCACCCCTTCCAAGTCGCAGGTCCACGCTTTCCTTTGCAGGAGGAGCTGTGATTTGGACAGTTTCTAGCGAGGTCACTAAAGAGCCGCGGTGCTATGGAAGTGCAATTGAGCAATGCTTGCACCAACCAGTGAACGCCTCCTCCATAAATAGCCTCAATTTGCCAACAAGTGCCCTGCATTTCAGGAACTGGATTTCAAACAATGAGTTTTTTTACACAGCACTTCCACCAGCTTTCTTCACAGGAGCGTGGGCATCCAGTGCCATGATAGTGTCTGCTTGCAGCAGGGTCTAGCTCACAGTCTGGGTCAGCTGTACTTGCTGAAAACACCCTTTTTCTCTACACACCCCACCTCTCCCTTCCTGAAGGGTGGACATTTTAACTCATCACCCTTTTTTGATGTAGAAGTCTTGGCTTCTGCAACCACCTATATAACCATATCAGTGGTTGCAATTTTTTCATGTAGGTTGTCTGCTTGACCCTGCCTTAACTCCCTTCTAATCAAATTCCATAGCAGATAACCTCTCATAAGCAGGCACACAGAAGAACTCACAATGTTCATTAATAAACCCCAAAATACAGAGATATTAATAAGTACTATTAAGTCAAGGAGTATTGCTAATAGTGAAGGCTACAGTGTCGGCATTCTTATGAAGATGTAAATAGTAAATACAAAGGGGTGGAAGATAAATGCCTCTAACATGGGAGTAAGATTAAACAACCACTTTGTCCCTGCTTAAAACTATACCAATAAGCAAAGGCATAAATCATGTTGCACTTCTATTAAAAATTATGTCAGCTGTTAGAGTCAATCAGGAGGAGATTTCCAGGTGATTTACCCATCAGGATGATTTTGGTTACCTTTGAAATGGTTATTAGGCTGCCAATGCTATTAAAAAGAGATGTTAGGGGAAAAAAGCAAGACCAGAGACAAGCTTTTCTAAACTGTCATCTGCGATTCACCCTTCTTCCTCCAAACCTGAAAGACTCCCTTTCCATTGTTCTACCAACCCAGCAATCTCCTGGTGTTTCATACCGGAGTCCTTTATATTCATCAGGAGGTTGATGGATGGGCAATAAGAATGGATAGCTGGGAGTGGAAAACTCAAAATTAAAATCCCCAGAGTGGCAAGATGCCCAAGAGATTTATTTTTTCTTCTGTCATCCCCTCAACTGATTTTCTTTTTGTGCCTGATTATTGATTTCTGGAGTAGTTAATGGTGTAATTTACTTTGCAAATTGCAATTACTTCTGATCATTCATTTTTCTTCCTATTTGCTTCATTAGTTAAAGCAGGATACTCTTTGATCCTAAACAATCTTTACAACAAAATGGCATAGAGTGGACTTTGGCATGATCCTGCAAGATGCTGAGCCTTTGCTTATTATGGTAGGCAAATGTGCTCAGAATTTTATGAAATTTGGCCTCGCTTCATTAAAAAAAACCATGTTGTAATATTGATCTGTAGGCCTGATGCATCGCAGATCAGGAATAGCTCCACTGAAGTAAGTTGTAAACTGAAAAGTTAACTAATGCATGTGAGATCAGCATTGGGTCCGCTTTTTGCATCACGGCCAGAGAGCTGCAAAGCACAAGGAGACACAGTGAGTGCTCTCATCCCCAAAAGGGACTGATTATGCCTGCACAATAAGGAAAGGACCAGGATGTTTCCTCGCGGCATTGTAGAGATATGAGCCATGCAGAAGAACCATTGTGTATGTTTCCCAGCATAATGTATTGCCAATGCCATTATTAATAGGCTATCCTGTACTGGATGGAACTTTGGGTTTGGTATTTGTAAATTTAACTTACATTTGTGCATTTAGCAGTAACAGCAAGAAAAGGATGCAGATTGGAGAGAAAAATCGAAGTATTTACCAGCTTTTGAGATATGCATGTGTTCCTACACAATACATAAATTTTCAGCTAGGCTGTTGGTATTCTTTCTATACAGCAATAAAACTCTAGTATGAACAATTACTGCACAAATCCAAAAAGCATTAGGTGAGAAGAGGAACATGACTGGCTAGAGAGCATGTCTACCATCTGGGGACTGAGATTTTCAACTCTTCAGGAAGATAAAATCTCAGCTGGAATTTTCCTTTCATGTAGTGAGACACTATACATAGGTTTACAATATGCAGAGACACACACATGCCCATGCACATGTACACACACAAATGTAAAATAGAAATGTGTATGTTTTTCTGGAATCAGAACTGAACATTAAAACCTGCGGTTATCACAATTCAGCAACCTGCTATTTTGTATTTTATTGTTTAAATGTAATCCAGAAGAGCAGGATAATATACACAATATTCCATGAAAATATTGGCGTGCACATGGAGTTACTCTACTGAGTTAATTGACAGAGTGCCAAATATTGTTTGCACTTAACACATGAGGAACTCCATTGGCCTGAAAGGAGCCCTCGCTCCTGTGTTACTGTGCAGTGAAGCTCATTGAACTTATATTAGAGTTTCACTGCTGTTTATGAGAACAGAATTTAGCCCGGAATCTTCTGTTTAATTAACTTTAAATCGCTAATGTCAGTCTTTAAATATCTAAAAGAGGCGAGAATCTTTTATCGAGTTTAATGCCTGGGAGAGAGAATGAAACGGGAAGAATTTGCACTGAGTATCCTGATAAATGCCATTTCTCCCTGCAATGCTGGGAGGAATCAGAAAAGGATATCTGAGGAGAGGGCAGTGCCTCCGAGCGGAGTAAGACTGACTGGGAGACTGTTGTGGACCTGGGTTACAAAGGGAACGTCATTGCTGGAGAGCAGCATTTCTAGCCATAATGTTGCAGTGATAGTATGCTGAGATAAACATATTCAGGTGTCATTTTGAGAGTTCATTTTGAACCAGGCACAACGCAGCGCAGAGAATCTGTCTGCAGGAGGAATCTTTGTACTTCGACGCACGGAGCACTGCTGCAGCAGAGCTGAATGGCGGCAACTTCAAGGCAGCTTTGACCAAATTCTTCCTCCAGACAATTTGTCTGGTAACTGCTCCTCCAACATTTGTCTCCCACCAGGTAGGGATACTAATGGCTCTTAATACAAACTAATTTGCTGCCAAATTTGTCACTCAGGTTCCTTTATTCAGGAAGTATGGCAAGCGGAAAGCAATATGCTGTTGTGCTGCCAAGCATGGATGCTGTGGGATCCAGCCATCAGACAGCTCGAGTCTAAAGACTTTGCGTCAGAGTTCCCTCTTCATGTATTTAATCATCTCCTTAGGGATTATATCACAGATTTTTTTTTTTTACACTGGGCAGGTATCTATTTGGCATTTAACATATATCTTTTAGTAGGTTTCCATTCTTAATTATGTTTTTATCACACCTCCTCACTCAATCTATTACACCGTTCTTCATTTTAAAGTGCTAATAAGTAGCTAGTCTGAAGCCAGTAAGTAGGTATTTCGGTGATAGCATCACATCTGGGCTTCCCTTCCTCTTACCACACTCAGTGGACAGGTAAAAATAATTTTTTTATAAAAATCTTATTTTCTCATGAAAATAAACTGGCTCACTGCTGTGACTTCAGTATGTCATGTTAGAATAGTCTGTCTCCTTCATCTGCCCAACCTCCTTCATCCGTGCAACTCCAGACAAGTGGCACAAGGGTAGACTGAGCTGCCCTTTCTATTTCCTTTGCAGCGTTCTCTTTCATTTGCACAGAGAAGAGATCTCAGTGCAGAGGATGCTGCTGCCAGAGGACTGTGAGGGGATGGCAAATGCGAAACCATCCCCAGCGCTCCAGTCACCCGGAGGATTCACTTGCCTCCACTCTGGATGATTGTGCCTGCTGTGTTCCCGTTTATACAGGTGATGGTGCCAGGTTTCCAGAGTCTCCTTGCAAGAACACTTTGAATGTCCATGGGCCCACAGGCACCATCCTGGCGTCGGCTCTTTATTCCCTACACATTTATTCTCCCTGCACTGCTTTATCTTCAGTTACATAAAAACGTAAATGAACTAATTTCCTCTTGCTTCAGGTCAGACAGGCTGTAGAACAGTGAAAAATACAGACAAAAGCTGATTTTTGTCACCCTGCAGATGGGTCTGCCGGTTGCCCCCATAGCCTCTCCCACTGGATACCTGCTCAGGGCAGAGGGATGCAGCACTTCTTCACCCAAGTGCTACTCAGGGGCATCCACGGTGCCAGCAGAGAGCAACAGTGAAAGAAGGAAAAGTATTTGTCATGCAGAGGACACTTGCTACCAGGTGATGGCAATTTTCAGGTAAGATAGATGTTGCAGTTGAGTTGTGGTGCGGTCGACACACTGGAGGGAAGGGATGCCATCCAGAGGGACCTTGACAGGCTTGAGAGGTGGGCCCCTGCAAACCTCGTGAAGTTCAACAAGGCCAAGCGCAAGGTCCTGCACATGGGTCGGGGCAATCCCAAGCACAAATACAGGCTGGGTGATGACTGGATTGAGAGCAGCCCTGCGGAGGACTTGGGGGTGTTGGTTGAGGAGAAGCTCAACATGACCCTGCAATGTGTGCTAGCAGCCCAGAAAGCCAATCGCATCCTGAGCTGCATCAAAAGAAGCATGGCCAGCAGGTCGAGGGAGGTGATTCTCCCCCTCCACTCTCATGAGACCCCACCTGGAGTACTGTGTTCAGCTCTGGGGCCCCCAACATAAGAAAGACATGGACCTACTCAAGTGGGTCCAGAGGAGGGCCATGAAGATGATCAGGGGGCTGGAGCACCTCTCCTATAAGGACAAGCTGAGAGAGTTGGGGTTGTTCAGCCTGGAGAAGAGAAGGCTCCAGGGACACCTTATAGCAGTTTTCCAGTACCTAAAGGGGGCCTACAACAAAAGGCGGAGAGGGACTTTGTCATGGTTTAACCCCAGCTGGCAACTAAGCACCACACAGCTGCTTGCTCACTCCTCCCTCCCCAGGTGGGATGGGGAGGAGAATTGGAAAAAAGTAAACTTGTGGGTTGAGATAAGAACAGTTTAATAAATGAATAATAATAATAATAATAATATGAAAAGGAAGATAACAAAAAGAGAGATAAATAAATCCCAAGAAAATACAAGTGATGTATAATGCAATTGCTCACCACCAACTGACCGATGCCCAGCCAGTCCCCAAGCAGCAATCTGTGCCCCCCTGGCCAACTCCCCCATTTTATATACTGAGCATGACACTTTGTGGTATGGAATATCCCTTTGGATAGTTCGGATCAGCTGTCCTGGCCATGCTCCCTGCCAGCTTCTTGCACACCTCCTCACTGGTGGAGCATGGGAAATTGAAAAGTCCTTGACTTAGGATAAGCGCTACTTAGCAGCAACTAAACATCAGTGTGTTATCAACATTATCCTCACACTAAATCCAAAATACAACACTGCACCAGCTACTAGGAAGAAAATTAATTCTATCCCAGCCAAAACCAGGACACACTTTTTACAAGGGCATGTGGTGATAGGACAAGGGGTAATGGCTTTAAACTCAAAGGGGATAGATTTAGCTTAGATGTAAGGAAGAAGTTCTTCACTGTGAGGGTGGTGAGACACTGGAACAGGTTGCCCAGAGAGGTTGTGGGTGCCCCATCCCTGGAAGTGTTCAAGGCCAGGCTGGATGGGGCTTTGAGCAACCTGGTCTAGTGGAAGGTGTCCCTGCCCATGGCAGGGGAGTTGCAGCTAGATGACCTTTAAGGTCCTTTCCAACCCAAACCATTCTATGATTCTATGATACTTGATTCTGCAAATAGGCATGTGTTTGCCTAGCTCCACATGAGAACTGTGGGAAGTGGAATAGAGAGCAAAAGTCTGTGGCTGATCTTACTGAATGGGACAGATGGCAACCCTTGCCAAAAATAGTTTTGCTAGAAGTAGAACACATGGTAAATTGCATTAATTTTAATAATTGCTTTTTATGCTTTGATAAAAACTGGCAAAGACCTAAAGGATCCTCTACCCAAGATAATTAGCATAGCTCTCCTTGACTGCTCCCCTTTAAAGAGAATGCTGTTTTGAGGCTTTTACGGCTCACAAAATTGAGAAGGATGAGGCTGCCCACTTGTGCCAGGAAAGCAGAGTGCTTGGCTGTACGTGGGACCCACAGAGAAAACAGCTTAGCTGCTCATCTATCAAGTAGCTTGAGGCCACTAAAGCAGTGCTGAGTTTGGTCTACAAGGGACATGCTTGTCTGCAGCCTGGCAACATCCAACGTCTGTCTGGCCAAAGGATCTTGCAGAGTCACACTCTGAAGGCAAGCAGATCCAAAGGCTTAAAAAAAAAAAATTCAGTAAGAGCCTTTTTCCAAAGGGAAAGGCATATTTTAAGAATTTTTTTTTGCAGCAGCAGCAGCAGCAGATATACAATTTCCTAGCTGCTGTAGGAGAAAGGGAACAGGCAGCTCCTTTGCCCACTGCAAAGGGGATTTTTGCCTACCACGGTGCCAGGTACAATTGTTGCTTTGCCATGTGAAAAGGGATAATGGGAAGAGCATGCCCGAGCTGGGCTGCAGGGCACTGTAGCCTGTAAAACATGCTGTGCGTTCACTACTGCTTCTTACAATAACCTCCGCTCAGGAATTAGGGATGCTTGACTTGGAAAGAAGTCCTCATATCAAAGGGAACTCCCCAGCAATGGTGCCGGGCGGGATGTCAGACAGCACCAGCACCTCATTTACAGCAGTCACCTCACTGTCTAACTAAATTGGTTTAGTCTTCTGCCCAACCACAGCTAAATCAAAACATGGTACTCCGGCTGCTGGCAGAGTGTCCAGGCAAGGGGGCTGTGCCAGTGACGCGAAATTGGTTTCTAATTGATGCAGTTAATTCAGGGCATCCATTGTTCAACCGGGTCTAAAATTATGTTTAATTACCCACAGGGGTTTTGGGGAACCAGCAATGCCTGCATTTCTTTCCAGTTCTCTAGAATACACAATGCGCTTCCTACTCACAGTGCTACACATTTTTGATATGAATGAAATATATTCTCTTTTACAGCTAAAAAGTGTGCCTGTCAGTCCAGATCAGAGTCAGTCCAGGATATAGTCACAAACCTGTCAGAATCAGGTAGGCAACAGGCCAATGTCTAGGAGTGGTATTTGTCCCTGTTAGACTACAGAAACTCACTGCAACTGCAATTTTGTCCCCAAAAGAGCACTGTGTGACTGCAGCTGAATGGGGCTGTTTTTATTCTTCCTGCCAGGGCAAACCTCAGGCAAACAGAGAGGATTTGTGCCATGTAACAGAAGCCTGGGCAGCTCTGAGTGTGTGATAGAAATGTAGAAATACGTAAATATGAATGCATCTGCACACAACTAATGCCCCGAAAGGACACCTGAGCTAAACATTGTTGGTTGGTTTGCAAGCGTGATTTGCATGCACTGAACGCTGATTGTTCGAACTGCTTGGGCAGATAGACTGAAAAAAATCCTGCTAATTCAGGTCTTCTCCAGCCACAGGGATTATAGAAGTGAGCAAACTCTTCCCTGTACGAGGGGTCTGCTCCCTCAAGCGTGGCGTGGTTTGGTTTTTCCCTTCCCAAGCCAGAATTGAAGCACACAGGCAGGAGCTCAGCAGGGCTGGGGGGATGCTCTCACCCAGGGAGGAGGCAGCTGCCAGCCGGCAGGTCCATGCTGTGGTGCTCAGAGCAGGGCTGGCACCGGGAGCAAGAGTGTTTGCACCCCAACACACTTCCCTGCCTTCCCGCACCGTCCCCTGGCACCCCAAGGATCTGGTCCTTGAGCATGTGTGTGCATTATGCTACTGATGCTGTTTGTATTCAGTAATTTTTTAAAGCTCAGTGATTTAGATTGACAAATGTATTCTGATTTCCTAATATGTTTTCTTCACATCTTTGCTGTGTTTTTCCATAAGAATTATTCTGTTCAGCAGCTCAGGAAAAAACAATCAACAGCTAGAAGGTATATTCCACTTCAGATTTTTGCACAGAATTACAATGCCTCTTTTTTTTTTTTTTTTTTTCTTTGAAAAATGTATTTGTCTCTGTGTTTTCCCCACTGGCACTATCCTGTAGCTCCCTGTTTAGCTTGATATTCCTGTACCCCTCATGTTTTTGTTGATGTGTTTCCATGAGGTGTACCCGGTCGGTCTGCCATGATGGCGTTACTTTTGCTCCCACTTTTTTCCTAGAGTTGCACTGTTGTTTAACAGACTCTTCACAGAACACCTCAAAGGCTCTTGATGTTTGTATTGCTGCAAGTGCACAGCGAAGCCCTCTTCAAACACAGCCGTTAGCCAAGAAACACCGCGAGAAGGGCAGAGAACTAGGGAGAAGTGGACATACTTGCACAAACACTGCAAAAGGGATGAGATATTCTGGAGCTGCTGGGCTGAAACATTTGACTGCATCACAGGCAGCAGATGAGGACAAATTTGTGACTTTTCTGCAAACCTGTGGGTTTTCACTGTAACTGAAGATGAATGTCTCAGTGTGTCAGGAGATGAGAAATCTTAGAAACACCAACAGAATACCAAAAACATTGCAAGGAAACAGAGCTGATTCAGTTTCTTGCCTTACTTAGTAATCAAAGAAGTTGCTTTTGATAGCTTGCTAGTGAAACAGGCTTTGTCATTTTTCTCCCAGAAATTAGCAGCTTTATTTGAATTACCATAAAGATGCCAAAACCCTGTGGGAAGTGGGATGACTGCACAAAATGCATTTTAGGACAGATTAGGGCTGGCCAAGCCCCCAGCTCCAGCACATATCAATCGGAGCCACCAGCCTGTGCTCATAGGTCCCATAAATGCAGAAACCCAGCTAGGCACTGGTGGGATTTCTGAAAAGTGCCTAAGAGAGTGCTATTACGTCTATACGAGTTGAGCAGGTTTGTGTGATGGCAGACAAGTCATTTTGCAGTAGGTAATTAAAAGGATTAGATATTGGTATAGAAAGTCTGTGTGATGAGTGAGCTTTGCTGTCTGGGAGCTATTTCCAGCATGACGGATGCAAAGTTATTTGAGCATGCTAGGCAGAAAATTCCTTTTTTAATCCATCATTGGCAAGTTTTTGTCCTGATACTATGAACAGGCTAGATTATTTCTAGAGATGGTGCCTAAATTTCTGTTTAGAGCCAAGTTTCTGGACTCTACAGAGGGACAGATTTGCCCTGCAGGCTCAGGTGGATGTAGGCTTTCTGTTTAGGAGGGGAGATCCTGAAACAGAGCACTGCTCCGTGCTGAACCCCCTTCAAAGATTGACAGTCAACCAAGTCTTGTGGCCGGCTCCAAAGACAAAGAGGGGGAAGAAGAGACACCGAGACCTTCCCTGCAAAAGGGTCTCTGCTCACTGCTAGGGCTTGGCTGCAGAAGGAAAGCCTGCTCATTAACAGTATAAAAAAGTATCGTGGTTTAACCCCAGCCAGTAACTAAGCACCACACAGCACCAAGCTCGCTCACTTCCCCCCCACCCGGTGGGATGGGGGAGAGAATCAGAAAAAAAAGTAAAACTCGTGGGTTGAGATAAGAACAGTTTAATAGAACAGAAAGGAAGAAAATAATAATGATAACAATAACAATAATAAAATGACAATAATAATAATAATAATAATAAAAGGATTGGAACATACAAAACAAGTGATGCACAATGCAATTGCTCACCACTCACCGACCGATGCCCAGTCAGTTCCTGAGCAGCAATCCCCCCCCAACCCTACTCCCCCCAGTTTATATACTGGGCATGACATCACATGGTATGGAATACCCCTTTGGCCAGTTTGGGTCAGCTGCCCTGGCTGTGTCCCCTCCCAACTTCTTGTGCCCCTCCAGCCTTCTTGCTGGCTGGGCATGAGAAGCTGAAAAATCCCTGACTTAGTCTAAACACTACTTAGCAACAACTGAAAACATCAGTGTGTTATCAACATTCTTCTCATACTGAATCCAAAACATAATGCTATACCAGCTACTAAGAAGAAAATTAACTCTATCCCAGCCAAAGCCAGGACAAGAGGTTATTGGGAATTTCCTCTGGACCTGAGTGCTGACACTCCAGTGCTCAACAGTCACGAGAGCACAAAGATTCTCCCTATGCGATAAATCATAATGATAATGCGCTTGTCCATTTTTTCCCAGAATTTTATAGAATGGTCAAGCTGCAGAGAACTAAAGAAATCCAGATCCAAGCCTTCCTTGTCTCAAGTGCTCTAATCGTGCTGCTCTGACCTCTGCTCCTTGGTTTATATGCTAATCTCTGCGCCAGATCCGCTCTGCAGAATTACTCACGTTCTTTCTGAACTGCACCCAGCCACCACAGCCCACCTCGTTTACTGTGTGCACCCAAACGATAAGCCTGAGATGTATTGGTGGGTCATATCCAAGTTTACTTACAACACACATTTTTCTATAGCCCACCTGCATGCGCAGAAGGGGAAGTCACTTCACAGGCTGCCTGAAAGGGGAATTGTGACCAATGGAAACAAGAATACAAATACGTACCAGAATACCAAATGTCAGATTAAAGAATTTTGCACTACTCAGAAGCAGTTTAGCATACTTTGTTCAGAAGGAAAGTTCACAAGACTCCATCGGCTTTTCGGTGAACCTGTCTTATTTGAAATCATGAGGGACGCGCCATGTGAAATAAGGGCAAAGGATTCAGAAATGCGGAAATCCTTTTTGCCACAGGCCCTGGGTACAGAGGAGATTTATTCTGAGGAGCCCGCAGCCCCCAGTCCTTGCAGCAGGGTGAGTGGCGAGACGCAGGGCACCTGCCGGTGCAGGCTGCACGGCTGCCCCTGCGCCCGGCACTCTGCTCCCTGTCCTGGCCCTGAAGGTTTATTCCTCTTCATAAGGTCTTGTAACTCCCACCCAGGGGCAACTGTCTTCATCCACTCCCTTGAGAAGTTTGACCCTTTGCCCTCTCCCAGAAGGCAGGCTGAAGACCGGCCCTTGCTCCAGGCTCTCAGCAATGTGGTGAGTACAGCCTCGGAGGCAGCTGAGCCTCCTCTGCTGGCTGGTAATGCCGAAACAGAAAATATTGACTGAACGAGGGTTATTCTGAACACAAGATGAACGTTTCCTACTTAATCGCACTTCAATTTTTTGAGCGTCGGTGTTACAGATTACAAATACACCTTCCACCCTCCCGGAACAGCCACCGGACAACCTGGGAGGCAGGAGGGAGGAAGGTAGGAAGCCCAGTCGGATAAAAAACCCAAGGCATGAGGCAGACTGAACGTGCCTTGGGCTTCATCAACAGTTTTGCTCTCAAAATGAGTCTGAAGGCTCATATCTGCACAATGGTCTTGCATGGTGCCATCAGTCCCTCTTCAGCCTAAATTCTGGGTAATCCTTATTACCAGAGCGAGCTCCTGCACCGACTGCTGACGGCTGCCACCGTCTCTTTCAGTATCACATCACGCTCGAGCAAACTGAGGTACTGCAAGACATTGGAGATAGGAGCTGTGATCCCTGTGAAAGTGTTTCAGAATTTGGGCCGAATTTTATTTGCCTTCCTGGCAGGAAATATCTGCCATGACACCTGTAACCAGGAGAGCAGGCCTGAGTGACAAAGGACATTCATTTTCTTCTTTTAACGGGTGAATAAAAGCAAAAAGACATTAAGTAAAGACAAGGTGGAAAAATGGCCGATTCAAGAAGCGTAATAGATGTGTGATTTTCTTAATAATCCCACAGAAACTGATTATCTCAGTTTACAACTTGTTTAAGGTGAAACTCAAAAAAATGACGAAGCTGTAGTCATAACCATCACTTTAGAGGGGGATTATTCATATTATATTATAGGGAGCAGTGAATTACTAAAAAGCCTTCTTCATGTCCGCATTGCTGCAATTACTCCCAATTACTGTCACTCGCTCTTGTAAGGGATTTCTTGCTGCTGTGCCCTCTGCGAGGACAGCTCCGCAGCCCCGGCCAGCCGCACCAGCCGGGCAGTGCCTCCCACACGCCGCCGGCCCCCCGGCTCGCTGCTCCTGCCCTGGGCTTGCTACTGTTTGGAGCAGGGCTTAGCCAGGCGACCGGACAGGCTTTGCACAGGTGGGGATGGGTGAAGAGGGGTCAACCCCGTCTCCTCTCACTGCTATCACCCGCTGCATCCCAGCCTCTCCTTCGTCTACCCTCGGCCTAATTACAGCTCTGTCCTTTTGCAGGGTTGACCCAACGCCAGGGTAGGGAAGCAGCCCCTGTGCCGCCCCTCAGCCCCGGGAGAGTGGCAGGCGGCACCGAAGCCTCCATTACGCGTGCTCCCGCTTAATCCTGGCCAGAAATGAATTGTCCGTCCCAAGCAAGCATCCGTGTTTGTGAGAAGGTGCCGGCTCTGTAGGTCCCCTGGCTCGGGCTGGGCTCCCCCGGTGCAGTCTGCTAATTGCCTCCCCTTGTCACGGCTTTCTCCTCCTCCCCTTCCCCTGTTGCTGGTTTGAGAAACTCCTATTAACCTGGCTAATTTCAAGACCGTCAAAAAATTGTCTTGAGGCTCGTCCAGTTATTCACCCTGTTATATCTCTTCCAGCGTCCAAGAGCTGTGGCTAAGGGTGAAGGAGCAGTTGGAGGACTGGGACCAGCTTTCCTCTGTGACAGTTACAACTCGCCTTCCCGAAGACTCGAGCTCACAGGGGCATGGAGGCTTTTATACCTTGCGACGCGACGCAAATGGCTCCTGCCACCAAGTCCTCCTGCCTGCGGAGCCAAGCTCAGGCGCCCCTGCCCCGGCAGTGGTGGTGGCCCTGGCCACTCGCCGGCCTTTGCAGCTCTCCTGCCACGGCAGAGGCTCACCCGCTTGCAGCCGTGGCCCGGTGCCCAGTGCCGGGGCTCCTGCATCCCCTCCCCATCTGCCGGTGATGGGTGGTAACCTCTGGCATGTGCCAGTGACACGCCGGTGCTTGCATTACCTTGGCTAGGCAAGGCATCTCAGAAACTAGGAGTAATGGACCATTTAACTGCCAATATTTACTGTGGAAATGCAATTTTTTTTGTTTTGTTTCAATCTGTATCTGACGGGTCGTGACTGAAAACAGACTCACACTTTTGGAGAGGAAACAAAACTCACTCCTCTCTTCATTTTTTGTCTTTTTCTTTGAAACCCCAGCTCCTCTTTCCCTGGACAGCCTCCTTTGGTTTTGGGAAGATCTGGGCATTGATGGGACAGCAGCAGCTTGGCTCACCCTTCCTGCCCAGATTCAGACTTTTAACAAGAGCCTCTTATTAATGACAATAAACCACCAAAACTGAAGCACTTGCCATTACTGGGGGATTTTTTTGCACTTACTTCTTTGGCTGCCCTGTTAAGGACAGTTACTAGGAAATACGTGGCACTGATGTGATTTACCTAGATTTGCTTTTCTATACTCAGATGCTGGCCCCTGTTTTTCGAGGTTTGTCCAGGGACAGAGGACAGGAGGAAGCCCTCTGGTTCAGCGAGGTTTGGTCTGCAGCGTACACAGCAAATGCATACACACTCCGTGCTGCCGCCGGAGCTGGCTACTCTCTCCACTGAGAGAATGCCTTAGAAATGGCTGTTCAGCCACATAGGGTCGAGGGGGACAAGCGCAAGGAAAGGTGGAGTCACAGTCTGACGTAAAGCCAACAGTTTGACTCCGTGCAGAGACCCACTGGCCAGCCCCGAGGACCCAGGAGCGGCACCTTCCTGCTGGTGAAATTGATTTCTTCCACGCTTTTACTGAAGGCAGGAGACACTGTCCCCTGCCAGCGAAACCACTGCTCAAACCAGGTGGTCTCCTGTTAACCTCACAAACATCAGCTCAAAAGGTATGAAATCCCATCGGATCCAGGCATGGTGTGCCTCTGGATGCTGCCGGGGGCTGAAATCAAATGTCCCATAAATGCTGGCAGGGAGCTGAGCCCGACCAGCCCCCAGGGCCTGCGCGCAGGCGTGCAATCCTCCTGCCCTCAGGACAGAGCACCAGCTCTCGCCAGCGCCATTTACTGGGGCGCTTTACCTCTCACTTGCTGTTTTCAGCCGTTTGCACCGTTGAAGTCCTGGTGTGAGCACCAAGGCTCTGGCTCAGGCTCGGACCTGTCTCTGCCGGCTGGCAGCTGAGGGGCGATGCGGCACGGGGACACCCCTCCAAAACTCACGTGTACGCAGCGCCAGCTGAAGAAGAGCCCTTGCCCCCACCTGCGCTCTTTGAAGAAGAGCTGGGATCAGTGCTGCTCACCCCCTGGTGTACATTTTTGCAGGATTTGTCTTTTACCTGTCATTTCCCGAGGGCTTGTGAGCTTCACGAGCACTTGATGAGTGTCGGGGTGCTTCCCCTCCCTCCAATCCCTGCGCCAAACCAAACCTTTCTCCTGTTACCCCAAAAAGTCCTTACCACCCGATAAGCTTTTCCCTACCTCTAATCCCCTACACCTGCAGTGTTATTCCACTCCCGCTTTCCTCAGGGTCTCCTGGTCACCCTTCTGCCTTGTAAGCTTCCAGACTGTTGCGTGAAAAGATGGGAGAGGCAGGCTGGGATTTTTGGAGGCGCTCAGTTTCCAGCGACACCTCATAGGTATTCAGGCTGCCTTCCTCCTTGCTGACGAGCCTTGTCTACAGAGTTTTCCTGCATAAAAAACTGCACATGTCAGAGAGGAAAGACAAATGACGATAGCAATAATGTGGAAGAACATCCTCTGAACATCTGAGAGGGCTGAATTCATGAACCACTTTTATCAAGGCGTACAAGAGGCACTTAAATATTAGCTGCTGCTTATAAATAATATTGGTATGTTAAATACACACATATTTTCACAGTTCTACAAAGCGAGTGATCTCTGTTTGCTTTCAACAGGAAATCATAAAGTAAAAATCCATAGGCTTATATCAAGCTTATATTATTGTCCTTTAAGAGTCAACTGACTCTATAAAAATGACTGTTTTCTAACGAAGATATCATTAATTGGATTGAGTTGGCAAAGTTTAAGTGCCTTGTCATATTTTGATTGCTATGCTGTGCTAGAGCTTATTGATTTTATAGAACAGCCTGTAGATAAATGTAATGATTAATTTCGTTTGGTTTACAAGAACAGAAAACTTCTATGCAGAACTGGATGCGCTATTTTATATTTATAACCGCCTGTACCTCGCAGGAGCGTGGGTCTAGCTGTGAAGCCACGCCAGGTGGCCTGGCCTTCCTTCATTTCTTATTTACTCCATTTTCCTCCCAAACCCATGGGTTTTTTTCCCCGCTCCTTCCTTTCAAGGGCTTTGGAGAGATTATTTTTCAATCTTTATTTCTTGGGCGGGGTGGGGTGGGTGTTACTGTTTTCTTGCTGAAAAAAGGAATGGTTGTTAAGCTTTACTCCATGTTTCTCTGTCTGCGAAGCCATCAGCCGCAGGTCCGAAACCTGGGCCCAGCTCGTGAACCTGCTTCTAGGTCAGCGCTTGCCTCGGGTATGAAGAAGTTGGTTCCAGGCCCCCCGTGCAAAGCCCTGCGCATCCCGGGGGCCCGGCGCACCCCCCTGCTCTGCCTCAACACCCCCGGCCAGGCGGCAGCTGGGGGGGTCTCCCAGAGGAAGGTTCAGAGGACCATCGCTGCCAGGGCCTGCCCTCGCAGCCTTCCCCGCGCCCCCAAATCCAGCCCCGGGGCGGGGGGACGGCCAGGCTGGCTGCCGGGGGTCTGGCTGCCCCCCAAATGGGGCAAGCCAGGGCTGCGCTCCTCTTCGCACACACCGCAACGGGGCTCTGCTCAGCGCGGAGCCCGGGAGCTGTTTTTCCCGAGGCTTAGGGGCTATTTTTAGCCCTTGCTACGGCACTTGGTGTCGCATGGCTGCCTCCGAATTACTTGGTTTCTTAATTGGAGGAGTTGATGTAAAAGCAAAGTGAGGGGAAAGGAAATACCGGCAGCCTCCCTGGGGACACCCTGCCAAGCCTGGGGGTGACGGGCGTGCTCGCTGTGAACTGTCTCGGCACGTTTTTGTACCAGCAACATGATGAATTAAAAAGGATTTCGGGCCTCAATTTTGTTCAGGTCTGGTGTTCTCCTTCCTTGCTGTTCTAATTGTATTATTGCACCCACTGCTGGCAAAGGCTGAAAACTGCATTTCTAGATGCTGCTGGTCATTCTTCCTATCTGCACAAGCAGCTGAGAGCTTCTGACAATTAAGCTCCAAGCCTACACATTATCTGCAAGGTACTTGAATTTAAATCAAAGTTTTGATTTATATGTTTGCCCTCAGAATGGACTGGTATTGACTTCCTGATCCACAGGGTGTTTAATGCATCTCTGGGTATCACCGGCACAGCAGAGATCTTTGAGTAGCCTAAGCTGACAAGAAATAAAGACAGGGAAGTCACTTTGTATGGTCTGGATGGTAACTGCTAAAATCATATCCCAATAAATACTCGTGCACCTCATTCCTCTGAATCAGCGCTCTCTTCTGTTCCAAACAAACACAGATGCTCATTTCTGAGTGATCTTGGGGAATCATGTATGCCAGGCGTGTTTGAGTAGCTACCTAAAAGAAAGTGTCTGGATCGATACGAGAACAAATATGAGGTGGCTGAGGGTGCTCAAACCAGGCCACCAGCAGTACGGTTGCTAAAGCTAACCTCTGAGGGGGCAGTTGGCAAGACGGCCAGTTCTCCACGTCACTCCTGTGACGTTACATCCTAAACCACACAGATGTATTAAGCTAAAATCCCCTCTCCCACCGAGAGCCTGAGCCACCCACGTCCCAGCACACATCACAGCCTCCGTGGCACTGCCCTTCCTCCAGCGGTGCCCCGGGTTGCGGGGCCGAGCCTCACAGCAGCCTTTTGGCTCCGCTCCCCTCTGGCTGCTCCTGGGCCAGGCGCTGCCATGCCCAGCCCCACGGGTGGTTCCGAAGAGCGGCTCTTGCCCCGGCACTTTGGTCCCGGCGAGCGATGCTGACCGAGCTCGGGGTGGCTCCAGCGGGCGCGGGGTTGGCACGCTGAGGATGACGGGGGCGACGGCCGGGGCGGGAGGCGTCCCCGCTCCTCCGGCTCTCCCTGGCGATAGCTCTGTGCTGCCGGGAAACCCGCTGCCACCGGCCTGCGATTTCCACGCCAGCAAAGCAAAGATGAGCGAAACCAAGAGAAGCACAGCATCGCCAGGCTCAGGCAGAGGGCATGCCTTCCCCCGAGGGCCTGTAGGACGCCAGCCCTTGCAAAGGGCGCCCCATTTAAATGGTTATTGAAACAGTGAGGGTATTTTGTCCAGTGCTCGCATGTTGCCATCCGCAGGCACGAATGACTCCAGGCTGGAGGGTGCAGCTCAGCGCCAGGCTCGTCCCCCTGCTAGCACCCTGGTCGGCCACTGCCACGGCCACGCTCCCCACTCCTTCTCGTGCTGGCGGCTGCCCCAGCACCAGACCATGTGAAACATTATCCTGAATAACCAGACGTCAGGAAAATTGTGAAGCTACCCTCGGCCTGGGGGTCATCACCGCTCGGCTGGGCACCAACTGTGAGCTCAGGGCTGCCGGTGGCACAGGAGCAGGGCAGAGAGGCTCTCGCCAGCAACAAGGGAGCCGAGGTGAGGAGCGAGTGCCCTGGCAAAGCCGCCTTTCCCGGTGCTTTGCCCCCGATCACACCTCATCGCTAAAGCTGCCTCCGAACATGTCCATCAACCTGCAGGGGTGACTACTGCGGCTGGCACTCGTGCGATTACCGTGCTCCTTGATCTAAAAATACAGTTAAAATTTTGCTTTTGAGATATACTGTAAAAATGTCAATTTTAAGGGCTTTTTCACAACAGGGCAATGGTTCCTGGCAGAGCTGTAATTCAGTTCCTGCTCCAAAGGGGACGGGGAGCAGCAGTGCCTGCGCGCGGCACTCACAGGTGAGCTGGAAGGGGAGGCGGGAGCTCAGCCGTGCCAAAGGCAGCGGCTTCGGCAGCGGCGCTGGACGGAAACCAACCCCAGATATTTATAAATCACCGTGCTTTACAGGGAAATTACTTCTCCTTGGATCAGAGGAAAAAAAGTACCCAGGAGGGGAAGAAAATCTAACTTTTCGGAGGTTATCATGGTTTCATCCCGGAACATCTGCCAGCCCTGGTGTCAGCGCAAGGCAACAAACACATGGCACGAATCCGGGAGCATAAAAGATGTGTCATTGCAAGAAGGAGTAGGAGGAAAATAAAGCAAGTTGACAGCTCACATCCTGTGCCATAATCCTAGAAATTGTTAATATTTACAAAATTAACAACTAATATAACCGATGACAATCTCACTCCTCCTGGTTGTCATGAGGATATTAACAGTTACCACCCGCTCCAAACTGGAAATATTACCCGTCTCTGGAGCTCCTGCTGCTCAGCACGCATGGGGATGGCGCAGACTCGCCCTCCCAGCTTTCATACCAGCACCAAGCCACGAGCCAGCGTGGAGCACCCAAGCATTGCCGGGGCTGGAAATGCCTCCTGACCTCACTCTGCTCCCTCTGAGGGAGCAGGGGGTCTGGCAGAGCAGGGAGAGGGGTTTCTCCCTCTCTCCGTCTCCTCCAGGAGTCCAGCACCCGGCCCTGTGCACTGCAGCGTGGTGGGGAGACCGCGGAGGAGGAGGATGGGGAGGATACATGGTGCCAGAGTGGGGAGACGCGAAGGCTGCGGTGGCTCGGATCGTACCTCCGAACAAGTTGCCATTTCAGAAGAAATGCCCATGCTGCTGGTGTGATTTGCCAGCTGTAAGGCTGGCAGCTAATTGATGAACAGATGCGACAGTGCCATTTCCTTGATAGGAAAGACCTGGCTAAAACCAAAATAAAGATGTTTGAATACCAGTGACTCCATGGGAAACATATTTCCAGACTAACATCATAAAAAGGTGAAACTTTAGAATCACAGTGTTGTTGCCCACATCGTTTTTAAATAAGAAAGAGAATAACAGCAATACCCAAGCTCTCACAGCTGAGATTTTTTGGTTGTGTTTTTTTTTTTAACTGTTCGCTGTCCATCAGAAGGACTGCAGGAGGCAATACAGGCTTAACTGACACTGTAAGTACAAGAAAACCATGGATGGTGCCTGCACTTGTGAGATTTCTGGCTTCATTTTGCCCTATCTTTATCAAGGAGCATTAATTCCCCAGGCTACTCTTTGCACAGGCACAGCATATTGGTCTTACAGTAATGTTAAAAAGTTTTCTTTGTCGAGGTGCATTGTACACAAAAAAATTGCCAAAGTCTTTCAAGTTCACCGTATGCAAAATCAAAACTGAGAATTACCTGCATCATTGTTTTCAAAGAGCTCCCAGGTGTTGTAAAGCTTTAAAAAGCAAATTTTCTTCTCACAGGAGTAATTTTCTCCCCTTGAAGTGGCATGCTGTTAGCTGTATGAGAGGTTGGCCCAAAGAGACAACCTGAACGAGTGACCGTGAATGAATGGATGGCAAAAAAGTCCTCTTCAAGGCACCCTGACATCAGGGACCTCTTTGTCAACCAGGCCAGTGAAACAATATTGACCAGTGGAGCAAAGAGCTGCCTTTACAGAGCTCCATGCTCCAGCTGGCACAACACAATTGCTCACCTCGGGACAGCACCCAAGGGCTCACGGGAAAGGGCCTCAGTTTGATGGATCCTCTGGAGAAATGACCATGGGGACCATCATGAGCTGCGATGCTCATTAATTGGTTCACTGCAGTAGGACACAGCAATTCCTTTCCTTGAAGTACAGCGGGGAAATAAATGTGACCCAGTAAAATGAAACAAGCTGTTTTTAAATATTAAAAAAGCAATGACTCTAGAGAACAGATACACAAAATCACCAAACTCACATTAAAACTGTTGTGGTGTTTGCTATAAGAAGCTGGTACCTTTTTAAAAACACTAAAACATTAGCATGTTACATCCCAGATGGTTTGCTTTTCTTCACCATGTCTTTTATTCTGCCCTGAGTCTCTGAAGAGCACTCCTTTTCCCCCCATTTTGTTTTCTGTTTGTAAAGCTTTATACATTTCAGTTTTTCGTCGTTTTCTCAGATCATTATCTTAATTTTTCATCTTTCTTTTCAAGAAACTTCTTTTTTCCCCATCTGCCACCATCTTCAGTATAATACTTCTCCCTTTAGGATTTCTTTTATCCTTCTCATCTTTACGCCTTTCACTTATTCTTCCCCAGACCTTTCATTCTTGCTTTTGCTTGTCAAAACTGTGTTTCTTCATCCTTCATGGGAGAAGAAGTGGGAAGGTTGGGTGGATTTTTTTGCTATGAACACCCAGGAATGCTCCAATCAATACTTCGAAACCCCGCAGAGGAGAGCTAGCACGAGTCTTTCAACACTTTCAAAATTTGCAACCGCAGTTAATGGAAGTCTGACTAATGCTTGAAAATCAGCAGCTTATTTTAAAGTGGTGCTGTAGCTTCCCACCAATAACATTATCAGGCCTTCCCCAACAAGCTTTTATTTTTACATCAAAGACTACTCCATGCTTTGAAACTCTTGTAGCCCCGTAGCAACTTCTCTCTTTCTAAACCCCAAGACACAGAGCAGGTGATGGACACAGTCTCAGACACCACCCGGATGCCTTTAGCTCTGGCTGGATTTCTGTTCAAATCAAAGGAGAGCCATATTGCCACCCCACTCATGGAAAACCATGTCCAGGTGTACCCAGGGAGATTTCAGAAGAGCAGCGAATCCAGTTTAGCTGGCAGTGAGCCTATGTAAAATGTCTATAAGCCTGAAAGTGGGGGTCTAGCCATGGCTCCAGGCACCTGCCAGGAGAGCAGCGGCTCAGCCCTGTTGGCATCGCTACCCCCGAGGGCTGGGGTAGCATTCAGTGCCAGGGAACAATACTGGGGGAAGGATCTGGAGCCTCTTCACCCCTTCCCGAGAGATGTGCCCTTGCTATTTATTTTGTTCCAAAAGGAATTTGCAATAGTGGTTTGGGGATCTTCTGACATTTCACTGACATTTCTTCAGGGCTTTTTGTAGGATGATTATTATTGTCATTAGGTACCCTCATGTTTTAATGCCTACACTAGATTTAATTGTGTGCATTCCAGCCGGGGGCCAGTTTTTGCTGTGAATTCTTAACATGCACCCAACCTAGTGCCTCCACGGGCCTGTTTCAGTTGGATCTGTGCCCCTAGACAGATCACTTAAGAGGTCTGAAAAATCCTCTGCAGAGCTTGCAACAGATAGAATTGACTGTTCCTGACAAGTCTACCATTTTTACTGTTTTCCATCTGCCTACCAAGACTGCCTTATTCTTCTGAAGTACCAAAGACCACTTAAAATGTGTCTAAAGCTTGATGCCAACTTCCTATCCCTGCTTGCCAATTCAAAAAATCTGTTGCAAAATATATGTCAATACATTTATTCTCAGACTAAGGCAACCATGTATTACTTAAATGCTAGGGTAATCCTAAATACCATCAAGAGGCCGGTGCTGATAACAGTCGTCAGATACAAAATGGCTTTTTTAGAAAGTATCATTTCTAGCAGGAGACATTTAAAACCTTTTATACTCTCACTGAGCACAACAGGCCTGTTTTGGCAGTCTGGGCATGTTTCCTGGCTTGCTGTCCCTATGGCAGCCGAAACTCGGCAATGGGTTGCTCCGGTATGAAATTCATGAAATTGGAAATCAAGGCCAGGAAGGTCTGACACGAGCGATCTAGGTATGAATATCTGTTCTTGCTCCTTGAGTTTCCTTGTTGGCTTTTGCTCTGCTAAGACTAAAATTGTTTGGAAGTCACTGTCTGTAGATTTTAGGTTTCTCTTCCCCACTGGTAAGACCTGAAGCTATTTGAGATGTTAAACAATTTGCGGCTTCTGAGCTTGGTTGTGGTGCTGGCTTTGTACAGATGAATATAGAAGCTGTGGCATTTTCAAAAGCCATTTGGAACAGCTCTTCAATACAAGCACTTTCAGTAGAGATTAGATACATTATTTGGGTTTTCTGCCTAAAAAAAACCCCCAAAACCCAACCTTAAAAAATTGGCAGAAATACCATTTTCTTCAAATGACAAAGTTCTCTTTCCCCAAATTGAGGCTGGCAATTGGCAGCTCTTTACAAAGACAATTTTTTTTTCTTTCCTCTCTCCCTTCCCCTACTCCTTGATTTCAAAATAACCTTCAAGGCAAAAAAAGCAGGACATAGCATGTAAAAAAGAAATAGAAACTGATTAAAATTTTTCACTCCTTGAACAGAATGTTTTCCATTTTAACTAACATGTATCAGATAAAATGCTATCACGTTCCTACACAAGAAATTAACACATTGCAGGAAACTGGACACATACGTTCCTCAAGGAATTTGCTATTCAGAAGTCCTACTGAAGAAATTGAAACACAATACAAATAAAGACCTTTATTAAAATCGCTTGGAACAGTATATGAAATTTAATATCATATAATATAGGTGCAAAACCCCTGATAGTGACAGGATGTGATACATGTGAAGAGAGGACATTAATATACATATAAATAGAAAAGCTAAAATGTGTTTGACAGTGATATATTAAATGGCTACATGAATGTGACCATAATTAGGAGAATATGTAATTTCGTATTCCTTAAGCAGTATCTTCTAAAGCAGTATACATAGTAAATTGCTTTTACCTCTAGTGTCTGCTTTCTTATGAGTAACAGGAGATGCGTAGGAATATTGGAATATTGTAGGCACATGCAAAAGCAATGTAAAAGATATAAAAACAGAGGCAGAAGCCAGGGACTTATTTGTTCTTGGCTGCCAGAGGCTTACGGCTGATCTTCTTTGACTTGTCATTGTTCTTCTTTGGAGGTTCAGGATTCGCCTGCATGTGTCTGCCATAAAGACTGTAAGGAAATGAGACAAAGAATATCTGTGATACAACCATTAAACACAGGCTTTTACTCTGCAGCATGTTAAACAATGCATCTAGTTACTAGAAATAAAAAAGGAAGGTCATTATATTCATTTTGTCTCAACACACTGAATTTTCTATTATATCTCATGCTGCAGTCCATAATACTAGGTTTTTCATGACTTATCGGGAGAGTAACATCGGGAAGAGCAGGCCTTTGGAGCAGTGAATGAGCAATCAGTTTTGCCTTCAGAAACTAGCCACCTTTATTCCGCAGTTATGGGATTAAGGCTTGGAAGGCTGCAAGGATGTGTATTCAAGTCGACAATGACAAAAATTGGGTTGAACTGGAGAGATAGAGTGCCCACTTAGAGCAAAGTGAGCATCATCCCTAACCAGAAAACCCAAGGGCTTGATAATGTGACAGAGAGCAATGGTGTCACAGCCGCCTCTGCTGCTCACACATGATTGATAGTACTGGGACAGCTACCAACACATCAATGCCACATTACTAAGTACCACTGATTAAATGTTGACAAAGTATCCTACAATTAAGATGGCTAGCATTCACTGCGAAGCTAAACAGACTACATGGCTGAGAGGATCTTGCTAAACATCACATAGTAATTAATAGATAATTTATGAGTAATCCTGATTAAACTAAATTAAAAACCTACCCAAAATAAACACAGCTCAAACTTAACTTCCCCTATTGACATAAAGTGCTTTTTGAAGACGTACTTTGCGGGGGTGTCAGTGCATCTTGAAGGGAACAGGGACGAGCTTTGTTTCTGCTCATTCAGCTGTATAAACACTGGCAATGTTGACACCAATACTGAAATCCCTCTGAAAGGTGTCCTCCTGCTAATACTTAGGCCTGATGCTGGTGAGTGTCTGCCCCAATCCCATACTAGGCTGTTGCCAGGAACTTCTACCACTTGACAGGAATTCTGCTACTAAAGATAACGGCACCAGTTCTCACAACAGCCTTCCGTGTGTCACTGCACCTCCACCTTTTGGTGGATTTTGTCAAAAAATGGGACAGATCAGGGGCTTGGGGTTGAGAAACTCTGTGAGTCTTCCTAGAATTGCCTTCTGATGTGTCAAAATTGGGATGGGTAGCTATCAGCTCTGTCGCCACAGAACCCGGGTCCTGCATTTTCATGTGTCTGGGGCATGCAGAAGGTCCCAGCTGTGGCAGGCGAGCTGCACTGGTCCATCACACGCACCCTCATGGGCACTCTCCCCTGCTGCAGTCTGTGTATGCAGCTTGCACGTCTGCCCAACCCTCGCTGCAAACAAGGACCAGGTAGAGATCCTTTTGCTACTTTTGCTTAGTCATGTCCAGACAGACTTAAGTTACTCATGATACGTTGCTGCTTATCCAGAAAGCATGACCTGATAGACAGTTCTGGAGCGGGTATCACAGATAAACTGACTCTTTATTTACAGTGACCTCTTTTGCTTTGCAGGCTGAAACTAATTTCAGCAGAGGACGGGCCCTCCTTCTTCTACAGGGCCTGATGGACTATACAGTCAACTGTATGCAAGAGACATTGAACAAGGATCCAAGCAGACAGAAATACTCTTGAATTACTGTGCTGTAAGGCATGGCCATGGAGGGGCTGTTTACGTCAGATACAGAGAGATTTTAGCCAAGACATACATTGCTCTGTACAGCTTCCTGAGGAGGGGAAGTGGAGAAGGAGGTGCTGAGCTCTTCTCCCTGGGAGCCAGTGGTAGGACGTGTGGGAATGGTTCAAAGCTGTGCCAGGAGAGGTTTAGGCTGGACATTAGGAAACATTTCTTTACTGAGAGGGAGGTCAAACACTGGAACAGGCTTCCTAGAGAGGTGGTCGATGCCCCAAGCCTGTCAGTGTTTAAGAGGCATTTGGACAATGCCCTTAAAAACATGCTTTAACTTGGTCAGCTCTGAATTGGTCAGGCAGTTGGTCTAGGTGATCGTTGTAGGTCCCTTCCAACTGAAATAGTCTGGTCTGGTCTGGTCTATTCTATTCCATGTCAGGAGGTTAAAAGCTACCACCCGCTCTGAGCTTTATTTCGCTGTATCTGGAAGATACTTCAACCCTGGGGTTCCTGGACTGCTGGGATTAGAGCTTCTCATAGGGTGGGGTAGAGAGGCAGCACTTGCTTTCACCTCCTCAGCAGCTGCAGTTTTACATCATGCTGCTAAACAGGCTGCTGTCACGGTGCGCTGTACCCTAAACAGCCTTGCTCAAGGAAAATACAACTGTAAACTATGACATTATTTCACCTTACTGAAATTTTATGTGTGCCATCACCTACTGTCAACACGGGATCAGATCCCATTTCCTGATGAACGCAGAGAGCCCTGACCCTCCGTGATAACTGAATGCTTACTATTAGCTACAATACACATATTTTTCTTTTCATAAGAGATACAGCCCCAACAGCACAAGGCTATATTTTATCTAAGTACACAGTATGTGTATTAATCAAATAACCATCCTAAATAACTGTCCTGTTTTGGAAGGCGTTAAGTTAGTTGAGGGAGGAAAGACATGGCAGGAGATGTTTTGGTATCAGGAAATACTATCATTGTGGAAGAGCACAGAAGTGTCATTCACGGAGACCTTCCTATCAGAAACCTATCCAGGGTAGAAAAAGTCGGGGAACAAGCACCATTTTGTTCTCAACAATATGCGGCGCAGCCTTTGAACCACTGTCTGCAATAATTTTGTAACTCTGAGAAGTTAGCAACAGAGAAGTGGAAATGCATGCTCAAATCTGTGAACACCAATAGTTAGTTAAATACTAAATTAACATTCAAGTTGTTTTCTGGCTCTAGAGGAATAATGCTACATTGGAGTAGAATGTAAAGTTTTTTCATATAGTAAGAAAAGGCCCCTTTGAGAACTGTGGACTGGGACTTTAAGTACTGAATTAACAGAGAATTGACTGATCCACTGTATCTGAGCACAAAAAAACTTCACAGATGGGAATGGAAGTCCCCTGTCCTGTCTTCCACCTCCTGCTGCCCCACAGCTCCTTTGCCCTGTTAGTGCCAAGCCAGAGAGGACTGTAACAGCAGCTTTAGTGGTTTTCAGGTATTACATACCCTTTTTTTTGCTCAGGTTGGTTTAGGCTCCACTTTTTTGCTTTGGAAACTATATGAATTTCCCTCCCAGATGACACTTCAGGCATTCATTCTGCCTCTCATTTCCTGCTTTCTCAGGGCAAATCTTCAAGTTTGTGGACTGGCAGAGCTCGGGTTAGTGAACTTTTTTTGAAGTAAAAGGGTGTGGTGGGAATTCTACTGACTACATGGATGCTTTTGAAGTGCAGAAGCTGAATATTGACAATTTTGAATGAACTTCAGAGTTCTGGTATAGTCTACTTGGGCAACGCCTTTTGACTGTGAAAGGTTCAGTGGCCACTGCATGCATTAAGCAGTAAAAATCCCAGTTGACCTCTAAGTATTTTTAGTAGCAGTTTTTCTTTGATATTTACTCCTTATGATATTCATTGCTATTGGTACTCCAGCAATTCCCTCCACCCCATGCAAATACTACGTCAGTAGTAGTAGATGTGTGTGAGATGCAGACATCTGCAGCACTTTTACATTTTTTTTACTTATTCTCAGGTCCAATCACTTCTATCGGCACATGCACTGAATTTTCATCCAGGAAAATAATTATTGGGTTTTAAAAAAGCAAATCAAATATATCTACTTAGGTTTCTCTGGCAAAATTTCAAGGAAGTTTCAGCTGCACATTGCTATCTCAACTGAAGATAAGTGCTTTACAATCTATCACAGTAGTCTGCTATGCAAAGAGCAAGGATCAGACGTATTTAGATTATACAAGCCTTCACAGACAGGGACTCTCTCTTGTGTTTGCACACATCAAATACGAGGAGACATATGGTGTCACAACAACATTTAAATACAATAATGACTGTGATAATGCCTCTGGGACAGAATTTGCCTTCTGTTACACTAGGGAAAAGAGAATGCACAATTTTCAATGAACTTCTGGTACAACAACAGACACCACTTTTATAGCTCCCAAGGAAAAAAAAAAACAAAACAAAACCAGGAAAAAAAAAAACCAAAGAAAAAACCTAATGGAGCTGATCCGCACAGAGACACAACTATCTGAATTACACGAGAACCTATAACCCCTTGGCTGTAATAGATGTGGAGTTTACATATACAGCCCTTAATCTCGATACCTGCTGGAAGGACAGAGCCACAGAAACCATAGCTTGCACGTCACCGTCTGTCAGCCAAGCTGTAGTAACCAACTGTGTACATGTTCTTGCTCTGGCATCACTGCGGAGTCAAACGTGTTAGGCAGAGACACTCATGCACCGTCCTCAGCAGCGAAGGTCAGCTTAAGACATACACACAGACAGTTATGCAGCTCAGCTGATGGATGGTAATGTACTAGGAGATGGCACTTTGACATTATCTGTTTGTATGACTAGACCCTTAGCAAAGGCAGACAGCCTCCATAAACAGACAAAGGAATATTGAGGCAGATTGTGGCTACTGTTTCAAGGCAGATTTGTGAGGTAAATGCTGATAATATATTCATGGCAGCACCTTCACACTTGGTAGTTTGGAACGTCACCTGTTCATGGGGCTGGTACAGCTCTGAGCAGGACACTACACACAGCTTGCAGACCAAAACCTCAGCTGAGGTATAAAATCTGGAGTGCAAATAAATATTTGAGATGTTTGTGGTTTGCAGCAACAGTCAGAAGCTAGTTATTACAACCACAGTTCACAAACCGCTGAACCTTTGTCGACTTAGCAGCTACAGTATTGCATGCAGCCTTCTCATTATGTTAAAGTGGAGATTAAATGCAAGACTGAAAATGCAGAAAGCCCTCAGATAGAGATTTCCAGTTGCTTTCTTTCCTTGTATATATTTTTCAAAGCAAATATCTCTCATGAACATAAATGTTTCTTTGTATGCAAACAAACAAAATCTCCCTGCATTCTCTATCTGCCCCACTGGAAGTAACAAATGAGAGCACTATGGCTGCTGCAGCAAAACTAACAATATCAAGTGAGAAAGATGCTCATTAAACTTCATCATTCTGTCTACTTTAATGATGCTTTTACTTAATAAAAATTCCCCAAGCAGTTGCAAGGATATTAGGCAAGGTCTTTGGTTATGTATCAGGGGTCTAAGCTGTCACTAGCAAGCATGTAGTTCAGGAGGGGCATTCCCAAGAGGAAAGAGTGAATACAGCTTTCTTGTAATAAATTCAGAGAGAATCAATAACCACAGCCTGCCACATTACTTAAGCATTTAGGCAAGTAGGTCATCCTTCTAAATTAAACTACAAATTGCTAAATGTTGCAATTTACAGCATAAGATCAGGCATGGAGCCTTGTAACTTGAAAGCTTACAGTCTTGCTACCAAAACCTCTGAATTTAAAAAAGAACCATAGTTAAAATTCATAAAGTTCAATAGAGCCACTTTCAAAAACCACCTTCAGCACAATTGCCTCCAATTTTTTGCTCTTGTACAACAAAACATTCACTAGCTGAAGGCTATGTGCTCCCAGAGATGAAAAGAGTGAACTTGTGTGTAAGCTAGTGAACTAGCATAAAGTGTTTGATGCACACATTAATTTTCTTGAATTTAAGCATTTTGAAAGAGGATTTCAAGAATGAGCCGTAAGAAATAAATTGCTTTCACTTTATGTCTGTCATAGACCTACAGGGTGAGTATGCAGTATGAAAAGGACACACACAGTTAAATACGATCCTGGAGAGATGCCACCTCCAGGTATGTACCATAATCTGAGAAACAAAGGTGAAACATTCCAGCACTGCTCGCTTGGAGCTCAGGTTCAGGCAGGTATTTAATGCTCAGACACAGCTTCAAATGTGGGTATTTACAGGACCTCAACAGCACAGTCCTCAGCCCCAGCTGCCGAGGCAGGAGAGGGGAAAGGCTGAATCAGTGGTGATATCACTGGAGACCCAAAGCTGAAAAGAAGTGCTTGCAAGACTGATACGTGCTGGCTAGCCTGTATTAGTTACAATTCTCAAGCACTTACTGCAAGATGCTTTTGCCTTGGCAGTTTTTGCATGGCTTATTGCTGCTCTGGTATCCCCTCTGAGCTACTGAGACTGGCCTTTTCTCCTGTGGGAGCTGCTAACACGTCACCTCCTCAAACCACATCTTCTCCTAGGAAGGGGCCAGATACTGGGGTTTAATTTGCCAGTAATGTACCAGTGAGAGAAAATAGGGGGGGTTAAAATTACTTTGCAAGTATCATATTATTTTGGTAGTTTACCAATAATTTATTTTTATTCTCTGTGACATAAGTCAGATGATTTAAATTAAGAGGAACATTGCATGGGTAAGTGAAATGAGTATCTGGTTTCCTTGCACACTCGGATGGCAAGCTGCAGTTTTAGGATTCTTAATAAGGAAGAACAGACAAGAGTGACTCATTTTATTCAGCTAATTTTTTGCCCCTTGTTTGCGAGTGCTCTGAGAGCAGATGGCAGCAGTGTCAAGAGATGTTCATCATCTGAAGCTTTCCGCAAGTTTCTTCAAAAACTCAGCTTTGGCCTGTCATCTGTCTGTGTACCACCTCACTCCTCATGCTCTGAAATGGAGGCAGTGCTCACTGGTTGAAGGGGGCAGGTGCCGGCGGTGCTGCGTGCTTGCTACGCTGCAAGAGCCTCTGGGCTACTAAACCTGCTGCTCTTAATGTGTTGTAAAACTGCTCCAGTATTTTTAGGTCTTTAACAGTTTGTCTTCCTGTATTGCCCACTCACACTCTGGGATGCCTAATACTTCAGACTGCCCCAAATCTCCACACCCTAGAGCCCAGTCCCAAGACACTGTGAAGTGTAACAACCTGTGATATCTTCCTGTTCCCTCCACCTGCCCCAATAACCTTCATAACCCAAAGCTCCTGCAGAGTTTGCCCTGGCATCACCCTCCCTAATCTCCCCAAGTCCCGCACTTTGCTTTTCAAAGAGACCAGAAATCCCTACTCCCCTCGAGTGCTTTCTGGGGTCTTCACCCCCAGAAGCACTCTGCAGGGGAACTGATCACGTCTTCCCATCTTGGATTAGCTGTTTTTTTGTAGCTAGTTTCATTTATTGGATCCCAAATTAGGTAAGAAGGAGAGGATTCAGTACAGGTGGAGAGCTGGATATCCAAGACTGTGTTGCAGTCAGTGGAGATCTGGCTAATGAAGCCAGTGGAGTAGAGAGCTTTTTGGGTGACCAAGTACAAGTGTCTGCTGCGAGATGCTTAGTTGCTATACTCTGTTATAGATTTTCAGCAACTGCAGTGGACAGTAGGCAGCTAGCTGACACACAGACACTCACATTTAGATATTTTAAAATAACAGATGAAGTCTGCCCAAAGCAACCGCTCCCCTCTGTTCCCACTTGGCACGCTCTCACAAGGTGTTAGCTACCTTACGTTACAGACTCTGCTGAGTCATACAGTCCAACGTTGACTTACTGCGAATTCCTGCCTAAAACCACTCCAATCTCAATAAGCAAAAAAAAGTATTCTGCCAAAATTGTCCTGGAGCTCACCATCTCAGCAACTGTGTTGAATGTGCATCCGGCAAAATAAGCCCACCCATCCCATGTGCCTCCTACCAGCCACTTCACCATTCATTTCCTCACAGGGCTCCCTTCTGCCGGATCCCTCAACTCCAGTCTCTCCTGTTTGCATTTGCTATGTCATATATCTGAAGAAGAGAAAGACTCAGCCTCTACGTGCCATGTTTCCCACCTTCTTTCCCTGCAGGTTACTGTCAGATGGATCCTGACCAGATGGACCTCTGGCCTGAGCTCAGGAGCTCCCTGTGATGCTCCTCACAATAGCATCATCAGTCCTGCTGTGACGACTCAGCAGCCCAAACGCAGCAGTTGTAAAGGGAATACAGTCCAGCCGGACGTGTAAGGAGACATCTCGGTGGAGATGTGTCTATGTGGGAAGATTTGAGCCAAGGTAACTATGATTTACAAACACCTGCTCTCCTATAAGGCTGGCAATTGCTGGATAATTTTAATTCTGCCAGACACGTCAGCCCTTAAACTGGTTAATTTAACCCCTGCTTCTTTGAACTCACCATCTTGCATGTTAAGGAGAACTAATTTTCTTTTTCCAGAAAGGAATTCCAAGTAGGTGTTAGGCATTTCTTTAATTAATATACAGTAATAAAAGAAAGCCTTCTCCTTATATTCTCTGAGGCTAGCAGCCTTTTGAAGCAAGTACTTTAAATGTGAGGCTTGTTAGGGGAGCACAGCTGGAAGCTCATAGAAACCTAGAAAAAAAAGAGTCTTTTGTAAAGGAAAAGGATTTGCAAAACTGGCTAATGACTTTGCATACCCAACTTGAAAGAACTTGCAAGAAATGTGACTTTTGGCAGAGAGGTTTTGAAAGCACATGGAACACCAGCATCTGTTTTCTGAAAGTCAGACCTATCTAATAACTAGGGAGCCCAGCACTGAAACTCTCAGCTGTGCTACAAAGCCAGAGACACACACAAGGAGGACCTCCACGGAACTGTCATGAAGATGGGAAGGAGAGGATCTGCTTATGCTTATTTCTTTAAAAACAGAGGCAAACATGAATTAAGATTTCATCTAGAGAATCTATTATGCTGATAAAACAACCACCAGCTAGCCTGGTATAATGAGACAGCAGACTGAGAGGACCAGGGAAAGAAAAATTCGTTTCTGCACCTGGATAGTCCTATCAGACTATGTCAATCATGAAGTATTTCTCACCCGGGACTCGCATCTTCAAGTGCATCCAGGAGGGCTGATCTCCCTTCTCATGCTCCATTTCAAATGGACTGCTGACTGGTTCAGCCTACATGTGCAGACCAGTCCCTGGATCCACGCCAGGCACAGAGAAACTTCATAGGTCAGAACCTAAAGTCCTCACAGCTGAGAATTCCCACAGATTGCAGTGGAATACTTTTCCCCTTGTTTTCTTTTCACAGGTCAAATGGTGCTTCCCCACTTATGTATGCCCAGAAAAAACAATTTAGTGCCAGACAGAGGTATCAGCTGTAAACCCTGAGGGCTGAGGTATCCACCAGGACAAATGACATCTTCCACCTAATGAATCAAAAGGAATTAAGAGCCGCAGAATCTGCATGAGCAGGCTCAGCTTCTTTGGCAGAAGCCAGCACAGGTGGCTGCAGAGAAAAATGCACCAGCAAGAAGGAATAAGACTACTCAAGTGAGAAAGAAGTGTGTTATGTTCACTGGAGTCACTTGTATCATCACAACCTTTGTCTTTATGTATTTGTAATTCCGTGAGCATGCAGTAGATAAATCAACAGTTTGTTCCATTTCACCAAACCACGTTGCTGGGACCATATTCAGGGCCACCTGCCTGCTCTCAAACTAACCCTGGACAGGCAGTGAACATGGTGCAGGAAACATACTGGCACACAGCACAGACAGACTCCTGGAGCCAGCCGAACGGATTCTTCATTCTTATGTTATTTTAATGTTGTTGTGCACATGGAGTCCTTTGGGTTTAAGCAAACCAGTGCTCATTTTCCTTTTTGAATGCTACACTAAGGGGCTTGCTGCTCAGATAAATCCCCTTACATAATCTTTATTATTGATTTACTACATGCATTTTGCTGTGCACCTAATTAACATTTAAAAAAAGGAAAACAGAAGGTAAAAATAGCTAAGTGCAAGCCAAGGAACTTTCTTTAAGTTATTCTACCTCTGGCAGGTATGTATTTCTTTTCCAGTAACGAGACAAAGTGTACCAATAAAATGTATAGAAGAGACTCTGGGAAAATACTGATACGCAGAGTCTCTTTTTTTGAGCAAAACTGAAGTGTCTGAGTTAATCTGAGCCTGGTCTGCTGCACAGTGAGGATGACTGACTTCACTGGCAGTAGCAGGGAGAACATTCAGGGGACTGCAGTTCTCCATACACAGGGTTTATATAGCTGCCCTGCTCTGCTGGGCTGGCTCACATGCCTCTGCCAGGGTGTCTGTCTACCTTCATCATCCCTACTGGCTGCAGGGCTGGCTGCCTAATGGCTCCTCAAACTAGACACAAAGACCAGTGACGAGGGACACAGTGACATGGTGGGGAACTCAACCAACCTAACCCTCCTGAATCACCGCTCCCGAGACCCTCAAAGGTCAAGGACTAAGCCCCGGTCCTGCTGCACAACCCACTTGGGTGACTCAACACACTCTTTCTGGAAGGCTGTGCAGGCTCTGGGGACCACTGTGTAAAGGGGGCACAGGATTTACTGTGGGATGCTTAGGGGGAGTCTTGGGATTGAGCAAGAGTATTTAAGGATTATACAGGACTTATGAGATGTTTAGGGGAAGGACCAAGAGAGCGGAAAGGAGGGATCAAGATGGATGGCAGAGAACAAGCGCAGGAAAACGGAGAGAGGATCAAGTGGGGAATAAATGAGGCCAGTCATATGCAAGCAGGAGGCTGGCCAGCACGCTTGTTTGGTTAAACTGCACCAAATCACCTCCAAGTGGAGGTGTGCTCTACCTAAAACCTCTTTATAACTGTTTTCTGTGTGAGTGTGCTCTCTGTTCTGACAACACGCATGTGTGACCCATCAGCAAAGTTCAAGCTAGGATGGACTGAGTCCTCAACACTGGAGAGACCAAGGGCCTGGGATCAGCTCCCATTGAGGCTGAGGGGCTGCAGGCTGGTAAGACTGGGTCTGGGGACCTGATACTTGAAATATCCAAGATTTGGGAGCCAGGTACCAGAGAGATCCCTGACACAGGGTTTTCCCTGAGCAATGATGCCTAGAAATGCAGTCTGGCTGTTGTTTGTCCTCTCTGCATTTATGTGGCCACTTGTCCTCCCATCATGCTAATCTGTTCATGGCTGGCCATGTGTACACACATGTTCTGAATTTGCGGTTAGCCTTGCTACTGGCAGGACAAAGGAACAGGGATATGGAGCAGCTGGTCACTGCCATCAGTGGAGAAATCCGCTGGCTCCTCCAGCCCACTGGATTTAGCTGCACAAAAGCACTACCAGGAAAAAGGTGAAGAAATGAGGAAACTCACTTCACCTTTTTGACACAAAGGACCACATCTGAAGTGCTACACTTCACAGACAATCCAGTTTCACCTAGTCACCTGAGTCAGCTTTGTTTGACACATTTTGTATATACTTTCCAGAAAGGCTGTTTGAGCCTTCTCAGATTGAATTTTTGAACATGCACAACAGGTCAATGCAAATATTGAATTTTGCCGTCTTCCTCATGAAATCTCTTTCCAGTTCCCAAACACAGCCCTTTCAACTCCTCCCTGGCCAACACTGGCACAAACATGCCAATGATGTCAATCTTCCAGATGCTCTGATGAGTTGTGCTCAGACAGGTCCACATACACACAAAGGAGTAAGGAGATTCAAAGCCAATTTCAAAAACATTGTCACCATTCATGTTAAAATGCTGGAATTTTGAAAGCCAGAGATCAAGTACTTCATTACAGAAGCAAAAAATATCAACACAATGGTTTTCCAGTTGTATACATCTATTGCGGAAGACCAAAGATGGTCACACAGATACCATGTAATAAAATGATACAGACTGGTCACCCCATTTTCCAGCCAGTTTTGAACAAAGCATCACACCATTAATATTTGGCAAACAATTACTGATTTTTAAGCAAATCTTTGGCGTTTTTCCATGGCTTTTACTGTGCCAACAAAGCTGTTCCAGAATATTTTCAGGAGGGACCTATGTTATGTGGCAGCCAATAATCTTTATGGTAACACTGCAATGAAAATGTCGCTTACTGTAATGAGCACAGATCATAAGTTAAGCCCCCAGCTACCTTTCTATTATTTTTCATTACAGTCTTTCTGGGTTTGTTATGCTTCAAGAGTACTCAGGGAATTACATCAAACTAGGCTCACTAGTCAGCTCTTCATTACTCAGACCACAATGAAACTAAGCAATCAGCAAACTGAACCAGCTCCTGAGGTAACACAAGACACTAACATTTGTTTGAATATTTACCATTTCTTTTTTAGCTTGTCCTTTCTTAAAGGTCTGTTCTGTAAATAAACTTGCCTATGGTTGGAGGTCATTCTGACACAACAGGGAAACCACATATTTTTCCATGCCATTGACACCTTGAGCGAAGGGTTGAGCTTCCTTTTGTCTACCAGAAACAAACTGTGTTATATTCATGTTTTCCTGACAGCAGTGTTTCTCCTAGAATTGTGTTCCATAGCTCTGGATAAGGTGGGTGACACTACAAGTCTCACTTGCTGTGTGAATCCTCGTCCCTGCCCCATTGCAGATTTTTGCATTGGCTTCCTTCCCTCTTGTAAAGCAAGAAGCTGACCACCCCTTTGGAAAACAACAGTTACACTGACATCAGTAAGTTCTGGTGTCGTCCAATCCGTACAACTTCCCAAGTTGCTTTCAGTGTATTTCAAGACCCACAGCGTGAAGAACATAGAGCCTTTTGAAAGGCCACCTTCTTCCCTGATGCCCGTCAAGATGAAATGGTAACACAGTGCCAGCCTCATTTTGATTTCAACAAAATCAATACAAGTTTTGCTTCTGATTTCAGTGGATGCAGCCTTTGGCCTTTAATGTCAAACAATCTATTCCTGAGAACTGAAAATCCACTAGTGCACACCGTGCAGCATGGGCTATCCCGTGAGGCAGGTCTCATCACAGTCTTCTTGGAAATCACCTACATTTCTTATTTTAACTCTCTCCTGAACAGAGTGACTTGGGAAGTGCAAAACCCTCTAGATTACTTAAGAATTACAACAGAGGTAGTAATAATTTCTGTTGCAATTAGTGTTAGCAACTGAGGCATATCTTGGAAACTGCAAAAACAAACATGGCTTTACAATGTCAATCAAATAGCACGTTTTTTGTTATTTAAATCTTCTACACATGGCCATTATTATCCATGCAAGCAAACAGGCAAACTGCACTTGCATTACAGCTTACAGCTCCAAACTGTACAGCAACGTATGAACAACACAGGCTGGCTGTGAACACTGGAGTGAAAATTATGTCTTCTCATCAAGTGCTAGCAATAGCTAGGGCTAATGAGTCACTCTGTAAACTTCTTAATGCATGCATTAACCAAAATAGTTTCTCTTACAAGGAAGGTGGGATTCTGCATACCAATATGATCTGGTTTTGCTGAACATCTTTTTGCCATAGGTAGGCAGCACTCATCCTAAATCATTGGTGCTTGCGTATGCTTATGAGTTAGAGGAACAAATATGGAACTTCTACATAAAAGGACAGGAACTAGTTTACTCCATCATCAGACATTTGCAAAAGGCACCCACAGGAGCCTCCAAGAGTGATGCAAAATAAACTAATGGTTCCACCTGCTTCTGGGCATGAGGAAAAGAAACATGGAGTTGAAACCACTTGCAACGAAGGCAGAAAGAGTGCAACAACGGGGAGCCAAACCCCAAGATGCAATCTTGGAGGATAAACTGCAGGACATCTGCTCTGTGTCGTCTTAGAAACATGTTGGAAAACACATTGCCAGGACGGCAAACATGGCCCTTGGACTACTGTCCTTACTTTCTGGTTCCTCAAGACACAGGCTACTAACATCTTTGCCAAATCCCAGCCTATGCATGCAAGGTAGCAAACAGGCACCCCGCTTAGTTGTGAAACTGTCCCAGTACTCCCCAAGCCTGCGGCACGGAGCGCATTTATGAGAAATGCAGGAGTGCAAAAAGCATAGTGGCAAAAGATTTGTCAACAGCTCTCTGTCACCAAGAAAGCACTTCATTAGCCTGTCAATTGCACAGTGTCTAGGAGATACATTTATTGACAACTCACTGCCAATTGATCCAACATCTATACAAAGCTCTCCTTATGCAGTGAGCTTGCTGACTCACATCATCATGAGCTCTATAGAGAACTAATAGCCGTACTAAGCCCCAAATTGCTCCAATTTCTAAACAAAATGAAACCCAAAGTGGTAAAATCCCACCAATACCTCAGCAGCTAGACCATATTCCCTGCTTCCAGCACAACATTTTTAAATGAGATTCATTTTTTATACACTTCATAGGTGGGGTATGAACTCACAGTGAATAAAAGTCCTTATACAAAACACTGTTTTTCACTTTTATGGCCATTTGTGCTTATGGGATTACTTTTGAAATACAGGGAGCCTGCATCTTCTGCTCCCTCAATTTAGCATGGAAGTACCCAGTGATGTTCAATTCTGTATGCCAACCAACTTCTCTGTGTGGTTGGGTCCCTCAGCCTCTCATCAGGTTAGGATAATGCTGCGAATGGCTAATTGATCCTGCAGTGGCTTTAACAACTCGCAGTCACTTCACACAGCCAGCAGCATTCCTGCAGCGCACATGCTCCTAACCCTTGCCTGCTTTGCTTTGTACTACCTGTTTTACCACTTCATGATAATGCAGTGTCAAAGACAGCAGGAGTAACCTATTCTGGCATCTCCATCTGGCACTATACATCAGACTTGTGCTGCTCTGGTGGATTAGTTTCAGATCCCTGTTGGCAGATCAAAGGCAGCAATAATAACCACAAATCAATCCCTCTTTAAGGCCTAAACCATCTTCTCCCTCACACAGGATGCCTCATTTCTTCACCACCCCAGAGCCCTTATAAATAGCAACTTTGCATAGACACAACAGTCGTATGCAGATACTCAGGCCCTGGAGAATTTGGCGCTGTGTTTTCAGCTGCTTTCTCCTATTCACTGACAAACAAAATGAGCAGCATCAGCAGAGGGGCTCATGTGGATAAAACACTCGAGTCCCCGAAAATCAGAAAGCTGCTTGGTGCCAAAGTGAGGACATACAGAGAAGATGGCTTGCTTCCTTTGGTCTCATCTCAGGTAACACATTTTCCAGCACCCATCGGTGAGACAGTGCTGTATTTTCACTGAAGCACCCACCTACCATCAGCTCACTGCTCAGTGCTCTAAGCTGACCAACAGATGTTTTCAGAGCACATGTTCAGATACAGAATAGATGCATCCACAGTTGAACAAGTGCACTGTGGACAGGCTGCTTTCTAGGGGTGTTTCCTGACAGCTTACCCACTTGATTAGCACATGCTGTAGAAAACAGGACTCAGAAGAAAGGGGATTCATGAGGTTTGAGATCCACACAGCTGCTCCAATATAGGGGGGAATATCTGGTCCCTTTCGCAACAACTGTGCTTGCATTCCTGAGATCGCACTTGATTTCTTGATGGTCATCTGTTAGGTCTTAGCTAAGGCAGTGGGAGTTAAAATATGACTCAAAGGCTAGGTATCAGCTCTCTGCCTGGCTATGCTTTACTGTCAAAATGAGATTTTTACTGCAAGAGAAGTAGCTTTTGTTTGCTCCCTCTCCGTAACACCTTCATGGTGACAATGCTGTATTTACCATGATGTAGCTAGGCAGTTCCCTAGGACTCAATTCACCCAGAGATGCTGTGGTAAAAAAAAAAATATCTGTGGCTTGGATTTTACAGGAGAACAGCTATTATGCTGTAAAAGATATACCTGCATGGGCAGTGAAGACATAAACTCTTCCTCTTATCTTTAAGTCTTTCAGTCTTGTAACTTGCAGTTTGAATTATGTCTCCAAAGAGACTGCAACATCAGCTAGGACAGCAACAGTTCAACATTCCTACATTTGTCCTAAAATGAAACCCAGAGATAAACAGCGAAAATGATAGCTGCTTAAAGAACTTCTGAAATTCTTAAGAAAAAATGTATCAATTAGAGGCAAACAGCCACAAATCCTCTGGTGCCAATATTGCATACTAATACAGTTTGCAAAGCCCAGAAAGACCTATTTCAGGGTTACCACATAAGGGCCCAAAAAACATTTTGTCCTGAAATTCTTTTGAATACAAAGTACTTTGATCCTGATTTTTTCAGTATTCAATTAAGATACAGTTCTACTCAACTGACTGTTTATCACTGATAATTTTTTTACTATACACATAAAACTTGAACATTGTCTCAACATATGGAAAATGTGGATAGTACATATTGCTCATAGCGGCACATAATTTTAAGAAGAACTGTAACTGTACTATTTCTAGATAATTTTTAAACTATGACAAAGATGCATGCTATTGAAGAAAAATGGCAAGCCTATAAAAAGCTACATGTGTTTGAGTCAATCAAGTATAAAGAGTATATTTTTTTCTTATGATTCTTTTACATGCTAGTGTAAGTAGGAAGTCAGAAAGATTAACCAAAGATGAAGAAAAAAAGACCATCCTCTTCCTCCCACTACTAAGCTTAGAAAAATATCCTAAAAAGAAAAAAAAAATACACTGGCAGCTTCTAAGACAGTTTAATAAACCTTGGGGAATGCCTTAGTGCTGAATTTGGTTTCCTGGTAGTACCTAAAGCACTGCTACTAAAGCAATACAATAAAGTTTATGAACTTGTCTTTACTGCTGCATAATTTATCTCTGAGAAATGATACTATGGCGAACAACTGCTCTCTATGAATCTCTTCGGGGCTTCAGTGAACTGCAGCTTTTATCACAGCAAGTAAACTGGATCAAGATTAAACTCCAAACCAAAATATATGTCACATTTTTTTTATTAATGAAAAATACTTAATTCAAAAGTTAACCACTACTATACTCAAGTGTTTTCTTATCCTCTATGTCAACTTCCCAACTAAAGTGGTTTTGAGATACTTTACACTGAAAATCAAAAGAAACAAAATCCAAACCCACTCATATTTCTTTCTATTCAAGAAACTTTCCCTTTTCTTTTTTATTAGTTTCCTGCCTAACAAAACCCAGATATATCCCTTCATAAAAAAAACCCCAAATGAACAAAAACCCCCTTAAACCCCAACAAAACCACACTGCAAATTCAAAATAAACTTAATCAAAACCCAGTAATCAAAGCCAAAGGTACACTGACTTCACCTGGTCTAGTGCTCACAGTATAGCTTGCTCAGACCACTTTCCAGCACTGTAGTTACACTGCTCTAGAAAATGTTTCATTTCGGGGTACATGCCTTCTGTCAGGACAGCAAGTTAACATGACTACACAGCTGTTTAGTTACCAGATTTAATGTGATGCAGGCATGGGAAACCCTAGCCAGAGGAAAAAGGTAAAGAAAAGAAAATAGATCAATCCATTTCTGTAATTAAAAAAAACCCGAACAAATCAGATGGTATAAATTGGAAGGTGCAACTACACAGAGGGACATGCATACATGTTGTGGAAAAAACGCTGTCGTCACTCAAACCTCACAAGCCCATACAAAGCTGACACAAAGAGTGGTGAGGAACCAGCACAATGGGAGACCCACAGAATAAGGGTCAGCCAGTATCTCCCACCAAGGAAGTATTAGATCAGTCTGTAGAACAGCTTTGTAAGAAAACTGGCAGATATTCAGCGTAGCCTCAAAAAAACAGCTGTGCTGAGGGACTGATGACCTGAGCATACACTGGGGTAGTTTTCATCCCTGGATGTTATGATTGTTAGCAGAGTGGCATTTCTCCATGTGTTTGTCTGTAACAAGATAATTTCAGGATGCTGGATTATCTGATGAATTCCAACATTTCAGGCAATGTTCTAGGCAATGGGCAGTGTCATATTGATTTGGTGAAAACAAGAAAATGAAAGGGGAAAGGTATATATACACATAGGGTTTGTGACCTCTTGCAGTTAGTTAGCAGATTCAGCTGTTTCAGCCATCCAAATCTGTGAGTAATGGCCTGTAGATCAAAGAGCCAGTGGATGGCTGCCATCTTCTTCACCAGTGTTAAGGATCCCCCTTTCCTCCCATATCCTTGCAGCACTTGCTCCCAGTACAGTTTAGAAATGCTGACACCCAGAACAAATTGCCTTAAGGATGGGAAGAAAGTAATAGCTAGGGAAAGGATGCAAGAAAGGAAGGAAGAGCTATGAGGACAAAAGAGGGATAAAAAGAGACGCAAAGCTTCACGTATGGAAAAGCAGCTGACCTTGGCATGGGAAAAAGAGGATGACACCAGTATATTGCAAGAAACACACAGGCAACTCTCACTTTGGTGAACAAAGGGAGCATGGAGTGAATGAAGGAAGCGTTCAGACCATGTGAATTCAAGGAGAACAGAACAACGTGGGGGGTCCTTGACTGACGTTAGGAGCATATCCCCTAAACGCTGTGCAAGTTCTCCTTAGTCTATGTTTTTCAGTACCCTTAATTCAAGACTAAGCACGTTCAGCATGAGCACAGACTGCAGCAGACCCTTCCCCGTTTAAACATACATGGTGCTTGTCACTTCTCCACATCCATCTTTTGGTCACATTAGCTCCGTTAATGAAAAAATAAATGTTGCAAAAGAGAAGTATTAACATAACCAATACCAAGGACATTAATTTTAAAAATGCTATTTACTTTGTATCAGAGTGGTCATATATCTTGATCTTGAGTAGTTCTTAGCCTTGTCCAGATTCTAATTCCATGCTACGGAGACAAACTCTGTCCTGACTCTTCTTCCTGCCCATGATTCATTCACTCGACATCTTTAGTACTGTACCCACTTGATGGGCATCATGTATTTAGTAAAAGACAATAATTCTTATTTAAGCAAAAATGAGTTTTCTAGTGCAAATCCTGGGTAGTGACTTACTGTGAAGTGTAGATACAATACAGCTCAAACTATCTGCTTGAAGAGAGAAGTCACCTGGCTCCAAACACAACAGTTGGCCTCATACTTTTTGAAAAAATTTGCAGTTCCATGATGAGAGTGGGTGGGTCCCTGGTCTCCAGGGATAAGTGGTAGGTTCAGTGAGCTGCCTACAAGTATCACTCAGCATCTGGCTTTGAAGATCCATGTTATGTCCTAACAGCACAGATGCAGGACCCTAGTGAAGAGACTTGTGCAGGTAACTCATCTTCCTAATCTGTTCCCCTAACACAAACCAACCACAGATGTCAACTGCATTTTCCCTGAATCAGGAGAAAAAAACCTACAGAGAGCACAAAACTACTGCCAAAGCACAAGGAAAAGGTCAGCCCACGGCTACTCTTCATAGTTTTTTTGATTTGCCAAGAGAACTAGTCAGCCAGCATGGGAGAGCCTGTGCAGCCTCTGGGACACAAGAGTGGTGCTCCCAAGGCACAGAGTACCGGGGAATTCTCTCCATAGCAGTCACTGTTAGAATTAAAGCAAATATTTTCAGGAACGGGAGAGGAAGCAGAAGCAATTACCCTGTCAGGAAATGTGCCAATAGATAACTTGGGAATAACCTGCATACGTGTACAAAAGGTGAGTTTATTTCTGCTACGCCCCCATCCATCCAAGCCATGACTTCAGCTGCTCGCTCGCTAGCAGACGCCGGGCAGCCTCGGTGCCCTCATGCACTCATACCACATTACTGCCCGTCTCCCAGCGGGGCTCTCTGGCAGACGTCACTTGCTAAGTTAGCATTACTGAAGCCCCAGCTGATATTCTCTTCAAAAGTGCTCTGTTCCTCCCTCTCTCAGTCACTATGGCAACGCCCATCATCCTGCAAACAGCACCATCCGACCGGGGGCTCGCTCTGCACTCATTCATCTAAGCCGTTTTAAGAATCGCCTCTTTTCCCCGTGCAACATTTCTAAAAACGAGTTTTACTCCCTGCTGATGTCCCCACATCTTTGACGCACTAGTTCCACTGCCCCGTGTCGCAAACCCACGGCTGCCCCAAATACGGTCCCACTCTGGACTAGGTAAAAGAGCCAAAATCAGAATCAAACACAGAGCATGTTGTGTGAGTATTTCTAAGTAGACTGGAGGCAGACTGAGGACCTTCTCTTAAAAATCCTGTTTCTTGTAAGCAGCCTTCCATTTTAAAAGCTGTCTCTGCTAAGTAAAGGCATTGAAGATCAGCTGTAGATAGCCAAAATAAAAACAGTGAGGCAAGGACAAAATAGCAGGCTTTCCTTTGATCTAGATTTTTTCCAGGCTACATCTTCCTTACTTGCTATTTTGTTTAATTAGGCTGTGACTATATGTTATTATTCCTCACATTACACCCACTCTGTATTTACATTAATCCTGGCCTGGGAGAAACAACACAATTTCATTTAACTTGATTCTGTTCTTTCTGATTTTTTACAATATTCTTGAAATATTATTTCAGTACTGGCAACTTTAGATGAGATATTCTCACAGCCTTTCTGTATATATATTTTTTTTAATTTGGAAATTATTTTTAGTAAGGAGGGGAATACACTTGTGGTGTATTTTTAATTCTGCCAGAACAATGAACAACAGGCCAAGGGTTCACAGCCACAAGATAAAATAATCAGCACATAAAATAAAAACAGTTAGAAGGAAGAAAGACACTTTTTTGAAGGAGTTTTCCATAATTTTTTGCAAAATCTAGTTTAATAGTACTGCTGTTTACGTGTATGGGGATAAAAACTACATATGCTACAATGGGAGATCTGTAACTTCTCTCAATACATGGGAGAAAACAACATTTTCTTTCAGAAGGAAAAAGTCATTTTCGTTGAGGCAGTATATAATTTTCCACACACAAATGTGTTCATCCAAACCCAACCTACATGTCTCTGTACCTTATGCTCAAATTTTCTCTCACTACATTCAATACATTAAGTGCTGCCTAACTCCCACCTCCTGAATTCAGCAAAAAAAAAGATCATTTTTTTCTTTAAAAAAACACCCTTTGAAATAGAATGTATTCTTATTGTTATAGCCTACAAGTTAGAGGCTGAAAACAGCCATTAGTTAACAACCTACCCATTACCCTGTAAAGTGTTAACAATGCCTGACCACTGCTGTAAGGAAATTGCCCAAAGAAAAGGGCAGGGCGCACTCCCTGATCCACTCTCTTCTGGAGAACAAAAATGTACCTGGGGTTTACCACTCAAAAAGCCTTGCTCTTTTATCCTCCCATGCTGGCTAACCTTTGCTAGCCGGCAAATGAAAGGGTGGGCCACAGCACGGCCAAGCGTTTAGCATCCCTGCACACACTGGTGCACCTCGGTCAGCACCTAAGATCCTGGAAGCTGTGTACCTCTTCTGGAGCCACCCCACCACCTTATGGACAGAGAGATGCTTGAGATTACCCACCACTGTACTCGGCACACTGAAGACTCCGCACCCCTTATGTGCTTGAGCAATCAAGTCAGAGTGTTTGCTGGTTACTGTATTAAGAGGGGAGGAGATGTACTGAAACTTGCACTCTTCTAGAAGCACGAGGAAAAGAAACGATCCAAAATTGCTCAAATCATTTTAAAGCCTGTTAGTTCAAGCTACGATCCCAAAATAATACGATTCAAATAATTCAAAATAGTCACAGAGTTTAGCAATGCAGTGGTATTAAAGGAAGCGTGGTCTACCCGGAGTAAACATGGTGAACCAAAATCACACAAAGGAAACCCAGAGTCCTAAGAAGAGGACAAGCAAGAAAATACAAGTTGGTTGTGCCTTTGACATTTGTCCATCATCCCTCTCTCCCAAATACTGACTGGTAATAGGAGGAAAAGGCAGCCAATATCGTTTTATATCCTATCCTTTGATTATTCAGTGTCCTTCATTTCTGCTTTTACTAAATTCTCCATTTTTCTGCTATTGCTGCACTTCCTCCCTACTTCTTCCCTTTGCCTAATCAGCTGATTATCCTCATTTATCTTCCCTGTCGAGAACCTTGGCTCTTCCCATTTCTCTTCCCTTTCCAGCTCGTCAGCCTTTGCCTTCTTACTAGTCTTCCTCCTGTACCACTTTTATGCTTTCTTCCTTCTTTTCCCTGTTTCTCATAATTTTATCACTTCTTTTTTTTTTATATAGGATACTCATCTTTCCATCTGTGCTCCCTTTTTGCCTCTCAGGTGGTTGGATCTGAATAAGACTGTTTTGAAACATTTAAGTAGGAAAATGAATGACTCTTCTTAGTATTTTCCTCAGCAGATGGACACACACTACACAGAGGGGATCTGCTATAATGTTTTAAGGTATTTCCCTGCATCCCATATCATAGTTCAAAAAATATTTTAAAAGTATTTAAAAAGGATTTCATATGAAACATTTCATATAAATCTTTATGTGAATTGCGATAAATTCCATTTTTTTCCTCAAAAAGTAGGCATGAAATAAAAGTTATTACTGACATCTGTCATATTTTAAATTCCTTTATAAAATTTAGTAGTGGCAGCAACAGATGTAGCATAAAACACTGTGAAACGATCTTCTTAATAGAGCATCCTTTAAGAAAAGCAGCTTCATCATTGACAGTCATTTAGTAACACAGAAGGCAGTTTCCCAGAAGATATTTGCTGCTGTTATATTAGAGGTAATTAAACTATAAAGTGATTTATTTCTTTGCAGCCATGTAACTGAACTTTCTAAAGCCATTAAAGATAGCTTACGAAAGTATCAGCAGATACGGAACATGATTATCCCCAGTAAAACTGCATTTACAACACATAGAGCCACAAAAATTCTACACAATGCCATTTATTGGCAAAACATTAATATATTAAGCCACAAAGGACAGTGCACTAAGAGTAGAAATGCTGTCACCAAACCTATGTCTTTCGTTCAACCTCTCCCCAGCTCTCCTTTTCCTATGACTGACAGTGATTTTCTGAGAGTAGGCATTACCTCCAGGCAAGAAAATCTGTGTACATAAAAAATAGTTTTACATTAGTCCTATTGCGGCACTATTGATTACTAAAGGAAGCTGTAGGCAACAAAATATAGATTTTTTTTAATAAATGTGTATTTAAGAGTGGGAAAAAAACCCCTATGTATAGAAATTCAAAGGAGTATCAATGTCTCACATATTTTCCCCACCATATTAACTAATCCAGCAAAAAAGATCCTTGATATGTCATTTGCTGATTGATGAGCACAGAGAGCTAAGACCCGAGCACGGAATTTTATTGCTGAAGACATTTTCATCTGCAGCCAAATCACCAGGGAAACACTTTGTCAAACAACTTCATTCTGCAGGGAGACTTTGTGACAATATTGGCAACTTAGGAATTTGTTCTGGTTTTTCCGATACCATCTACCTGTCTGTGTTGAGAAATATTTACAGTAGCACTGCAATTCATGCAGATGTCCAGCTTGAGACCCGGGAACAAGTGGTTCACATTTCATTGCAACAATATGTAGAAGACAGATGCTCACAAGCTCTATTTTTTTAAATATCTATTTATCTATATATAAACGATCCAATATATTTTTGGCAGAGTTTAATACCAAACCCCTGTACTCTTATAATAACAACTGATCTTACATTGAGCATCTGCAGGGCTACAAATCATTACTTGTTTCCAAGAGCTCAACTACCTCTTTTACCCTTTTTGGGTTTTTTTTTTGGCAACTGGGGGGACTGAATCAAACGAATGCTGCTAACTTTTATACCATCAGGTTAGGCAAGATGTTAGGCTTCCAGTAGGACACCATGGGTTAATATATCTACTCTTTATCCTCTTGCTGCTCCCAAAATTGCTAAGGAATCTGAGTCCTGCTGGTTGCCTTGCAGCTTCTAATTATTTTCTGTGTTGAACAAATTCCCAGGTTTCACAATTTTTTACTGTGGTGGCAGCAAAAGTGACCTACTATGAAATTTTCTCAGCTGAGTAATAGTCATTCGGCATTCTCAATGGCTCAGCTACGCTGTCCACAATGGGCTAAATCTGATAAATCCAGAAACAGGTAGCCCCAATCAGGATTTATGTATAAAAATCTACGTACAATTCCTTTGTCCATAGACGAGTAGAAGAAAACAAATGAATGGCCAAACAAGATGGTTAAGACTACCTGGGATGTGATGGAGTGGGGGAAGCAAAGAGTGTCACAATTTCTTTGTAGATACAGGGTTAGAGTTTCTCCTTGTGATTTTAGGGTTAAATCCTCTAAGCCTCATTGATAATTCTGCATCTGAAAATGGGGGATTAAGCTGAACAATCATAATTTTTCCCAGAGAAGTTTCCCTAGGTACTGCAATGCCATTTTACCTGGGCAACCTGCCAATGGCATTGTTCCACTGGCTAATTTAAAGGATGGGGGATCAAGTGTTTAATAGTAGCTGCCAGTCAGCTTGCAAATAAAAAGGCTTTCATCCAGCACTGAGCAACCATTTCCACCATTCCTATCGCCACAGGATCCACTCAAACCCCTGCTGCTGCCCATCTTCCTGATGCTGCCCTTTGGAAACACACACAGAATTATGCTTTTAAAAAAACCCACCATGCCACATTTATACTAAGCAAAAATAACATGCTGAAATATGCTCTGAGCAGGTTACCACCAACTTCATTACCTTTTTTTCAGATACGAGCACATTTTAATAGTTCTTTTGAAACATACTTTTCTGTGTCACCTACTCTTACTGAAATCCTCAGGCCAAGTCCCACCTCAAGACAAATCACCCCCTCTGTTTCTAGATAAATTCTGGCAGGGATGAAGGCTGAATGATTTGGTGTGAGATTTTAAAATTGCAACTCTTCATACCTGCTGTTTAATTTGCTCTTTTTTCATAAAAGCTGAATTAAAAAAATCCAACACATTCTTTCCTACACCATGAACAGCTTAGTAAAAACAAGTGGGTGGGTCTTTTACCAGCTAAATTACTTTGTGAGTAGAGCCACGTGCCTAACAGTCTTGCCTGAGACCATCTACACATCTTTCTAAACGACAGCTGTGCTCTTCTTACAAGGGACAAGTCCCCAGCACTAAGCTGCTTTTGCAATGGCTGGTGAGGGGAGCACCAGCACCCTATTCACTTTTCCTTGGTGTGAAACGTAGAAATGATTCTTTTGGGAATCAGCCTGACACTGCTGGTCTTTTTCTAGCAGATCATTTGTTACCAATTTTTTCCCCTGGATCTCTGCTTTGTGAACTTTGGCTTGTTGATCTCTAGCTGGTTACTACAGCTTGAAAGTTCAAATGGCAGGCAAATAAACATAATTCAGACAGCAATGTAATAGTTCTTACACTCCAGAAAACAGAGTGCACAAGGACAGGTTCACTGCACACCTTATCCAGCTGAAGAGGAAGCACTCTTCCCTTTCCAGTAGAGCATATGAATACAGCTTGTTACAGGCACTGCTGCATTAATGTGACAGGTTTACAACGCCTTGGCTTGCTCAGCAGTAATGATCTTCCAACGTCCCTGTCAGATCAATGCATGGCTTTCCTCGGGACCCGCTTACTGGAACACGGGTCAGGAGGGAACGTAACTATGCAAAACAGCGTCCAAACCAGACGGTTCCACCAGAAACTGCTGCAGTGAGGGACATAGGGCTGTTTACAAAGTTCTTTGATTCAGTGTGTTGGAAGGATGCACAAAAAAAGGATGAGACAAAAAAGTGTTTGAGTGGAAGCGGCAAACAACAAGGGTTTCGATCTTTCTTTTTCATTTTTTTTTAAACACTTCACTGTTACAGTCTAACCTGGTGAAACTAAATTTCAATAACAATATATGTGGTCTTTTTCTTTTATATTGAAGCCATTAAGTTTTAATCCTCTTGCTCTACTGAAGAGTAATAGCTGTGAACAGCATTGCTATTAGTCCAAAGGGAGTCCAGAAGGTTCTTCATAGTTCATTCATAGTTACCTTAATCACAGATGCAGGCCATATAAATAAGACGTCATTTCTTATTTTAAAACTATTATTTTTTGGACAGTGGAAAGTTTATCCCACAATTTGGAAGTTGTTTCTCAAGGAACTTCATTTTTGCAGCTCAGAATTACTAACGTGAAAACACCTTCTTTCCACATGTCAAACACAGTGCACTAACACTGCACGCGTCTGAGTCCTGAACGTGGCTTCACTGAAGTGACGCTGCCTCTTTCAACCCTACCTTCTCTAAGATGGAAGACATTAATACCTTATCAAATCATGCTAACATTGCTCCACCTCAGGAAGCTGAACCCCAGCTTCTCAAAGAGATGTCAGAAGACTGCTGCTATGGACTTATTACCTAATAAGAAGCTTTAGGGCACAAATGCTAGTTTCACCTGAAATGCATCAGTTTAGTCATAAAACAAGGCAGCTTTACAATAATTCAACAGGAATGTATGTTGCCATTCAGTGCACACAATCTCTTAATAATAGTTTACCTTCCTGATCTGTTTTAAAGGAAAGCAAAAGCCGGAGTGCTGGATGCAAGAGCAGCCCACATCAGGAGGAAATGAACAAAGCCGGTGCTGTCTCCTTGCCGGGGTCCCATGGCTGGGGGCAGTTACACAGTGAAGGTCATAACTGAGCAACTGCAAACGCTGCACTTTCAATCCTGCTTCAAAACTATTATTGAATCCCTAATATATATTGCTATCTCTATCTGAACACCAGAAATAGTATGAAATTAGGACTCAGTACTTATTCATGAGATCAAATTTCAGCAATTTTTCTTTTCAGGATTACAGGCTTAATTCTCCTCTCATTTGCTCAGACACAGAAAAGGAGTAATTCTGCTGAGGTCAATGTCAGTGCAAGAAAGGGACAAGTCATTCCTTAACCACAGGTCTGTACTGAAAAGGAAGAAGTGATTCCCAGCCAAAGTAGCACAGACAACAGCAAGCAGTGAAGAAGCAGAGCTATGAGGGAGCTTCAGCTGCACAAGACTTCTGAGTCTTATGTTGTTCTATCTTTGCTGTTATTCTTACTCATTAAAGCCAGCTCGAATACGTTCTGGCACGCTGACGATCAGACTTTTCTCTGAAGAACAGACAAAAGCAGTGTTTGAAATGTGCTCTGTTTACACGCCATGGGGCTCACCCCTTCTAGGTGTAAGGTGGAACATCATGATGGAGCTTTCACCTCTTATGTCAGTGGGCAATCTCTCTCTATACCTTTAAGAAGTTAAGAGACAGTGAATTTACAGTATATACATTTTTACATGTTACCCTTTTCTTACATTCCAGGGTAAAAGACCTAGCCTTTGACATCAACTGTCAAGACTGTACTCAAGAATTTGATGGGTAGACTGGCTACAGTGATAAACAAAGAAGTCCACAGATGATTCAGAAATGTTACCCACAGAATCAAGTCACACTGGTAACATGTATAGTGTGTAAAGATACCAGCAGATTAGATTAAAATTCTAGGCACTGAAGGCCTACAAGGACGCTTAAATGTAATTAACAGGATACAAGATTCAGCGGGACAGACATGAACAAAAATAGACAAAATGAGATGAAACCCTGAAGCTCCCTCCTTTCCACTGCAGAAAAGAATGGGGAAAAAAAAAGCACCATGGACATTTTACAGGTATAAGTATTAATAACGGTTTCTATATTCCTGTTACTTCCCTGTGAGTGAATACTTTTTTCTGTTCTGACAGTGACAACTTTTGACAGACAAGAATACTCTTTATCTCTGTAAGGTACCAACTTAAACTGCCTCTTAGGATGGCTCAAACACCGATGAGTACCACAGAGTTCGGGGGGTGCCAGACCTGAAAACCCCTATCAAAATCTTGACAATGAACACCAGAGCCTCACACCTATTGGCAATCAGCCAGACAGATGAAGGAATCACTATGTTTGCAAGAAATTTTATCCAGAAGTACAAAGCCAGGATGATAGTACAAAGAAACCTGTCAGCCCATCAGACAACACACTTCAGAATCAGAAGAGTGACACAGCAGACAGGTCACACCGAGCAGCACAGCAAACAGCAGCAGCTGAACGGCCAGGACCACCACCCGGGGATCTGCAAGTGAAATAACACGTAGGTAACAACGCTTCCCCATACCTGCTGTCACTCCTCTCTGGGAATGACTAATTTTTAACTTGATGGGATCTGAAGAAATCTCACCAGAACGGAAGAAACTTGTTTTGCAAAGTTTAAACCCATTCCAGCTTTAAGGAAAGGAAAGCATGAGGAGGCCTGGATAATACAACAAAAAATGAATGGAGAACTCAGTTTTACCAGTCTCTATTCAGGAAGAATTAGCAACTTTGTCTTGTAAGACACTATGACCAAATGAGCTCTGACCTCAGAGGACACAGCTGACCTTGAGTATTAGGTCTATCACTAATACACAGTGATACAGCTAGGCAACTTTTTTTAATCAGCCATGCATCCCCAGAATACAGGAACTCACTTACCAACCATAAGCTGGAAAAAAGCGGGATACAGAAGCCCACACCGGGCCAGAGGATTCGTCACTGGGAAGACCCCTTTGAGACCAGATCTATGTGGTATGAAGTAGTATGCTGGAGCGCCAACACATCTGTTAGACTTAAGTGGCCTGTGAGTGCTGAAGAACGTGAAGTGAGCTTCTCTTCTGCATTGCATCTGCTTACTGAACTGCTAGGGCTTTAAAACAACATCTCTCCTCTGTCTGCTTGTCCAGCCCACTCCCCAAAACACCCCAGTAACTCCACTGAGGCATGTTTTCCCTCTGCTGGGTGCCCATAACCTTCTCTTGGAATTGACTTGGGGAATTTGTGTCTAATGCTTTTCATCACTTCTTAAGTACCCACCTCCTCTAATTTGGCAAATCTATGGCACTACATGAAGGGACTTCAAAGGTTAAAAATGCAGCTTCTAAATTATCTGGATCATGCCTTTGCTGCTTGAAAATAAGCACCTTTTCTTCCTTGAGGATTACTTTTCTCCTCTGCTTGGCTGCTACCAGAATGTAATAACCATCAGGAACACCTGTTGGGGAAACCAGCAACTGCCCTCAAAAATGCAGTGAAATTACCGTTCTTCTGCAAGGACGAGTTTCTAAAAGCTGGCTATTTAGGCTGCTTCCAGCCTGCACAAACACTCTTCTCCAGCAGGAAATGCAAGAATTTTTCTATATCAGGATCTCATCTGTTTCTCTGAAATTCCCCAATCAGTACTTAAAAATGAGGTAATTTTTTAATCAAAAGCCTATTCTGTGAGCTGTCTGCCCTCAGGTCCATCTCATTCATCTCTCTGGACTTGGGTTTCAGTTTTCTCCTCCAAAGAGGTTAACAGATTGCTGTAATTGGATGGCCCCAAGAAAAATGCTTCAAGCACCAGCGTGGCTAGAAACAGAACCCAGCCCATGCTCTGAGCAATGAAAGATTTCCCCCTTATTAAATACAGCTAACAATGTGTTTTAAGTACTTCAGGGGAAAGTATGATCTAAAGAGTTAATTCACTTGTATCTTGCTATGAGAAGGTCTTCCCCAGCATTCAGGCTAGAACTGTCCATATCCCACTTGTAATAAGCTAAAAAAAAAAAATTACTCCGACTAGTGTTTTCATCTTTTAAACATCTGTAGACTGTTATGATCCCGTAATTAACTTCCTCCCCTTACTGCATTACCAGCAACTAGTACTGCCACAGAAGCAAGAAGCACAGCTCCTCATATGTCTTCTGCTTTATTTGTAAGCCTATCTCCTCAATTATTTTCTAAAATTACTTTATGAAAATGCACAAATAAGAAAAGATGTCTTTACTGACCTCTAACCTTGTGAAATCTGTACTGTATTTTTCATCATTAAGAAAGCACACCTGTTCTGCATTCTTTCTGTGTTTTGTTTTGGGTTGTTTTAGTAGGATTGTAACAAGGTCACAAGGTTATCTTACTGTAATTACAACAAGCAGAAAACAAAACAACTTTCAACTAATCATTCATAGTCAGTTAAAATGGACGTCTGAACGACATGCAAAGCTATGTGAAGCGTCATCTTTTAAAAAGCATAGTTCTGTAAGTGAAAACCTCATCAAATATCACATATATTCCACCACAATTAAGACTTCTTGAAATTTCAATCTGAATATGCTTTATGCCTTTTAATTCTCAAAAGAGTTGAAATATCCATGTAGAATTGGTGAATATTTATTGAGAGTTAGCATAATACTGAATAACCAAACAAGGGTAAATATATATGTGCAATCCTCTGTGATGGCTGTGAAAAAGAAACTATTTGAAAACCCCTAAATACCAAATCAGATTAGCTTGTAATACTGAAAAGTCTAAACTGAAGCCTTCCATATTTTAACAAAACTGAATATATAAACTCTGCACTGACAAAAACTCCATTGTTATCTGTTGATGCCACTCACAGATAAAAATGGTCCCTGGGATGGCCCAGCACCACACAATGGCAACCTATGGTATGCAGAGTACGGAGAGTAAGTCCCACAGTACCTAACACGCTGAATCGAAGATGATACATCTGGACAATACCAGTTAAATCCATAAATACGGTGACTCACTGGAAGGATAATAAGATATCATCTCTTATTGAATCGGGATGTGCAATGATGGATACCCTAAAGAATGATGGATACGCTTCAGTTAGAGAGAGAATTTCTGCTAGACATAGGCATATCAGAGGCAGATCTGAAAAAAATATTTACAGCCTTCAGATGAAACACAAATATTATATCAAAAGCATTTGCTATATTACTTAACCCAGGCAAAGATATAAAAACACTTTTAATGTGTCATCTTTTAAAAGCAAGTCTTCCAGAAAAATCCAGTTATCCAAAACATGTTTCTTCTCTTTCCTGATGCTCGGAATGCATTAATCACAATTGTTTCTAAGAAGTGGGGTTTTTCTTCTCCCTTTTTGTTTTTAGGGTTGGGGCAGAGAGCGAGGTGAAAAGGACAACAGACCCATTAATTAAATTACACACACACACACACACACACATACTCTTGTACATACAGACTGTCAAGAAAGTCAAAAAAGATCACCATCACCCAAGTGTTAATAAAAAAAATGTAATTATGTTGAGAGTTCCTGTTTTAAAGGCACCAGAATTACCTGTCACACCACAGCACTGTTCTGCGGGTCTGAGGGACAATTGTGAAAGGCATTTGTCAGCGAACGGACTCACCAGAGCTACCGAACAAATTCACACAGGAAAACTGTTTAAACTGGCAGCACCTATAATACAATTGCACTGAGAAGAAGAAATATTTGCTCAATGTTTGAAATAAGACAGGGACAGAAGATGGCAAAAAAGCTGTCTTAAAAATATTAGAGCAATCACCTAGGACTCTTATATCAAGCAGAGGGGAGAGCTCTCTGGGAGCAGAAGCACCAGTGAAGCATTTGTCCCACATGAAGCCCTGCTCCCAGTGACATTTCTGTGTGTTGTTATTCACATGCCAAGAAATTCTTGCAGTGTGCCAAACCAAGGGTGCTTACTCAGGAGGACAGACTTAATGACAAATGTTACTTCTGCAAGAACACATCCTCCTTAAAAGCACTGTCTTTAAATCTAACTACAGATCTAATGTATTTGCTAGAAACTCTGCTTGAAAACCTGTGATTTCCCAAAACCTTGCTTTATGATTGCTCCTCTTCTCAGACAACATTTTTCAGCAGGTTCTAAAATAGCCTGGAGGCTTCCAACATAAAAACTAAACATATCTCCCAAAGCATCAAAAAATATAACCAATAGATAAAAACACTTTATCTGACTTTTAAAAATACTGTTGTTGGAGTTACAAATCCGGGAAACGTAAATAGGAACTGGGGCCACTAGGTGTTTTTAAAAGAAAACTATTTCATATTGTTATACGGTTGCTTTGAAGCCTCTATAACTCTGTCAAAACAGAGGTGAGAGATTTTATGGGTACTAGAAAAATATTTCTTAAGTTCTAGGTGTTTCAAAACTTGCCTAAAAAAACATACGCATGCTGAACATACGTGAAAATGAGATGGATGAAGGCCCCCTATGTTATCTAAGGTGCAGACTACAGTTCCAGCAACTGCACGATTTGATGAACAAGTCACCACCGGTATGCTGGGCTGTGGATTTACAGCTCATGAGCTGCTCCCGCAGGAGCTGCCCACACGTGTCCTCCAGCCACGCAGTAAATGGCAGGTGACTTTCACTGGCAGGGTAAAGCACCTTTGCCTCAGGACACAAGGGTGTGTTTTGGCAGGTCTCAGGGAGCAGCTGGTACGCTGGGAGGTGGTGTGACCGTTCATCTCACCCTTGCTCCGAGCCTCAGCACTGAAGAAAGGGCAGGGAAGCACGCTTGTAGCAGCTGAGGTCTTAAAAAATAGCTTCCAGCCCAAAAAGCTGAACTGGCCCTGAATTAAGCGTAGCCTCTCAGGCAATGCAGCAGTTACAGAGCGACTCTATGTAGACCACGGGTCAGCAACCTTGCACAAGTGGGATGTCAGATTGCATGTATTCATCCCAAACCAGTAGAAATCCAACAGGTACCAGAAGATGCTGCATCTCAGAGGAAAACAGGGCTCTCCTTTTACCAGCAGTACCTATCCTTTGAGGAGGAGCCAGCTCTTCTGAGATGACAACTTGGCGGGGAGCAAGTGCCAGAGACATTACTTCTCTGGGACACCTCTCAGCACACTACAACCGCTAGCACCCCTTCTGCTAAATGCCACTTGAAGTACATGGCCCTCTTTGCAATATACTCTTACACAGACCATGTCGAACAGACGGCTGACATAACATGAAGGTGCATGGGCAAGAGGAAGAAAAACCCATGCAAAGGGGTATTCTCAGCCCCAAGTCTCAATGAATCTCCTCTTTGGTATGTGTCACTCCCTCCTCCCATCACCCACAGGTGACTTCTGCACAACCTTCTTCTAACTCACATCTTCTCTGCACCACTGAATAATAACAGCTTTTCTGCCCATAGAGCTTTAGGAGGATCCATCTCCAATAACCTGAATATGACATATTTACCCAGAACACGAGTACTCTGGCTGCATGCAAGGAATGTCCAGGAGACTGAAATGCAGCTCCTTCCCAAGAGCAAAAATTGTGCCTGGGGGGTAATGGTGTAGCCAGATGCAGTGCCTGGGTCAAGCGATGGCATGAGTTACAGACCACTATTCCTACATACACAGCAGATTTCTGTGTCAGTACAGAGGCTGTTTATAAACTGCTCTGCAGATAAATATTGCGACATCCCACCACTATACAAATCAATGTGCCTGTTCCTGTCTGGTCCGTGCACCCCAATTTCTTTTCTGTGGGAATAACAGTGAAGGGGATATGAAGAGGAGTGGTCTTGCCTTGAGACAGCAGCACAATGGGGCTGGGACACACAGCTGGATAGGGAACTTGGAGGCTCAGGTATAACATCCAGCACTTTCTCTGGCACACTAGTCTGCACAGGTTCATGCTGCTGCCATGGGAATTAAACAGTAGAGGAGATTCTTCACAGCCTAGGTGTTCAACCAGCTGCACACTAAGCATTCACCCTTAATATACATATTTAAAGACCCTAGAAGAAAGAGGAACAGGATGTCACACGTAAAATTTCTTCATACATCTTCTTTTGTTGAATCCTTTTAGCAGCATTGTGTGCTATGGACTGCAGGACTGGATGAGCCTTTTTTGACCCAGCACAACCATTCATTCCTGTGGCAGATCCTCTTCTCTTCCAGCAATCAGTTTTGGAAAATTCCTGAACTGGGGTCACACCTAGCATATCTTTTTTAACAGGACTTTCTTCCACCAGTTTGTCTAACTGCTTCTGGAACAAGTTTATGCTATCCATCCCTACAACTGAATGACATGGGATAAAAACCAATGCACCTCCCTCCTTCCTTCTGATCTGTCCCAGATAATTTCTCATAATTCTTGGATTGTAAGAAATACTGAGTCAAGTTCCTTATTCATCTGTATCATGCTACTTACCATTTTACAGCTCTCTAACACAATCTGGTTGATCATTTCCTTCCCAGGATGGAGAGTTCAAGTCTATTTCTGCACATTTGTATTTCTTGTCTTTTACTTCTCCATTGAATACACAGTTTTCCAATATTAGTTATCCTAATTAAACGCCTTCCCTTCCTAACTAGGTAAAGCCACTGAAAGCCTATAAGCTCTGAATCTGCAAGCCTTCAACTATTTCTGCTACAAATCTGATCCAAAGTTGTAAATTTTGTTTTGTCACCCAGTGGACTCATTTTTCACTGTTCTTTTCTATATGATTCCAGGCTCAAGAGATTTTGTTATAGTTTTACAGATGTGTACTACACAAATCACTTTTAGATGCAGGTATGCATAATCTTAACCTAATAAATATTTTGAAAGTTATGGAATAAGATAAATTGTTTTACGGGCTTCAATTGGCACAATGACTTCTAAGAGAAAAACATTTTTATCATGACTGCTCACCTCCAATACAATTTCTGCCCAACAAAATCCAACAGAAAAAAAGAAAGCATTAAGAATTTTTTTTTTTCTTTTTCTAAATTAAACAAATCCTTATGTGTCATGATCTCCTTGCTGGGCCCTTCTAGGTTGTGCTGCCCTTTCACTCAGGAACAGACTCAAGCTTTTGCTGTGAAATAAACAAAAAGTATTTCCCAGAGGAATAATTTTATCCCGCTCTAGGTAAGTCTCTCCCCCACTTTTATATTCCCGTATTACTCTTGAAAGACACTGACAGCAGACTGAAGGCTCTGTCACACAAAAATTACATTTGCAGAGGACAGGAATTCAATCTTGTAACACTTCTTTCTGACTAGATAAAATTTTTGTAGACCCTCTCCTAAAATGGAAAGTGGTTTTCTCTTCTAATCGGTTTCATCTTTTGGCAAAACAAGCCTCACAATTTCAAAGGAGAATTGCGAATGAGATGGTTTATCAGAGAGGAAGATGATAGCTACTGGCTTTCTGACTGCGAGAAAAAAAGGAACACAATTAAAACATTAGCTATCTCCTACTGAACAGAAAGACTACAGGAGACAGGTATTTGCCAGAATATCTGCTAAGACTAAAACCATAACTCTACCTTGTTAGAAGTTTTACAAATAAAACAAGAAAAAACTGAGTCTGAAAGAGAAATTGCTTTAGGTGGAAAACAGTGTTTCAGGCTGGACATAACACACTTCTGATCATGGAATTGAACTAGTCCTATTGCAAGCAGAACACTGCAGTTAAGGACAAACAGAAATCCTGCCAGGGCTGTCCCAAAATATTCCTGTTCTGTAACAAGAGATCCACTGCGATATAAAACATTCATACTTCAGAGTTTGCAGTTACTCTGAACATGCTTCACTAACAAATAAAAACACTAAAGAAAAGTTGATAAATAATTAACCTTTTTTTTTTTTTACTTAAGGAAGGAGAAATACTACTGAGCAATAAAGAAAACCTGAAATAAAAAGCCCAAGATAATTACCAAAAAAATATCTCCCTCAGCAACAGTGAAAAATAAGAGCAACAAAATATGCAGTTTTCCTATAGATGGCATATGTAAACTTTGTATTTTATTTTTTATATATACTCGTTTTACCAAGCACAGTTCCAGGTTAAATAAAATAATGCTATTTGAAACAGTTTACATTTGAAATGTCTTTTTTTACTTTAAAACACCCTGACACAACAGTCAAGTTTTACGAGATGATAAAACATGTCTGTTATTGAGCAGAACTACTCTTCAGAGCATTTCTACAACTTCATCTTTGTGTCCAACAGTGTACCTAACGCTGAAGTCTGACAAACAATACCTATTTGTCCATCTCTTACTATTTAAGAGGTTTAATAGTATTTTGTGTATGTAACTACATTACATACAAATACTTTGTCGTTTATTTTGGTGGTGATGTATGTAGAGTTTACTATTAGCCACAGCAAATACGATTTCTTTTGAAAGTAAAACTACAATTGCTTATTCTTGAAGCCTGTATTTTACACCTTTTTGAGCATAAGCAGATAAATTTTCAGTGTCACTGTTCTGAGATTTCCTGCTATTTTTATTTTCTACTGACAGAATATTCAAAGCTGACAAATGTTGTAGAACAGACATAGTTATTAAAAGCTTCAATTCACAGCAAATAGTGACAGTTTGCTTTTGCTGCTCATAAACCAAAAACCTAAGAGGTGTAAATAGAACGAAGGTGGCAACAAAACACTTAGTTCTTTAAATAATTCTACAAGTAGCAGCGATACAGAGTAACACACTTGCTTTCATTGTGTGCATCCAACATCATCAGGTTTATGGATCTTGAAACAGCTCTTTTAAATTTGGCTTATATAAAAAAAACCTCAGGTACCATACACCTAAGTGAACAAGAAGACAAAGGATAAAGTGTACAGCACATTTAAGCACACCTCTTTGAACTGCTGGGCTTTGCTGTGAAATACCACTGCTCTTCTTTACTGAGGTGGTGCTTATGTTTGATAAAGCAGTGTCTCTCACCTCTCTGGCTTTGGTCCCTAAAATGGTTGTTTCTCCTTCCTCACTCCCCTCTCTTCCCTCACCATAAAATTCGGGCAGCAATTAGTTTTTCAACACTCAGAAAGTTTATATTTATCTTTCAATAACTGTATCAAATACTTTATTTCAGCACACAGGTCTGAATCAGGTTAATTTTAAGCCCTTTTGTGCAACAGTGAGGTATTTGTCTGAGATGATGAGGAACCCTGGGAGCATGGCACTCCCTCTGCTTAGAGATGGCTATTCAGATACATAAAACATTCCTGGTATTAAATACTGAATTGCTGGCTGCATATCCTGTAAATTAATAATATTATAAGGTAGCGTATAAAGGATAAAGAAGGAAAGCATACCTGCCACTTCATGGTAAAGACTGGCAGAACTCAACTATATCGAGAGAGCTGTAACACTTTGTATTTTGGATGTTGTGGTATTACTGCACTTCCCAGTGCGCACGGTCTGCCTGACCTCCACACCTGCGCGAAGGCTGAGGCAGCCAGAACACGTCGGACCTCATCTCACAGCAGGTCTGCGGATGGGCAGCATCCCCTGCGGGGTGGAGGTTAAGGTGTTCGATCTCCCCACTAGCAAAGAGTACTGGCACAGGAAAAGGCAATTTACGGAGTGGCAGAAGTGAAATATGGAAGACTAAGTCATCTTACCCAAGCTGAGATCATAAATGAACACGTTGAGTAACTATTCTGTGATTGCACTGTCCTATGGCCCTAACATGGCTAGTGTGCACAGTCAAACAAGTCTGACGGTACGCTTAACTTTTTAAGAAATCTCCCTTTATTTCTTCCCCCTAAAACCTTTTCACTGAGCTGGTTTTTTTCCCACATATTCAACTCTAACTCAAAAAAGGCCTCCCTGTGCTTGAAAACCCATGTTAGTAAGTCTGCATTTTGCATAACTAACACTAAACAGCTTTGCGTAAGTTTTCCTTTCACTGCACTGTGAAAAGTCCCAGCACAAACAAAGCACAGCACACACTGCCTTGCTCTCCAATAACTTAAAAATTCCTAATAAGACTGTCCTGGTTTCAGCTGGGATAGAGTTAACTGTCTTCCTAGTAGCTGGTACAGTGCTGTGTTTTGAGTTCAGTATGTGAAGAATGTTGATAACGCTGATTTTTTCAGTTATTGCTCAGTAGTGTTTAGACTAGAGTCAAGGATTTTTCAGCTTCTCATGCCCAGCCAGGGCACCTGACCCAAACTGGCCAACGGTGTATTCCATACCATGGGACGTCCCATTTAGTTTAGGAACTGGGAAGGGGGGAGCAGGGAATCGCCGCTCGGGGACTGGCTGGGTGTCGATCGGCGGGTGGTGAGCAATTGCCCTGCGCATCATTTGTACATTCCAATCCTTTTATTACTACTGTTGTCATTTTATTAGTGTTATCATTATCATTATTAGTTTCTTCTTTTCTGTTCTATTAAACCGTTCTTATCTCAACCCACGAGTTTTACTTCTTTTCCTGATTTTCTCCCCCATCCCATTGGGTGGGGGGGGAGTGAGTGAGCGGCTGCGTGGTGCTTAGTTGCCGGCTGGGGTTAAACCATGACAAAGACTCATTTTCAGTACATCAGGCTTGCAGGAAAATATTTTTTACTTTGGTTATAATATGCATGGTAATTGTTCTGAAGACTGAAACAATAGGTGTTTCAAACAAAACACCAAATTAGTTGTTGATTTCACTGGGGAAACCAATTTAGACACAGATGAGTTCTGACCAATGCAAGCTGCAGCACGTTTCAATAACTAGCCATACACCATCTGTATACCATGGGATGAATAAAAAGGAATACTTAATACATAGCTTAATAAGAACAGCAATCTTAAAGTTACATATTTGATGTGTCAACTTTATTTCTTACTTTCTCCTAGTTATATTCTCAGCTCCAAAAAAAAAAAAAAAGTAATATTGACTTACAAAACAGTGAAATTCTATTTATTTCATCTTTTCACACTGAAATTTTTAAAGATGACCTACAAGAAGACAATCTTTCAGGCTTCGTTGCTGCTTCCAGAAAATCCCCAAAGGAAAAATGTTTTGAAAGCCACACTTGACAAGAGCAGAAAACAACCTCATAAAGTAGCAAGCATGCTGTGGTACATTTCTCTACCTTAAATACTTATTTTTGATTACTAAGAAACTTGAAAGTTTTCTGTTCACATTCTTTTCTGACAAAGTTGTGTTTTCAGCTACATGAGGAGATTGTAAAAGCTCTTAACTTTTGCTTTAAAGTAAATAAACTCTTCTCCCTCTTCTATGTTGAAGAGTCTTCAGGGTTGGGACAGAAAATTATTTTTTAAAAAATGAGAAAATTTACTGCAGTGTGTTACGTGTGGTTCACACCTCCCTCTAGCAAAACATACACTATAAAGCAACATGATGGGCCTGCAATAAGAGGACTGCAGTTCCATGACAGAGGTTAAAATGATGGAGGTATTGACTTGCAATGGACTCTGCTGACTGAGAAAGCTGGAAGCAAACCAAACCTGCGTTCCAGATTTCATGTGGCCTTTAGAAACAGTTGCTGACCAAAATTATGATCTCTCTGCTGAAGCACTATCCCCCACCCCCAAAAAAACCCCAAACCATAGTGTCAGGTCTCTTTTTCCCTATTGGGATTTCATGTCACTAGTTTAATCTTTGTTCATTTAAATACTATGTATTTACATAATATTTATGCACCTAAAGCACATGGACAGACCTGAAGATCATCCAATACTACATAGCAACAAAGAGGGTGCTAATTAATTATCACTTCAGTAGATTTTTAGGGAGAAGAAAAGCACAAGGTACTTTCTTTTCTTCTTTCTTTTTTCTGGGAGGAGGGAGAAGGGGAGAGGAAGGCTGAAGGAAGGCCAGACTTTGAGAACACAATAAGAAATAGAGTCAGAAAAATAAGGCTGACAGGACATTGAGAACTCATCTGCTTCAATCTTCTGCCTCATGACAGGATTAACTCTAGTTTGTCTTGAGATCTTTTTAAAGATCTCCAGTGATGACAGAAGTCAATCTGAGTCCAATTTTTTTTGTATTATTCTCACTCAAGACCACACTTTTTTCCTTTCCTCTTCTTCAAAGATTTGTAAGATATTTGAAAACATTTAAATATTTACTTCTTCAGGGTAAACCCCTGGACTTTGTCCATCTTTCCTTCTAGGTGAACTTTTCTAACCTTTGACTTTGCCTGTTCCTCTGCTCTGGACTTTTCTCTAATTGGTTCCCATCTTTCTTGCAACTGGGATACGTACCTTAAAATAGGGCTGATAGAACTGAGTACAGCAGGCGCATTACTTCTCCTATGTCACCTAAGACACTTCCCCAGTGATGTGGTGGCATTTGCTGACCCTCTGTGGTTCCAGAGCTCATTCTGCAGATCCAGTGCTCAGCAGTAATTCCCAATTGTGTATTCCTGCAGCCAGTACTTTATACTCAGCTCTGCTGAATTTCAGGCTATTCTTTTCAGGACACAGTAGTGGCAGTAGTATTTATATTTCAAATATTATTTTATTTCCCAAAATCATCCATGGTGGATTTTTTTTTTTACTGTAACTCTGTCTCCTGTACTGTTATCTTTTCTTCAACTCTGCTAACCACTTTAACATGCTGTCATGTCTACAGAAAAAATACTTGTCTGCTGTTCTCAAATACATAAGTTCCAAATTTTTCAGACGAACACTTTCTTATACAAACAAACTGTATGACTAAATAGTCAGTAGGCTAGTACAGTAAGTAGAAGAAAGAGAAAGAAAAACAATGTCCGATAGAAACACTGATATACCTTGTCCCTGGTATCATATATGTCCCTGGTATCATATATGTCTTCATTTTCTTCCTTTATTCTTAGCTAGCAACTGCTTATATTGCAACCTCAGGATCAAGTAGAAGGGAATGTGCTTTAACCTTTTGTACAGTAGAGCGAGAACTTCTCCCAAACAAGCAGGAGTGGAGGAAAGAGAATCTGACTTGCACTATATGAGATGCGGTTAAAGACAGCCTCCAGGAAAACTCTGCTTTGGAGATCTGCTGAAACATCTTATTTCTCCTACAGCAGTACTGGCTATTCTAGGAAAATCAGCCACTGCCTTCCTGTAAGTTTTCTTTACTCAGATTTGGCTCAAGAAAGAGGCTGAAGAACTGAAAATGCTCTCAGGCATTCACGGTCATTCTGAAGGGTCATTTTCCAATGCAGATACTTACACTCTGATCCAGTGAAGTGCTAAAACTAATGCCCAGCAGGTGTAGGCCTGGCAGCTGTAGGCATCTATAAGGGAATATATAGCTATTAAATGAATTATGTAACACCTCTGATTCAGGTGCCCTGTGCAACAAGCATAGTAATGACAAAGAGGGAGTTAGAGCTCTAGAGGGTGTAAAATTGTCATGAACTAAAACACAGGCTGGCTAATGTGAATAAAGTCTTGCATGAATTAAGTTTTGTTGCAAAGCCTTGAAAATTCATCCACCAGAAATTAAACAAATTTTGGAGCAATCAGGATTTGAATCCTGATGCTGTTTCCTTCACAACACTCTGAAGATCTGGCCATTCCCCACTGTCCAGATAGCAAAGAGCATCATTTCCCTCTGCATATGTCACTCCTTTCCAGCCCATACCAGAAGTTACCAAAAATAGTTTACCCTTCTTCACTGCATTGTGCTCAATTTTCTGTTTCCCCTTAGTTGGTTCTGCCCAACTCCAACCTGATACAAAAGGACCATCTTTTTTTCACCCCCTCTCAATCCCATGTCCTCTGCCTTGTCAATGATATTAGCTTTATTGTCTCACTTACCCATTTTCCACATAGAAAACTCCGGATGGTCTTCCACCAACCCATGTATGGACAAATCTCTCCTGACATGCTATGGCAAGGAATTACCCCCTTAAAATGCAGCATTTTTAGTGAGGTCCCATTTATATTGGGAAGCATCTAAACAGCCATCAAAAATGTTTATTCCCTCTGACATTGTTTTGTCTTTCAGACTCCTCAGCTCTCAACATGAGGAACTGTCTTGTATTTGAGTATCATCCAGGACATTTTGGTAGCATCCAAAATCTAATAATTATAACAGCAATAAAAGCAGTAACACATTTCAGATGCTGTCCTTAGAGATTTCATGTTCCAAAGGGTTCAGCCAATTAATGGAAAAATCAATGTTGCCAGTAATTGCTTTTAGAGTTGGTTGGTTCAACCCCTTTGAATATGATGGTTACATTTCCACCCACTGGGTAAACAACCATGATAGAAAGCTCATTTGCATGATTTTTAGAACACACCAGCACAAACTGAAGTGATCTGCATCATTTGCAAGGCCTACAACGTGATGTTTTTTTCAGTGCATGTGCCAACATTAAAAAACCCCTCTCTTGCAACTCAGTATGGGAGCAGGGTATTAGGAAAAAACCCCTAATAGAACCCTGCCTTTTTAGCTGTAACACATTTTGAACTTCTTTACCACTTAGTCAAGAAAATTAGCAATCAGTAGAAATCCTAAAGCGAGACGGATGGTTTAGTTACTGTCAGTAACATATTTCAGAGGTCTGTAACAAATAGCAGCATCAAATGAATAAATAATGTTCAAAGTCTAACAGCCGGCTTCCCTAACAGTGTGAAAATATGTAAATGTTACATCGCTTTACTCTTCAAACTGGCTCTCCTTTCATTCCTCAGAGACTCTTCTGTCAGAATAACAAGCTAAAAACAAAATATGAATGACAAGTGCACATACTTAGCTGATTAAGAACATAGAGTCGAACAGTAACCATATTAATCTCGTCTCTCAAAGAGGCTGTGTGAATTCCAGGCAGAAATATTGATTTTGATCTAGTCTACTGCAGCGTAGATTGATAATCGGTGTTCAAAATCTATGCGGGAGTGCTTTCCTCCAAAATGGAAACCTTCAGCACTTTTCTTAGTTCAGTTAGGACACCTAGAATTTTATACTTAAAACCCATTAACGCTGTCAAAATCCTCTGCTATTTCTATACATCCTTGAAAAACACGTGACTTGTGAACTTCCAGTATATACATAATCATAGCCTAAAGACATAAGAAATCTGTAAATGTTATCAGTGACTTTACTCTTGATCTGGATTGTTTCAGTGGAGCAAGTATTTATTATAATGAAGCAAATTCTTTCTCTAGTGCACTACTGTCATGCCGGCTTGCCTGACTGTAGTACTGCAGTGACATTACCCCTCCTATGTCCCCAATGCAGCTCAACAGTGTCACACCATCCCCACTGTCCCCTTCCATATACCACACACCTGCTGTCACACTACAGTATCCTAAACTCATTCCCAGTAATTCATCATTCTCTTTCCTGCACACCCCCCCTGCCATCTCACAAACCACCTCACCAGACCAATGCTCCTGAAGCTGCTGTTTAGCACTTAGAGGAGTAAGATGCAGTGGATTCCTTGGTACACAGTGGATCACTTCTGTACCAAACAGTGGCTCTCACCTCCCATTGCTGTTCGTTTCTACATGATGATGCCTCATCTGAGAAGTTATGGCTGGTCCAGCCACAGTGGTGGTTCTTTGCCGCTATCCCTACCTGTGTATTAGCAGAACAATTTGATCTTAAGTATAATAAATCCCAATGAAGCCCTCAATGAATCAAAACCAGTTCAAACAGAAAAAAAGACCTAGCAGTTAGTGAACTTCCAGAACTTGCTAGTATAGGAGACTGTGCACAGTCTCAGGAGCTTCAAAAAAGAATGTGATAAATTTGCTGACAACAGATCCGTAAATAGGTGATAAAAGGAAGAGTCAGGGATGTACTCTCCATCATCACCCCTAAGACAACAACGCTGGATGCTGGGAGAGAACAAGGGGAAGGTACTGCAGGTAGCAGCCAGTCTTGTGTGTTCTCCCTGAACAGTATCTCCTACCGCCTCTCAGGGGGAGGCTGCTGGGCTCGATGGGTCACGGGTCTAACACAGAAAGTTCTTATGTCCTCTGGATGTCCATTGTAGAACCTGGGAGCTGAAGCAGTCAAACGACAGGTAAGACTAGCCACAAATGAATGATGCTGTAAAGGTTTTATTCAGGAAAAAAACCCAATGTATTTGTCTGAAAAGGTCAAGAATCATTATTTTATATGTAGCTGTGAAAAACTCTCAAGCTACTAAATGAAAACTGAAACATTTCATTTAGAAGTTTCACTGTGAAAGGTTAGGAAAGCAGTTGCCTAAACTCCAATTAGTACCATATCCCATGATTTTCACACGCTAATTCACAAAGGCCCATTTTAATTAAAGGAAAAACGCCAGGTCACTTTTGTTGGCATCATTAGGTGGGAAAAAACCCCACAACACCCAACAAACCAACAGCAAAAAACCCCAGCAGGCACGAGCAGCTGTTTACCACTCTATAATGCCATAAATAACAATTACATTAAATCAGACTTCAGAAACAAGGCCCAGAGTTTGAGCTAGCATTACTCTTTACTGACTTGAAAAGTTTCTGAGATTGTAATAACAAGAGCATTAAGCATTTCCCCTCAATGGAGTAGGTTCATAGGAAAGCAAAGGTTATAATAAAATTAGTGACAGTATCTCATTGGCTGCTGTTACAAAAGGACTGACCAAGGGTAGTTACTGGCCCAAATTGCGTTGGTTAAACAAAAAGACTGAAAAACTTTCAGCCTCCCCTGGTAAAACTGATGCCATGTTGTTATGAGGGGGAAAAGGGCTGTCTGCTCTCTGAAGGAGAAAAGAAAGGTCAAGCTTTCGAAGTGGTCCATCTTTCACCTCCAAAACAATTGTGCTGACAGTAAACCTTGAGCCTGCCACTGCCCTGAAACCCACAGGTAGTAGGAAGTGTCACTGCTTGCAGAGACTTAGCAAAGAAATTAATACCACTGGCTCACTATTAGCCCATCAGCACAAACTCGTCCTGGTCTCTCAGTAGCTTCCAGCCAGTCTGCCTCTTTTTATGTTGGATACCTAGAGAGAAACTCCCTGCAATTACAAAACTCCCAGAAAGTCCATCAAGTATCTTTTATCTACACTGCTTGTGCTGGCAGAACAGATCGGTGAGGCTGTTTGGACAACCGTGTGCTTCTCTTAAACCGCCACCCAACTAGAGGTGTCACATGTTGGACTGCTTCCAGAGAAAACCCCTTTGCTAACTGTAGTGCAAATACAGTTTCACAGAGGGTTTGAGGCACTTCGTCATGTACTGCTTCGTTGCCTGGCTGGGTCACTCCTCTCAAATTATAAGCACATAGTTTGATGTTTGCTGCTACTGGGCTGTAAGGTTTTGGAATCCAGTCACTTTGGGTATTTGTCTTGTCCGCTTGCTATAACAAAAACTTCTAGTAACCGCCACCTGGGAATTGAATTCTGCTATCACATCACTTCAGAGAGGCAAACCTGGATGTACACACCATTACAACACAATACCCTTAGACTGGGAAGACGCATGGGGGTAATTTGTGAGAGGAGTTTTTGTTCTGCCTGTGACATAATGAAGTTGAATAGCACGTTTTCACTGTGATCCTACTGGCATGAACCACAGTATCACACACTTTCTGCAGAAGAAAAAGACTTTTCCTGCATTATTCTGCTGAAAAGTTAAAACAGAAGGCAGCCCCCAAGACCTGATACAACAGTCCCAAACATTTGAGTACAGGAATTAAATGAACAAAGATCACTATGGAAAGATATTTTGCTTAGTTTACGTAAGGGTGAGCTCAGACAGAAAGTGGATGAATAGGCTGGCTAAAAAAAAAATTTCCTCGGATTTCTCCTTATGGATGCTTACACTTGGCCAGAACAAACAAATCCAGCCAGAAACCTCCCCAGAGAGATAAGGTAAAACACATGTAGTCGCATTTTCTTTCTTCTAGCTTTTCGTATTTCTCATTTATTCCCATTTTATTTGCAGCATTATGCCTATGTGGAAGACCTTAATCTTGCAACAGGATTCACTGCACCACTTGGAGTCCAAACAGTTTTGATGCTTTGCAAAATCCTTTGAAAAACAGAGAGAAACTGCACTTCTTCGGGAGCAGGGAGTGCACAGCTGGGACTGTGTCTTCTGTTTGAATGTAAAGCAACTGCCATACCTCAGGCATTCTATAGGCAAACCACGGTCATGGCAGCAGCAGTCACAAAGCGATCTCTCATGGTTAGTTTTTGAACTAACGTGTTTTTTTCTTAAACTGTTTTCTGTTTAATCATAAGTGGGAATCTGGGTGTATTCCAGCAAGATATAAAGTTCTAATGTATAAAAAGGGACTGTTCCTTTATTCTCCAGCAAGACGTATTTAATCAAATGGAAAGTGTCCATCTGACAGTTTGTGCAGAATTTCATTAGCCTTTAACTGCTTTTGACAACTAGTGGAAATAATGCTGCATCACCATGCAAATGGCAGTACAGTAACACATTTCTAAGGTATTCACCATAAAGCAAAACATTCCAGCTACAGTATCAGACTCCTTTGGCTTTACACAACAAGCCCCAACCAACTTATAACTGTTCTACACTCCTAATGTGGAAATGTTTTAAGTTAAATTTTTCTTTCTGAAAACTAAGTTTTTTCTTCTTGTGCTCTTCCAAATTACTTAAAAAAAAAAAAAAAAAAAGGTTGACAAAATAAGATACACAACATGTCTCGCCTTAGGTTCTTTCTGGATATTGGTACAGGCAGACTTTTTTGTTTGAATGTCTTACCTGTGTACACAAATTAGCCAATGGTTCATAGAACAGCCACCAGATGAGGTAACTGTGACTATCTTATAATCACTCTAACTGCATATCAGGCTGGTGGAATGCTTTCCCGTTCTTTTTTTTTTTTTTTTTTTCTTTTTCTTTTTCTCTTTTTTCAGCAAAAGAGACTTGTTGCCCTGACAAATCCAGGGGAACAGCTGTGAGGCACCACACACTCAGTAGGTATATAATTGATTTTTATAACTTTGCTGGGACATCTATGAGGAAGGTTATAAAACTGCATTGCGAACATG
>NW_010972436.1:7376619-7441700 GCF_000737465.1 Haliaeetus leucocephalus
ATGTCTTACCTGTGTACACAAATTAGCCAATGGTTCATAGAACAGCCACCAGATGAGGTAACTGTGACTATCTTATAATCACTCTAACTGCATATCAGGCTGGTGGAATGCTTTCCCGTTTTTTTTTTTTTTTTTTTTTTCTTTTTTTTTCAAAAGAGAGTTGTTGCCCTGACAAATCCAGGGGAACAGCTGTGAGGCACCACACACTCAGTAGGTATATAATTGATTTTTATAACTTTGCTGGGACATCTATGAGGAAGGTTATAAAACTGCATTGCGAACATGTTTTGCCTTTAAAAGCAGGAATTTCTAGGGGTAAGCTGGAGTATGGATAAGCACATATAGTTTGATTAAATGCATATTCTAACTTTTTCAGTGTATATCCCTTTTTCATCTGAATAAAACCTTTTTTTTAAAAAAAGCAGCAAACAATTATATGTAGAAAATATGTATTGCTACTAAACCCTTTGAAAGTATTCTTAAATATGAACTGCAAATATATATTTTTAAGAGATGCTGATAGGGGTTTTGGAAAATGCCCCATGGATCATTCTAAAACTTAGACAAATTTCATTATAATGTCATGATAAAATGATTCAGATAATGTATTGAAGCAAGACATAAGAATAGAGCAGTTCATCTAGGCAGCAACCAGTTATGAATAATTTTAATAAATATGCAAAGACTACATTCTGCCACATAAAACAGCTAGTCAGTTGTAAACCTGCAATACATTTTTAGGCTATAGTATGTGTATATCTAGAATTAAATAATTAATAATGATCCCCATGAATATAATAATCTGGATTCTGCAATATCTGCATTTTGCATCAGTTCCTCCCATGATTCATTTTGATCATCTCAGTATTTTACCTATGAATATTATTTTTACAAATTTATTTTTAACACCATTCATATTTTTATTTCATGCCAACAGAATTCTACACTGCAATGCCCATTGTTTTCTAAATCTATCCTTCTTCCTAGAAAAGAGTAATATGGAACTGAGTTAATGGATGCATCTACTGAACAATACATAATTTCAGCACTAAAGTAAATATATACAGAAATATGGGAGAATATTTATGGATAGATGTGAGTGCAGAGACACATACACCGTGAACATTTAAACTCACAACTTGTTAGAAGTCTACCTCTCTCCTTCTAGCAGAAACACAGGGGGCGTTTTAGCTTATCCTAATGCAGACTCCCTACTTCTCCAATATGTATACTCATTAGTGCTCATGCATATATTCCCATGCCAAAGTATGAACATTTGAGTGAAGCTGGTCTTTCCAATTCCCAAGTCCACTGTCTGTGAAATTTGTTTGTGGAAAGGAAGAATTTGTGTGAAATATGTCCTAGTGTTATCTAATATCACAAACCAATCCTTCACCAGGAAATAGAAATTACTAACCTTCACCCTTGTTACGAGGGTCTCATTTTCTTACACATAAACGTTAACATCTTTTTCAGTGAGGAAGTAATGAAAGCAACTCACACTACTTACTTTGTGAACATAGGTAAACCTTGGCACTAGTAAACCAAGTTTCAGAGGAATAACACTAAACATTAAACATAACAAAGCAATGAAACTAAGTTTATGAATAATTACCTAGATTAGTGGATACAGGAGTTGCCAAGCAGAGGGAATATGAAGTTTTAATTAACCATTCACAACATCATAAGCCACAGAATACCAGGCATTTATACATCTATAGGTAAATATTACTGAAAAAAATACTAATCAAGCAATGCAATACTTATAAAATTCAATCTTCAGAAAAAGAGCAAGCACTGGTACTGCCATAATCCAATGGGAATCCAAACACAACAGCAGTATGTAAAAGGAAGATGTTTATCTTTGCAAACTGAAGTGTCAAATATTTGTGAGTGTTCAGGTTACTGTCACTAGTCTAATAAAATGCATCTGTGGGTTTCAAGTTGGTCCATAAGAACCTTAACCTGCAAACTCTCCTCCATAAAGAATGTGGGATGTGCAGAATATCGCAACTCAGACACGTATTTGCCACCTCCAAAGCTATGAATCTATGCAGTGAATCACTTGGAACTGATACACGACTATCAGCCAGATTTTGATCACAGGCACTGCTGAATCTCTAGGGCAGTCTAGTTGGTAGTATGTCATCATATGAACAGGACTGTACTCAAGAGGAAAGCAGGACAAATCAACTTTTCCAGAAGAGATTAAAATCTCGTTTTGGCATGTGTCTATAGAATAGTCTCAAAACTGAAGCAAAGAGTAAACAAATTAATCAAAATCTAAATTGTGAAATGCCAGACTGAATTTCCAAGAATTTCACTCGACTTCAGAAAGAAACTATTTTGTTTCAATTCCCAGAGTAAAATTGCAAATTAAAGCCGATCAACAAAGGAGTAAATAGTATTAATTAAATAAAACGCAAAATGGCTTGGTGAAAAATCTGTAGACAATATAGCATGATTTGATGCACCCGTGAGTCAAACTGTTTTTGAAATATCCCTCCCAGTTATATCAAAAGTATCACACAAGAGACCACCTCAGATGGTATCAGGTCAGGTACAGTAAGTATCCAAATACACTGAACAGAATTCATCCTCACTAGCTTCTAACAAAAATGCAGGGTCTAAGAGACAACCACACAAAAAAAGAAAACATCATCTGTCCCTCAAGTTCTGCATACTACTGATCAGAGCAGCTCTTTACCCTTTCCATCAGTGGTAGGTCCTATGGAAGGGGCTGCAGGATCTTGGACCTTAAGAGCAAGAACCCACTCCACTTGAACTCTGTGTGCTGAAGAAAGGGTAGAGCTTTATGCTTTTGTCCCATCTATGGCACTTGAGAAAATTCTAGCCAAGTTATGGAAAATGAAGGCCTGGCCAGGTAGATTTTACAGTGGGAATGAAGCAAACAGAGTAAACAGAAACTGTGTGCTTTAACACCAGTTTGCTATTGACTGGCTAATTTCTTACCAGCCATCTGAACGGCATATTCTCCACGGTAAAATGGATAAACGATTTTGTTTACTGTATATGCGTTCAGTAGCCTGGTATGACCTTTAGGAGCTTATGGCCCTAAGCTAAAGTTACCTTGTGTTGAGATCCTCGAGAAGAAGTCACTGTATAGAAGTCACTAAAGCTATACACGAAATCTGCAACAGATACAGGACTGGGATTCTAACTTACACCTTGTCAGCTTCCTGATACCTCTCCAAGTTATAGAAAGACTTGGATCTCAAACTCTTACTTCACTATTCATCCAATGGATGCTTCCAAACTTACTCTGGGAGTGCTCTGAAATACACATGTATTTCAAGCAAGCCTCCTGAGCTACTGTCCAAATCACAGCCTTTCATCCACAATATTTAACACCTCTATTAACTGTAGTTTTGTATATTCCACCACAAAGCTGTCCTAATCCTGGACCAGTCCAAACTCCAGTCTGCCTTAAAATCAAGACCAGAGAAGATTAGTCCTTTCTATTCTGAATGCAAATGCTACCAAGCAACAGCCATATAAAAGGTACACAGAGAGATGGTTAGTTATTTTGACATGTTAATGACAAATACACCAGCTCAGAACTTTCATGTCTCATTATAGATTTGTCTCAAAACCAAAAAGAAGATAAAAATCTACTCTTGAAGTAAGATTCACACAGATGAAACTGTAGGTAGGCTGGTAAAGAGAGCTAAAGAAAATGTGCAGCTGCAGTCAGGTATTAGCATTGATTACTGGGTGTTATCATTAGTTTTAAAACCACCACACCTTTATAGCTATATCTATAAGAGAAATAAGAGAACTATATCTAGTTCTCTTACACCTTACATACACTGCTAAGTGAGCAACCCAGAGCAATCATTTTCAGCCATAACTCACTTGAATTGGAATCAGACCCGGGAGATAAACTTTAAGAGCTACAAGACAACAGCGTTTCTGTAAGCTGTTGATCCCATACACAGCCAAATTTTCAGTCATACTTGGGACTACAAACACAGAAAAAGACAATGCTGAAGTTAAATACGTTTCTCCTGTAAAAGCATGCACTGGGTGAAAGAGGGAATAGTAGAGTTCCTTTGTGTCGTTCACAGTTCTGTATCGCTGGTAGCCATCCAGAAACATCCTTTCTGGTTATTAACACAGAATAAATTCAATCTCCCTTGAGTTATTTTTTTATTAGGCAAAACATATGAAAGCTAGCTACAAGAACTCCACTAATGAGACTCGTGTATTTTCAGCATCACCAGATTCATGTGAAATACACAGGCTGTCAGGATATTTTCCCTCCCCCTGTTTTCTGCACATAGACAAATCCAGACTTGCCGTTAGTTCACCGATGTTGGGGAGGTTTTATTTTTAAGTTCTTAAAAGCACTCGCCTTCTCTTCATAGGAGGTTTGCTTCATTTGGTGCATGAAGTGAAAAATGCATGTAAGGATCCAGGTTCTCCTCCTCCTGCCTTTGGACACACTGGTGAGGGGCTGATGTAAGCAGCCCCTGCAAACTTCAGCTTTTGCCAGCTGGGCTACCTCTTCTATGGCTGGGCATCACTGCCCTCGGGGCTAGTGCTGGCGGTCAGGCGCTGAGTTCAAGGCGGTAATTCAGACTAAAACTGCCAAATTAAGTGATTAGTTTCCAGCTGTATCAGCTTCCCAAACCTCCTTGAAACATGGTCACACAAGAGCCAGTGTTGGCCTGGGCGTGCGGGTGGGAACGCACAGCCCGGGGTGGACACACAGGGCTGGCATCACTCCATTGCTTCAGCAGCGTACCACCCGTGGAGTGGTGGCCAAGGGCCCAGCCTTCCCCTCTGTGCCTCAAAAGCGTGACTTAGTTTTTTGGTGAACTGTCTTGGTCCCCGAGGTGCCCCCTTGACTATAGGGACAACCTAAAGCGACTCTTTCGTCCTCGTGACTGCTTGACATGCCTACATTTGAGTACTGAGATGAAGCCACGCTCCAATAAAACAATGACATTTGCCGTTTTCATCGTCCCCCAAACACCCGCCCTCCTCTGAGGACAGGGCTACCAGCTTGCACATGGATTTTCCTGCCGACACATTCACGCCAGGAAGCCAACAGCAGTTATCAGGGGAAGGTGAAGCCACCAGCCACACTCCTCATGCCACCACCAGTATGTTCCTACCACACATCTGTGGCTACATCCCCTCGCTGTCGAACAGGCCAGCCGGGCCAGGGAAGCCCATTGCCCGTGCACAGACTGGGGAGGAGACTCAACCACTCCAAATGTTAAATGCAAGAGCGTTTTGGGAAGACAAGCATTTTGCTTTAACAAAAAGGTAGAGTTTGGAAGTATTAAGCTCTGGCTTTACTTGGTTACAACGACAGCCACAAGAAGCATGACTGGGAAATTCTTCTTAAAATAACAAACAAGAAACTTGCAATCTTTTCAGAGAGTAGGAAGATTACTGTATCAAATAAGACACTAGAGGTTTAACTGGAATGAATATCAGAGCTCCTTATGCAACTGGATCAGAGACTGAAGCATATTCGGGGCACGCTGGTACTGCTCGCAATGTACTTCCATCCCACCCTACTCCTGAAGCGCACATGATCTACTTAAACTAACTATAAAAGTTTCAGATTTTAATTAAAGTCCTATATTACATTTTATACACAAGTTTCATGCTTTACAACAACGGTGCTAACATGAAATATACATACATATATACAAAAAAATTGAAGGAAGAAAAGCCTAGCACAAAAGGAAGCAATTGTGTCAGTGATGACTATTTTAATGAAAGTGTAAACAAAACCTCTGACCCTAGCAGTAAATGCAATACACAAGAGTCAAAACATGTAGTATTGAATGATCTTTTACATGGTGCTTTGTTCACCCTATTAAGATGCTAGTTGTTTCTTTGATTTATCTGATAATAAATTTTTGATGACTAGTGAGTCTCATAAAAATTGCTCTGGTGCTGACTACATTGATTAATAAGTCCAAAGAATCGAAACTGTCAGAAATTCATGTGCAAGAGTAAATTACTGCCAAACATACATTAGATATTCCATAAAATATAGAATAAAAAAGGTTGATTTGGTAATTTTATCTTGCATCAATTTGCTTGATATAATTTATATTCAAGATCATCACTGCCAGTCCTTGCATACCTTTCCTTTTTTTAAAGTCAACATTAGAGTAAATCTAAATTTGCAGAATATCAAATGCAATAATCAAAACTAACATTCAGAATTTAGCTTGGAAAGTATATCCTGTTGAAAGGTGACTAAAACCAGTCTTCTCAGAGTTGCTGCTTTTCTAAGTAAAATTCACTGTATTTTAGGAGTCAAAACCGGCACACATATATCCATGCCTAAATCCCATTCTTCCAAACTGTGGTATCTCCTTACTGGGGCTTCTGCATGCAGCAGGTTCTTGCAATGCATCTCTGAAGAGTCCTGGACTCTGTGGTCCCACTCTCTTTCCTGGGATAACTCCCCAAAACATTTAACGTGCAGAAAGTCTCACAAAACTAGACACTGGAGCAGGCCAGAGGTAGGGATCTGGGTATACATATGAATAGAGATCAATTTCCTCCTTTTCCTGTCAAGGGGAACCACACTTACAGCACTGGGTTTAGGATTTGCTCCATTTACTTCTGCATATATTTAACATCATGTGACAACATTTTGTTTGCATGATATATGATTGTAGGATTGAAAACCTATCAGATTATAAATTTATAAGTGGGCTTTATGGATAACAAAAAGGATTCAGGGAATCACTGTTCCCCATTCAGTGAAATAAATGCTGCTGTTTATATCTAGCACTGGAGCCAGCTTCTTAAACCATTTGGCAAAACTATGAAGAGGACTAATATCTTTGCATTTATTATTATTGCTTTGGTGAAGCTGGAGCAGCTGAAATGATCAGTATCCTAAGTAATTCTACTTACTGCTTATGCTCCTGCATACTTAACTTTAGGCTATAATTTCTTCCCCAATTTCCCAACCAAGTGTAATAAAGACAAAAAACTATAGGATATTTTTTCCTGCGATATTTGATACGAACTGATTTTCAGTATATCAGATTTTTAGGGTTAAATTATTAATGTGGTTAGGTACAGAATAGAAAAGAGCCATTGCAAAGCTGTAGTCAGAAGGACTTGCCTAAACAGGACCTAAATCTGACGATCCCCAGCTTTAACAGTAAAACATTTCTTGTTTGGACAGAGGAAAGTGTTGAAACGCAGGACTGAGAAAACCTGTGTCATATACAGTACAAGTTCCTGATTTTCAGGTTCTGCTTTTCAAGAAAAAGTTAATTTTAATAACAAGAATTTAAAATGAAATCTGATCATAACCATTTTCAACACTGTGCCTATGGTATAAGGGGCTGTAAAAGTGCATATAAACCAGATGGCAGTAATACCTGCTAAAATAAAATAATGGCTTTTAAAAAGTTTATCAGAGCTTGCACTACAAGTGGCTCCAGCAAATTATACCAGAATCATTCCCACCTCAGCCTTCCACTGGATAAACAGTTGATAAAGGCAATCATAAAATTAGGGACACTTTTCTATCTAACTGATAGCCCTCACCAGGAGGGTAAAAAAATTGCTAAAGATCACACAAAACCCTCAAATAATGCGAGACTGAAATAAAAACTGGAGTTCAATAAAAGCCAGCATGTAATAAAACAAATACAACTGCGTAGAGAATAGAAATTGCAGACAGTTCTGCTTGATTATAAAAGCGCCACTTTTTAATTTATCTCTCAAATAAAACCAGCAAATGTGTGCAGTAACTCTTCTTGTTTGGTTGTAAAGAACCAATCTGAAGAAGAAAACAAGAAAGCAAATCAACTGAACTTTGAAGATTACAAAGGGTTAACAGGCTTACCACTACTTACTGTTAGCTACACAAGTTTTCCAGAAAACCCTTATTGCTACCAACATGTTTTCCACATCAGTTCTCAGTTAGTATTGTTTTGTCTGCCATTTTCCATTTATTATTCTCCCTGTTGCAGTCTTGAGGATCTTCTTTAAAATGCTCTATTCTCTTTGTTACCTACTGTAAAGTCCAAATTCTGTTCTCTGCAATATCCTCACCAAAAAAAAAAAAAAAAAATTATTAGGTGAGGCACCTTCAGAGAACATCAGTCAAGTTTCTTAATGCATGCATTTTGGACGCACTGCCTTTGGTTAGCAACAACACTACCCAGAAATGTTGAGAAAACCCCTTGAATCCATTGGAGATGAGGAGCTGGACCCACCATGTCCACAGCAGCTAGAGCAGCAGAGCACACTATTGGATACAAGGCCTTAAAATTGTGGCAGCTCTGGTAACATCTAAAATCAGGCAATAGATCATCACCTTTGGATACTAGGCATAAAGTATTAAAAGCCATCATGGTTCATACAGTAACTTTCATATTGAGATGTTGCTCCAAAACACATTTTCCCAGAAAGTATCCTGAAGCAATCAGAGGACAATAAGAGAAAATGAATCTGCTACTTTCCCTGGTAGCTTGCCCTAATAAGCATCCTTTTTACAAGGTTGTACCTTGCCTTCTTTTCTTAATCTGATTGACTTTTGTTCTCAAATAATTTTGAGGTGTCTGTATTTAAACAAATTTTTAACATCCCTTTAAAACACCAGAACTGAACTCAGTATCAGCCCCAGCTGATGTTGAAAATAATAAGTTCCTATTCCTGTACTCACTAATCCAAGGCTTCTTTTAGGCCTTTCAGATATAGCACTGAACTGCGAGCTGACAGCGCACTTCAATTATATGATGTCTCTTAAAACATTTTTCAGAGCCAATTGCTTTCTGGAAAGCAGTATTCACTCCTTTTTATCTCCTCCTGTAATCATAAACACAACGTGTGGTATATCCTGCATACCTCATTCACAGATACTTAACTCTTCTCTGAGCTGCTTTAAAATAAACCATGCACAGGCACAGTTCATTACGTGATCCAGGACAGCCCATATTTTCACCATTGCCTTTCACCAACTTCCAGGTCATATAAAATTTCTAGTCAGAAATGACTGTATATTTGCTTCCAAATACCTGAGAAGAACACTGAACAGGTCCAGGTCAGATCTCTGTGGAGCTCACCAGAAATGTCCTTGTTGGTAATTATCTCCCAAGACCTATCAGACAGTTGTTAATTCTTCTTAGTGTTTTCATAAAATTATACAGTGCCCATTTTCTAATGAGAATGTTGTGCAGCTGTACAAACTAAATGCTTCACAAAATTCTATGTAGAGTTGCCTTGACCAACCAAATTTATAATGTTTCTTTAGGAAATAGTTCTCAATCACATTCATGCCTTTTTAAATCTTCACTAGTAGAATGTCATGTCTCTTCTTTACTATTTAACCAAAAATTAATGTCAGAGTAAACTAGGTCCTAACAACTCAGTTTAGTCTATTCGCCTTCCTTGATGTTGGAAGGATACTAGCGCTTCTGTCACTTTTTGGCATGTCCCCGACACCAAGCTTTAATTAAGACTGAACTTTGGTGAGACCAGACTCTGTCAGTCAAGTCTCCAAACCTTCTGAGTGCATGTCCACAGGCCTGGAAGTTGAAAACCATTTCTCACAACAAAATATTGGTCAGGCTTCTACTTAGTGGACTGAGATATAACTCATCTTCCCTAGAAGATCATCGTGCTTGCACTGAACATAGAACAGAAGCCTAACAGAACATGACTTTCCTTCCTTCATCATTATTAATAATCTGTCATAATTAAGAAAAGGGCCCATTTCATTTCTAGGATTTATCATTAACAGATAGCCACAACCAGTCTCTTCAATGACTAGGAGCCTAAAAAGATAGATACCACTTTGGATTGGCCGTCTTTCCCACTGCACATACTTTATTCAATCCCACCTATCATTTTTCCTGCTCAGGGTGCCACTTGCCTGCAGCTGCACATCTCACACTTTGCTTGCTTGCTCAGACCCCAACCTGTCCTCTAGGCCAGGTCCTTGATTCTGTTTCTCACCAGTTTCTTTGACACATCCCTACCTGTGTCTCATTTTGGATTTTACTGTAATTACCACTGATTTTTAACTCAGCTACTGACCCTGCCTTGCCCTACCTGTAGTTAGATGTAACTTTGTCTTGTTTCCCTACTCAAAGCCTGTATCCTGCTGTCATTGTTTCCCTACCTTTGGTTTCAAAAAGTCCTCAGCTTCTGCACTTTCCTCACTTCTTCATTCCAATTCCGCGTCTAACATAGCCCTAGACATCTGCCCCAGTGACTTAAGCCCTGGACTATCATCCTTGACGTCGTAAATGCATTACTGCATAATATTCTAAACTTTATATGAAAGTTCACATCAGAGGGAATGGTAGTATCAGTAGTTATACCAGTATTTATATGTGCAGTATCTATATCTGTCAGATACATCACTGATAGCTTTGTTTTTATTACATATCCATCTTAGTAATATATAAACACAAATACACAGAGATACTGTTTTTTCTTGTTTATCTTTCAACATGGGTTTGAGTCTGCTCTTCTTTAGGGAAGAGTTACAGATTTGCATGTAAATGTTGTCTAAAGATGTCAGGACTCTGAGTAATCTATTTTCTTTGTTGGAAATAATGTACTAATATATTTATCAATTTTTAAAATACAGCCAATAAATACAACATTTGGTTGGAATACAAATCAGTATTTTCATATAAAATATACAGTACCATGCCTTTGATACAACAGAACCAAATGCAAATGACATTTTTATATTTCCCTACATCAGGTTGATAAAAGATTTTTATTGGTTAATTAAAATCTTTTACTGGTACGTGATCGAAATGCGTGAACCAGAATTGTTAACAATTGTTTATTTCTTAGCTATGATGGATCTTGCTTCCTGCCATCCTTCGAGGGAAGCTTCATTTGCCGTGAGCTCATCTTCACGGGAGATGCGGTATCTCAAAGAATCTCGCCTAAGGTAGATCACTGAGGTCATCTCTTTTCCACTATTTTTACCCAGTCTTTGAAACCACCCTAAATTACATGAGGTCACAGCTACCACTGGCACAGATAGTGCATCTGCGTCAGGGGCCAAATGGTAAAGATGCCAGGCTAAAAAGTCACTGAGATATAGAAGTGAGCTCCAGCAATGGACTGTTGGACACATAACACCATCTTATTTCTTGTACAGGGCCCAGGACAACCACACTGTGCAAATGAGAAAGGAGAAGAAGTACTTACTAAAGGTTCATCCTACGAGCACATGCACAAGAGCAATCCCTCTAGGAACAATGAGAATACCTGTTCTAGAAGTATAAATACTTGTAGACCTGAGCCTAAGAGAAAACTAATGCATGAAGCCTTCTATTCCACAAATTACCAAAGAATACTAGTGACAAAACAGAAGAAAAAGTATAGAAGAAGAATAGCATTTATTATGGCCTATTCTTCTAGGGTAGTCAGAGGATAGACTCACGCTATCCAAGTTCTTTAAATCTGCATTGACCTCTGTGCGTCATACAAACAGCTGAGGCATCTAACCATACTCCTTTGAATCAAATCTACGTTAGATGGTTAAAGCAATTGATCTGTGTTCCTCTCTGTGGTCTTCATTTCCCCCAGAGCATCAAGAATACTCACCAGCAGAAATTACTGCTGAGATCATACTGTGCTCAATTTGGTTCTTTTTGATATTGTTAAAAGATTAGATGACTGGATAATACAAGTTATTTAATTTTACTTAGAGACAGTCAAAGAGAAGCATTCTCTCTATGTATGTCTTCAGTCTAGGTGGAGAAAGGAATATTATGAAGATTTTTATAAGCCCAAATGAATTTTTCCTAATGAATATGTTATTTATATAATAACAAGTAATTATTAGGTTATTAAAAAAATTTAGTAATTTTAAACTATTGCACAAAACTGTCATGCATGTTTATTTAAACAAGTTATTAGATGCAGGAATATGCAAAATAATCTTTTGCCTTATTTATATTAACAGACAACAGAGCTTTGTCTTCCTTAGCTTAATGTCAATTGCACTGTGCAGTTACTTTAATATATGGTGGGGGTGGTCATCGGAATTTTTCACTCAAAAAATCAGGAGACATGAAAACAGGAGCACAAAGGTCTGCCTGCATCACAGACATGCTGTCCTCTGCCACAAGCAATCATGTCATATACTCCTGCTCAAATTGATCAGTGCTTACTTTGAAACAAACAAGATTTTGGCCTTCACTTCTTCTGTCAGAAGGCTATTTCCATCAGAAGGTTATTACCTTGCTCCCTTAATAATTAGAGACCTTCCTTTAAATATACACCTGACCAGCTTATTTGTATTTGTTCTTATGTCCACCATTTTTTTTATGCCTTAAATGAAGTCTCTTCCTCCCCCTCTCCCTCCCAATGACAGCAATGATCTCTGCTATCAGTCTTTGCTTTGCTAAATAAACAAAATACCTTTTAAATCTCCTCTTGGCTCTTCATTCCTTTTATCATCCCATTATCCTTCCTCACTTTGCCTGTTCCTGCCTGAATTCATCTTTCTTGAACATGATGACCAGAACTGCGTAATATTTCCTTTTCTGTACTAGAAAATTTCCGCTCTCTTAACCCAGCTCTGGAGATTGTGCTTCTCTGTCTCTTCCCCTCACTCCAGCACGTCACACTGGTGGCTGACAGAAAACCTGCAACTAATACACCCAAGCCTTCCTCTTCATTTGCTAATTCTTGCTGTGTGGTGTGCTGATTCTCTTCTGTGCTGTTAGATTTGTGTCATCAGCAAATGTCACTTAAATACTCCTGCTTTTTGTGCTAACAAAAAAATTGAATTCTTGCAGGTCCATGACCATGCTGCACAAGTAACACCATTCCAGCACAATCTCTCCTCCTATCAGTTCAACCTGCTGATGCCTCCACCTCAACTGCCAGCAATTCCCACTTTCCCAGCATGCTTTCCAACCACCAACACCTGGATGTTTCACTTGTTTGACCTCTTTTCCACTCCATGATAGGTAGTTTTACTGATCATCACTTTTAGGTCTTGGACAGCCCCAATCACACAGCTGAAATAAAACAGGCTTAACAACTGTGGAATAAGAACAGGAGTTATTTCAAGATACTATCTGTATTCTAGTGCATTACTCTGAGTATCTTGCCAGTCTCCTCTAGTTGTTAAAAATAAATGCTGAAATACTCTTCATTAATATAAGCCAGAAGAAGAATCTCTTACTTCATGACCAGTGTCTGCTGCCCTGGAAGCAGCTGCTACATAATAGTGGGGGTCCAGTACAACAATTCATTCTCAAGAAGAAAGCTGGGGAGATTGTCTCTATTTAGAGGACTGAATCAAGAGTGGATTTTTCCAGACTGTCACTGCCGATGAAATGAGGTTTTCAATTACAATGCTTAGCACAGAGCAGCCTGCCCAGGGAAACCTATGTTCCAGTGCTGCCAAACGATATATGCTCAGCATAGCATTTATCAAACCATTTCCTCTGCTAAGAGTTAATGTGTCAGTCTTTAAAATGGCTTGCTCTTCTACTGCCTTTCCTGATGAAAATGTGAAAAGTGCAACTTCCTTTCACAAAACATCTTGTTGAGACTCTTGACTCCAAATTGACTGCCTTGTGTGGAAAAACCTGCTTTCTAGAAACTTAATAAACGGTGAATGTTCTATCATAATTCTGCCTCACTGGAATAAGGAGGTCAAACAGGGACACAGCAATCATTAAATAAAGTGTTAAAATGTGACTGCTGGGTTCAACGGCAGCTTAAAAACGCTAGAAGTCTAAATGCTATTCTAAGCACTCAGGACGCAGCAAATTATTTTGTTTTAGCTGAGATTACACTATCAGGTGATGATGACTGCAATAGACTCTGCTGTGATAAAAGCAAAATCACTACCCTTTCTTTTACAAGAACAAACAGGTAAAGAGCAAGTTTCACATGAAGATTGATCAAGAGCACATGATTAATCCCAGAAATGTACCCAAAGAGCAGCTTTCCGGATTGACTTGCTGTAAATGCCAGCAAGCAAACCCACCCACTGGTACCAATTGCACGTCTCAGCTTCACCTCATCTTAATGAAATCACTAATTATCTTACAGTGATCCTGACGAGCATCACAGGATTTCCATTCTTCATGGGAGCTTAATTCACTGTTTTCTTTCAAACATTTATGTCTGTCTGCACTTGTCTAAGTACATTGTAACCACTAAATCATACAATCCATCATTTCTTTGTCAGTACCCTAGACAGAGAAGACCCTCTGAGAATATGCTTACAACATAAAGGTCACTTTGAAAGTTGACTAAAGGCATGAATAAAAAGTAAAACATTTAGTTAAGCCCTTTGAGGAGATGAGGTTGCCATTACCCTTTACTGTTTGAGCAAGTTCTTCAACTGCTTTTCAACACTATCGTGACACCCCATGGAGAATTTAATGGCACCTTCTGAGTATATATAGAATCAAAGCCAAAATTCAGCTTACTAACTTAACTTTCAGAAAGTTAGTACGGCAGTCGGAGATTAAGAACCATTATATACTTGGCAAACTGACCTATTTCCAAATGATGCTGTCACAGGATGATATGCGCAGTGGGCGTATTTTAGCCAACAAAAGCCAGCAAGTGCCAAGAGCTGCTGAATTTCCTGTTAAGAATTAAGAGCCCCTACACACACATTTTCTGCCACAATATACGGCCCATCTTTTTGTCAGCACAAGTCTTCCTTGAAAAATGAGGGTTGAAAAAAATCACCTGGCATCATTTCTCATGAAAGGTAAGGAAATTAAAGGAAATGAAAGAAGCTACAAAGTAAGAAGAGCTGATCTGAGGGTCCTATAGGCTAACACGCTTCTGAAGTAAAGTGCAACTCCAGTTTTATACTTGGTGCGTGAGTACCATGTAAAACAGGAGTGTGAAAATGTAAAAGTATGCGAGACAAATGACATTTTATCTTTAGACATAATCATCCCTCATGGGTGTCATCCCTACTTACCGATTAATCACCAGAGCATGAATATCTTAAGACAAGGCTAAAAATGGGGTGTAATTTTTCACTAAATATGCTTGAAACAGCCAGTACATTTCACAAAGTAAAGAAGAGGTTTGTGATCTATTTGCTAGTTGCTTCACAAGTGCAGCCTCACAGAAATCTCCGATATTGACTGCAGTGTACAGTTATGGCTTGTGCCAGCCATCAGTAGAAACCTTGAGGTTTAGTAACGTGACTGCAAGTAAGTGCGTTGCCAAGACTTACTGAGTTACCACTTTGTGGCTGAGATAACAGCAACTGAGTAAATATGATGTTCTAGTCATTGCAAACACAAAATAAACTGTATTAGCATAAACCCACTTAGTGAAACATAACTTGCTAAGCCCTGAAACATGGCACTTGCGATTTTATGAGCATACCATGTCTTAGCTAGTTTAGATAATATTAGACTTGTAAACAAATTAAAATCAATATTTCCAATCGGCCAGCAAAAGCAATGGGCATAGGGAGACAATTACCATCTCTGGAGCTCAAAATCCATCCACCATATAGATGCATAGTTCCTGGTTTATGAAAGTACCTGAAAGTAAACTTACTGATCTGTTTGTCAGCTGCTAACATATGTGAGCTGTTCTCTCTTCTCAGTGTTGTAAGTGAAGTTATATAAACAGCATTCTATCCAGTCACCCATTTAACTGTACTGCTTTGTCTCAGGGTAAAAGTTAAGCTGGCTGGGTCTATCACGTTGCTAGTTAATTTTTAAATTTTTCTGTTGGCTGAATGATCAAAAAAAAAAAACCCCAAGAGCTCAATTTTGCTTACTTAGATATCTACAGAGAAAATTACTACATTCACATCTCAACCTTGTTATTTGCTTAATGAGAAAAAAGACACAGTACCTGGATATAGGCTATGAAAGAAAAAGGAAGTTGAAGGTGGTATATAGTTGTTAGTGGGAAAAAGATAAAAATTTCATCACAAAATGGAGTTTTCATTTCTTCTGTGTTCACAGCTTATTTGCTTTTGTGCACAATAATGCTACTAGACCTGTTACTTAGATTACACCATTGCTCATGAGTTTTAACACCTAAAATCAAATGCCAACAGAAAAATGTCGGTAGCAGGTGGCATCCAAAGAATTCTCAGATCACATATTTAAAGGAAACTTGAAATAAAAAGGACAATCTTTTTCAACAGGAAAATCCAAAACTCTCTCTTTATATCATGTGAAACAAGTACAATCAAGAATCAAAAGAAGTTGCTACTGGGATTCTAACATAATTATACAGATATTTTTAATTTATGTTTTAAATATAAAATGGTTAAATGCTGAATATAAAAAATGGCATCTAATTATTAACATCTGCATACATGTGGTTTTCATCACTAATCTTTGAAAACAATGACATTTTAACTGAATATGCTTCTAAGATCAAAATAGAAGCCATGAATGAGCCATGGAAAGATTTATGATCTTATTTTTTCCCCCTATTAATGTGTAGAGTCTGATTTTGCTTACACTGTTAACTATACAGGCTTCAAATATTTACTGCAGACAAAATAAAAATCAGCCCATTAGCCAGTAAGACACTGTTACACCTCAGCAAGGAACAATCGTTAACAATAGTTAAAACAAAGAGCAACAGTTGAGGCAAATGATGAATTGGAGAACCTTTTATGTCAATTTTGATTGCACAAGGAAAGTTGCCAGAGCAGTTTAATACGTCCACAGTTGTAATTTTTTTAATTATAGATACATAACAACAGCCCCTGCAACCCCCCAAACTGAATATGGGTCAAATATTCTCAAAACTGCACTTCAGTCCTTGAAACTTTGCTGTCCTCATGATGCCCAGCACTGTCCCTGTGAGAACTGCATGAGGGTCCCTAATCTACATTGCTCAGCAAACAGAAATATAAAATTGGCGATTAAAAAAAAATTACAGAACATTATCAAGAAATCTAGATGCAGCTACACAATGGACTGTGGGGAAGGGATGGTCTAAGGAGAGGAGATAGCTGTTTCCCTACACCATGTCTGTAGTACAGAGTACTACTGGAAGAAGGGTGTTGCAGCCTACTTAGATCTATGAATAAATTTATCTTGAGAACACATATTACAGCATAAATATCAGGACACTTCTGAGACACACAATTTTTGTAACCACTCTCCCATCTGTGATCCTTTTCGCTTAAGTTCTGTAAATGAAGAACAACCTACAAAAGCCATTGCTGGATCATTTAGTTTCATCTAGAAATTTACATCTCAGTTAATTGGAATCCCAAAATCTTCACTTGTGAATACTTGCATTCAGTAATTGAGTTCAGGTAGCTACCATATAAAAAAATTGTCAGAAATGCTTCTAAATTATTAAAATATATTTTTTACATAAAGGGGAATGCAAAAACTAACTTTCCAAACTAGAGGTTGTGCTGTCTGTTGTACTACCTACTGCTTCTAGAAAGACAGCATCAAGGTTGTTGTCAGACACTTGGAAATAACTTCGCATCTAAAGTTTTGCTGTGGACTTGTAACATGGAAATTTTTACTGAAAAGAAATATTTCAATTCACTGAATGATTACAGACATTATTTCCTAAACAAATGCTTAGTATTTGTACACAGAATTTTGAATTAAAATGGAGAATTCCCAGTATGAGGTTTATGTTTTTCCAGTTACACTGTTGAAGAAAGTACTAGTATCTGAATTTGAATTACCAGGGTTGTAGACTTTTGTAAACCAGTCCAGATCAAAACAGGTTTGAATTCTGGACATTTCTTTCAAAATGTAACAACCTGCATCCAAAAACATCACCAAGTATCTATTTCAATCTATAAAACCTTACTGTACATACTTAAAATTAGTACTTCTCAAAGGCTTGTAATGCTTGCTCTTTTAGAACTCATGTTACTTAACAGCTCTTAGAAATGAATAACAAATGCAGGACAATATCAAACAGTCTTTGTGCTTTCCTAAAATGTCTAAATCCCATTTAGCTACCTTCTTGTCAGCAAAATTCCTTAATATAAATGTACAGGTTTGCATATTTCCCCTGAATACCAAGCTACTGCATGGATTATGAAAGAAGGGTGTAGCTGATAACACTTTGCGAAACACGCTACAGGAAGAAAAAAAAAAAAAAAAAAGCCCAACATAGCTACAGTATACTTACTATTTATATGTTTCTGAACGAATGTATTCAAAAACATGAGATACTCCCAGCTGGAACTGGTCAGCAATAGGGGTAACCCAAGGATTGTTCTCTGCTTTGAAGACTTGCTTTTGACCAGTCAAATCCAAATTACCTGAAAGGGATTAAACAAAACAGCATATGAATAAAATTCAAAATATGAAAAGTTTGAAAGAAATATCTTGCTGTATGAAACTCTTCATTTGTTTCAGAGAGTATAACCATAATAAAAGCAAATATTTCAGTCTTAGGGGAGAGGAACAGGAGGACACAGTAGTTCCCACCATGACGGATACAGTTCCACCCTGTTCATTTCAGTGCTACTACATATGGCACAGCAGGATTGAACTCGGCCCACCGCATATAATATTTATTCATCAAATTAGTTTTAAGCAGGGCTTAATAGTGCATAGTTCTTGGGCGCTCTCCAGTATGGCTTGCAGGAATGAAAGGAGAATGATGCTGTGGTAGGAGTTTGCTCTGATGAAGCGTAGCAACCCTAAAGCATTTCTTGATCACTGCTCCAAGCATAATGTCAACAAGCAATGCCCAACAGGCTTTTTGCCTTCCCAGTGCCCAATGTCTTGTTTGTACCAAGATCCTACCACTGATCTGTGGTTATAGTTCCCTATACTAAGAAAAACAAACAAAACCCATCACTCTTGCAACATGCCAGTTTTACCTATTCTGTTGACAGGAAGACTTAAAAGACCTGTTAGGGGTTTGCTTGGGTTTTTTTGTTTTGTTTTGTTGTTCATTTTATAAATGTTTACCACCCAAAACCAAAACAGTACATGCTCTACTGAAATTCCTCATGACTACAGGCTGAATACATACATACTACATACAACAGGCTGAATTCCAGGACTGTCTAGCCACTGAAATATTTTCTTGTGTTCTTTAAATTAAAGTAAGAAATCTGTGTTACATTTATTTTTGTTAATTTTACGATGAAGAGAGGCCTACACTTCCCCCAGAAAGCTAAAGTAACAAATAAAAAAAAATAAAATAATCTTTAACTATAGCAAACAAAACAAAGAAAAATTACAAGGTTTTGAAGACTGACTGAGCCAAGCTGTCAGAGAAATCTGAAATCAACCTGATGTGCTAGCTTTTCAAAACTAAAAGCACTCGTGTAAGCTGCATGAGCACACATGCACACTACAGGAGCTGCTGCGAGCTGTGTGCTTGCTGGCCATTTCAGTTGCGTGTTCTACATTACAGCTAATCCCTGATGCGTTTCTCTCCGTAAAAAAGGGTTAACACAATTAAAGACAGACCATTATACCGTGTGAAAAGATGTCATGCATCTCATATTGGCCTACCAACAAGTTACCATTACCTTAGCAAGCTCATCTGTCAGCTGTCTGAGGCCTGTTCTTTTGAAATAACAACAGGCAGGGAGCGTTTCACCCCTGTCAGTCAGGCGGCAATAGCCCTTGCTGCCTCACGCTTCAGTGCGCCTCGTTAGGAGCCTCGCACCCATCTCCTTTATTAAGGGACTCTGCAGCCCTGTTCTAACAAGAATCAGGAAGCAGGATTAAGTACTGTGACAAAGAGGACCTAATAAGCTAGAAACTGGTGTGTCTAAATCTATGCTGGCTCAAGGCACAGGCTCACGCTGCTCGCTATTCAGTTTTCAGGCACAGGCCACCAGGGAAGCAAGCCAGCACTGTGATTAGCCGTAACCCTCTGACCAGTGCTGCTATGAAGATCATGTGTCACTCAGGGGCTTGCTTTGCAATTGCAAATTGGATTTTCCATTTTATTACCTGCAAAAAAACCACATACATTGCTCTCCAAAACTACCAACGCTGTAAGCAGTCCCTTGTAATTACAGCTCTGCAAGTACTGCATCAAGGTAAAATGATCAATCTGTGTACAACTAATAAAAATAGTTAAATTTGGGGAGGCAAGCTTGGCCCAATCATGGGTCAAATTCAATGTTGCTTAGAGGAATAAGTCACACATTCTCAAAATCTCAGTAGCCAGGGTCTCAGCTGAATCCTCTCATGCCGAGCTGTGTCAGAAATTTATCGCCCAGGGAAAACTGCCGTATGTTTCCATCCCCGCAGCGCACTGCCCACTTCCATTCCAAATACCACATGGCCCATTTCAAGGTAATTGTAATAAATACTATTCTATAAAGCCAAAGAAGCCTTACAGCAAAAAGAGGACTGCTCAATCAAAATGAACTGTAGGTCCCCATGCCAAAGTAATCACGTAATTTTCCTCTGTCTTCTGTTTCTCCCCAAAACACTCTGGGGGCAGGTACAGATATTACTTTTTACCTTCAGAGGTAAGAGGCAGGCAGAGGCCCTAAAGGCAAAATTATCCTAATTACAGAGGAAATTGGGGCACCTGGAAGTCCACCACCCGCCCTGAAATCCACCCCCTCCCTGCCCAGGACGTCCCTCTGGGAGCCCTGCCGGCAGCAGCTGGCCTGGCAGCCCATACCACCGGCCACCTACAGCTGGAGCAAGAGGTCAGCTGCCACCCCACAGCCCAGGGTTTTTAATTGAAGAATTTAGTCAAGTGTTGTAGTGCAAAAAGGAACAACCCATCTGCCCTCATAGCAAGCACCAGGCAGACAGTGGGTCCTCCTCTGCAGAAGAGTAAAGGAGGACTGCCTCACAGAAAGCAGGAAGGACAGGGCACCTGACGCTTTAAACTCCTCCCTGTTTGGTACCAAAATTTCCATCTGGAAATGAAGGACAGAAATGGGCAGAAAGCTAGGCAGGGTAAGAAGTCTCAGAGAGCCTACCCCACCTCATCAGCACTAGGGAAGAAACAGAGTCTGACACTTCTGCCATAAGGCAAGCCACTTGAGAACAAAGAAATCACATAATTAAAACTGAGACAGGAGGGAAATGTGTCACTCCTGCATCACCATACATTGCTTGGGGCCGTATCCTGTGTCCTTTCTGTGCTTACAGCTAAACCATCCGTGAATCAAGGGCTTACCTAATTCTGCTCCGGCTGCAGGACATCCAGGAGTCCCAAGCACGAGGTCAGTCTCAGTGAGACCTCAGGAACAGTATGTGGTGGGGTAACCAAACACATGGGAGCCCTGCATGAACCCTTCTGCCCCAGTGCACCGAGATGAACCCAGCAGCATGGAAGAGATGATCAAACCTGCCTGAAGCAATGGCTCTGGTACCAGGCTCACCGCAGGAGTGCTGTGCAGCTGGACACCTTACAGATGTGTCCCTGTCCCCTCCCACCCCCAACAGTCTCCTTGCCTAGACCTTTTTTTACAGCAGCGCTGTGCTAAGAAATGCTGTTATTCCATCCCTGCAGCACTAGAGCCATGGACCAGGGAAAAAGCCATGGCAGATGCGCCTTCATGCATATTGTCTAACAGTAGCGTCAGCAGAACACTATCCCCAGGCCTTTAGGAAATTTATATACTGTTCTGCTACACAGATCACATCAAATCCCTCGGATATTTTTAGTAAGCAAAATACAAAATTGCCTCTAGTAAAAATCCAGTACTGAAGATTCAATCACAAAATGCATTAGGGTTGGAGATTGCATTGGTTATTGCTGGTTAGTTCTTTCCATGCACATCAGCCTATTAAAAAATATTTGTTTATCATCTCTAAAATTTGGCATAACTAGTAGACTAAAATTGTGTTTCTTCATAACGGACTTAAAGTTCTTGCTATTTTGCCATACTGAAAGCGTCAACTCCACTGAAATGCATTAGTCACATGCTTCTGGTAAGAGAGGAGAAGGCTATCTTTAAGACTAGTCAGCACAGCCCCTTTCCTAGATCACAGAAATGCTTTTCAAATTATTTTTGAGTGCTTCTAAAATTATTCTTATAAATAAATAATGAAAATTATATATCCCAGAACCCAGGTCTAACATGCTTAAAGAACCTTCTAATTTCTAAGCCTGAAGGATACTTTTTTTTAAGCTTTCTATCTTGAACAGACATAGATCTCCATGTAGGAAGAATGCAAAGTGGACATATGCTGCTACAATGAGCAGACACTGAAAAGAGAACAGAGTCTGGAAAAGAGAAGAACAAGAGATAAAGGTCTAACAGCTGACTGCTGTGGACGACCTGCACAGAATGACCAAAAGCCTTCTAAAAGGAGCCAGCTGTGTGATTTAGAAATAGCTGATCTTGGCTTTTTTTTTTCCTGCCTCAGCACTCATTGCATCTAAAGATGATCCTGAACCATTAAGTTTGATTGGATCAGTGTGACTGAAGTTCCGTGTTTAACCCACCTTAAAAACAAAATGTTCCTATGCCTAACTAGTAAGCTATGCAGACCTGAAAACTGTCTGCTACCCAAATCTCTTGTTAGCTGCCACCTGGAAGCTACAGTAAATAGATCTACACCAAAACAAACCCTTGAAAATCCAAGGGCAAAATCAAAGTATGCATACTTTTAATTTTAATGTATTCTAACTTATGCCATCCATTTATCACTGCTTAAATTCAGAGCTCCCACAGCCATGGATGGACAGAAGGGACATCTTGTATGACAGTGGGCACACCTCATCCTGAGTGATGTTAAAGGGAAAAGGCAGCTACAGTGTCCCTGCACCTCCCTCAATAAATCTATCCTACATTTGCTCTAAAACATGATAGTTAATGTTTTTTGTTATTTTCCTTCAGTGCTGTTGAAGTTAAGTGGTTTGTGTGAACATTTGTATTTTGCTCAACTGCCTGCAAAGGTCAGAAAAGAGCTCATAAAAGCAAATAAAATGCTGCCTCCCACAGTCATGTTTGCAGAAATAAGTGTCAGAGCCAGTGATAATGCTACCTATCGCTTTGACTAAGGGTGTCTCCAGACTTCCCAGGCTCCTCCTGTCCATTAGATCTAGCCCGCAAGCACGTCTTATAGGCAACTATAAGCCCCTCACCCTTTTGTGATGTAGGATACATGCAGCGTATAATATTTACCTAATGTACTTATACTTACGGTATAGTAAGGCATGACTAGTGTACATAGGCATTACTTCACTACAAACAAAAGAAAACAGAACGAACACAAATCTGACTTGTCCTTTCCACTCAAATGCCCCTTGGCAACACTTTAAATACTTTCAAAAATTAAAAGGTGAAATAAAGTAATTAAACAACTCTGACATTTGAGAACTGAACATTGGCATTCAGGATAAGAAACATGATCCTAGCTGTAAAATGCCAGATCAACGCTTCTTTGCAATGGTTTAAATTCATCCCTAGTGGAGCTTCATTAAAATCAATGGAAATAATTTTTAGCCTGTATACTGTTGTTACACATCTGCGTCCCATTGATACTCTGACTCACCTTCCAGCCTACACTCTACTGTGCTGACCTCAAGGAGAGTCCTCAGGCTGTAACACACCCCTTTCAGTGATCACTCTTAAGACTGCAATTTAAATGTTCTTTCCCTTTACAACAAAAAGGTCTTACTCTCTCACTGTTGTACATAAGGACAGGAGGAATAAAATTAGTTGTATTGCTTTATTTAGATATAAATACCCTTGAATCCTGTTTTATTAAATGCTAAGTAAGGGATCAATCCACTATACCAAATTTAAACTTAGGTTGTATGTAAAAATATGTCTGTCCTGGCTTGTTATAGATTTGCTTTACACTACAGGGCTTACAATTTTTATTACTTTTGTGGCACGTGCTTTGTCTCCACAGAGAGAGAGATTGGTTTAAGCGTAGGGGTGGAAGAAATATCATGACTATTATGTCATAAAAATGATACCAAAGCAATATAATTGTGAATTACGTCTTAAAATCTATGTTAAAAAAAAAAAAGAAAATACATACTGATTTCTATGCCGCAAAGTGTTATCAAAAGCAAATGATTTTTACACCAATCTTAAGCACATGTAAGCTGTGTATTGGTGACTCCTATCATTCCTATAAACAAGTAAGATCATCTTTGCTTTGAAGACCTCTATCACTTTTGAGGGTGTCTTTTGAGTCACAGAGAGAGTAGATTTAAACAGTAGTTATAAAGGAGCAGTAACACAACAGAGAGCAAAGACTTCTTGTACAAAAGTGAAGTGTGACTCAATCTTTTTGGAACCAGTAGAAATATTCACAGAAATATTCAGTATGATAAACAAATCTACAGCTCCATAGCATATGTCAAAAATACACATTTGCTTATTGATGAGTTTCTTTGCACTAGAAGAAAACCAGTAAATCTAAACCTAGACAGAAGCATCTCCAAAAGATCAATCCCAGCAACACTTTTGCCCTCTCGCCCCTACATTCTTGTACTGGAGAAGGTCTAACAGTTATCACTTGGAGTCACCAAGCACTTCAGCATTTGTGGTGGTTTTACTTAACAGGGGAAAAGGTTCAAGTCTCAAATATCAAGAAGTCAGATTCAGTACATACAAATAAACCAAACAGATACTCCAGAGCGTCCATCAGACAGAAGCAGGCTGGAAGTCTTCCTCTGACTGCATTCCTCACCACACAGATGGGAATGTCTGTAGCCTCACCTGTGAGCGTTAGACAGGAAGCCCCAGGGTAAGAGAAGGCTGAACGAGCAATCTGAAAGCCAACCACCGAAGCCTAAGCCCATCCTCAGTTTTAGAATTATTTTCAGGGACAAAATGAATTGTCCCTGAATTCAGGAATGCAGATATTGTAACATCACACATTATTCTAACAACTTCTCAGATGTAAGTGAGAATTTCCAATAATGAGTTCAGAGATTAGACCCCAACTTGAATGTTTGCTTGAATACATCTAACACTAGATCTCTGTCAGTTCAGTAACTGAAAAATTTAACAAAGACATTTCAAACAGAAAAACACCTGGTCTGAAAAACATCAGGAGATGGAGACTCTGCTAGTGGTGTCTTGTTCAAATGGTTCATCACTGTTGAAATGCATTCTTTATTTCAGTGCTGACCTGAGCTGCCTTAGTTCTCAAACACTGCTGCTGCTTCTGCCCACCTACATGGCAGAAAGATGACCTGTGCTTCCTTCTCATGGAGTTAGTGAGGATCGGCAGCTAAGTCTCCTCTCACTCTTCCCTTTGATAGGTTAAAGACTCTCATTATTCTGTGTGATCCCAGAATAGCTACTCCATTTGCTTCAACTCTTAGAAAAAGGACCACAGCTTAAATAAATAAAGTAAAAGCTGACTAACTAAATCTTGAATTCTTTACCCTGGATGTAAAGGTGAAGCGGTACAGGGCAAACGGGTATTGCCTTAGCTACCGCTATTAAAATTCTATGGGAAGATGATTTTACTCTCCAGCACTGTCCCACCTCAACCTTCCACAGAAGAGTTTAAAACAAAGCGAATTTAGACCTGAGATATTTATACAAAATTCCAGCATCATAGCAAAGGTCAGCCAGAATCATTATACCAAAGGGTAATGGGGAGTCTGGCACAAGGAGACTTCCACTCCAGAATGTGACAGGACTGAAGATGAAGCCTGGGAAAGACAACAGAATGGATGAAATGCTGAACTTCTCCCTTAAACCACATTTCAGGTATTAAGTACAGGCAGAATATAGACCTAAGCTGGCTGGGCAAACTCACATTTTCAGGTGACAAGAGGAGTGGTTAACTCTCTGGGAACAAGGGGAGAGACCTGGCAATTTCTACCATCACTCCATACAACAAACCTGACCTTAGCAGGACAACTAGTAGAAAGAGTAAATAATATTAACATTCACAGATGAAAGCCACAAACCAGGAACTTATTCAATGCAGCACACAAAGCAATCCTAGCCAAACAGCACTCTGCTAACGGCTTGTACTTCCACATGACGAATCACACTGTTTCAACAGCCAAAATCCACCACACACGGCCTTCAGGTACCAAGGCAACCAGCCCAGCTGATGCCGTTGTGTGGGTAGTATGGCAGAAGAAACAGCATCTTGACAAAAATCCAAGAAATTACTTCAAAATGTTTCCTACACTCGTTCTAAAATAATTTCAAATTACTTACAACTCAATTAAATTCATTTCTCCCACATTCCTAATGTAAGAGAGAGACCATTTACTAGAAGACCTACAAGTATTGCTAAGTTTCATGGATTCCTTTCTTTGAAAGGTGACACAGTGTGCCAGAAATACTATTTCCTTCACTGCTCTGCGTAACAAATGTCCGGTGCTGACTGGGATCTCAAGGGGCAAACCAACAGTCACTGCTAAATGTTCCCAGTGAAAAAACCCAAGAAACACACTACGTGGCAGATGGTTTTTGGAACAAAGGGAATTAACGTGATGTCAAAGTAGTTTAACATCAAAGACGTTTTAATGGCACAGGAAATATTACAGGTTTAGAGGATCAGCATCCCAATTTATTTTGAAATATATTGCACATTTTTTCCAATCTCAGAAACTCCCCTGGGATTCTCAGTTACACAGAAATTCAACAGAGCATTCTCTCTTTGAAGGGTCCCTATCAGACCAAAATCTAGTTAATTTAAAAATATGAGTTCAAAAAGGATTCATTGTATTGCTTTTGCCCCGCACCTTTGAAACTTTCATTCAAACACAGGTTGCCAAGTACTCAGAAAAGCGAAACCACTTTTAAGTACTATGGAACACGTGAAATGAACCAAATTTAACAACAAATATAACATTTGCTCAGATTGGCTCTAATTACAGTACTCTTACCTACCACAGCTCTGATGGAACAGATGAAGTATTTGCTGACAGAAACATCATTATTATGCTGATGGTACTTAGAGTACAGTCAACATTAGGAAAGCCTACACACACACTGTAGTCATCTGAGAAGTGACAGTAGGACTTGCATATTTTAAAAACTAATGTAAGATCAAATCTGAATCTTGGCAAGTTTGGCAAGAATTACAGCAGTGTAAGGAAATGAATGCCTGTGGTGTAAATCTAAATAATGGGCTATAGAAAACATCTTTCTGTGTATAATGAAACTGCAAAGTTGTCATCTCTTCCCATACACCTTAATTCCCATCAAGGACTCTGTGGAATAGCCTGGTTTCTAACTATGTAAAAAGTGGTGGGGTTTGGTGGCAGTGTTTTTTTCATATTGTAACACAAAATAAGCCTAAAACAAGAAACACAGTTAGAATATTCACAAATTTTCAGAGATGCTTTTCTTACATAAAAAAATCTGTCTCTGACCTATCTTGCTATGTACATTTTTCTATTATTCCTTAACTAATAACTGCTACATCAGTAGTCCTAGAAAACAAGTTATTTTGTTTATCCATTGGTAAGTTTAGTAAAGGTCCTTACTTTCTTACACCACCTTTGCCTTAGTTCCAAAAGTAGAAACAGGTGGGGTTTTTTTTAAATTGCAAGGTATCAATTAGTTGTTCCAGTGCTCAGAGCTGGTGCCCAAAGAGCCCCAGGATGTTCAGGCTTCCAACAGGCACCACAGACCTGTATTTGCAGGTTTGAGCAGCATTGTGTTATGACACAGGTAGGGTGCAGTGACAGTTTATACTGAAATAAGAAAAGTTTGGCGTTTACATCAAGTATATTTAGAAAAGAAATATCTTTTGTGAAATAAGTGATTCCTATGTTTGCACATGTCTGTTATAATTACCTAAGTAAACTGCTATTTCGATTAATATTAACTTGAACAAACAACTGCAGCAACTACTTTGCGTAATATAATATTCACTCACAAACTCTAGAGTCATTTCAAAAGGCTAAATTTTAAAATGCCTTCCTATGATGGAAATATTGAGACTTTTGGCAGGATTCCTTGAACTTTCCATTTAAAGCCAATCCTTTATCCACAGAAGATAATTTAGCTGTTCAAAATGAAAAAATTATGAAAGAATTACTTAGCCATTCTGACATACAGATTTAATTTACAAAATGTTTGACTGTCCTTAAAAACGAACACAGCTACTTACCCCATCAAGTTTTTTTTTTTTCTTTTTTAAAGAGCTTGAATTTTCCACTTTTCAAGTATGTACCTACCTTCACAGTTTTGATAGTGTCTCCCTTTACCTGAGGAAATTATTTGATAAACTAGACAGTATTGAATAGTATACTTAAAAGCCATTGATACCAACATTCAGTTTTAGAAAAAGAGGATGGTAATTAAAAATGCCTCCTTAGAAATCACTGTTCTTCCCATATGCATAAACATGAGCAAACTCCATGTATGTGTGCACAAACCTGTGTTGGAGGCAGGGTAATGAACACAGTCAACATTAGAATCTGGGTTTTAAAAATCATGCCATTTGTTTTCACATCAAAAATGCAAACCTACAGATAAGCTAGTTATATTCTCTGGGTGGCTATTTACATTTAGCTACAACTTTGTGAATTTAGCTACTTTGTGAACATTCTGAACCATATACTACTTTTACACTGCTGACTCCGTTAAGAAAATCTTTTGTGTGACACATATGGGTCCACCCAGATGACCATACAATGAACTTAAAACACCATCATTGATCTTACTAATTGCATCTGCCACTTCACATGGTTCTTGCTTCTACTCCGCTTTCTTTCCAAACACCGTTCCAATTGTTAAATGGTCAGAATACACAAAGTGACAGATTTAGTGCTTCCCTGGCAATTTATATAACTGACTGCAACTCTGTTTTTGCAGTGAATCATGATTTATTTGTCTCGCAATGCAGCACATAACCTTTTAAATGCTAGGGAAAAAAATGCCAGTGCTTCTTTAAAGTTTATATATGACTGCCCACCACCATTCCTCATGAACGCGTTTTTGAGAGACAAACGATAAAAACAAGCTGCAAATTCCACCCACCTACTCCCGGCCATTTCCTGCGTTCATCACTCACAAGTACTGTATTTACAGACAGGCACCCTCACGGAGAGCACCAGTGCACTCTTCTAGACCCCTCTTTTCCTCCTGGGCAAGAATATTTTTCTTAAATTAGCGATAGGTATTCTCTGCTAAACACAGAGGAGGATAATACTGATCTCCCCCAGCCCTCTTACTGGCGTGTGCCATGCTCAATCACATCAGGTGAAATTCAGAGCAGGCTGCGGGGTTTTATTTATTGGTATCTCTCTCCATTCCAAAATTGTGATCCCAATGCCTGTCTGTGGCCTTTTCTCATACCCTACTCTCCATGCCTTCTGCACTTATTTCTATTACCTTTAAAAACCAGTTTAATGTACTCCTCCACTTCTCCTCATTCAAATACACTGTTTTATTCCGGTGTTTATGTTGTGTCCATCTCCCTGGTAAATGAACATCTAATGACTCATTGGTGTCCACCAGTGCCTGAACTAAGCCAGTCAAAAGCCTTCAGCACCTTTAATTATGAAAGTGATAATGAGAGAAGAAAGATTGTTTACTTTAAGTGGAACAGCAGTACCTCCAATTAATGCAAATAGGACCTGCTCATTGAAAAGCTATTTATCCAACATGCACAGCACAAAGTATTTGCATAGTTCTCCTTACATTATAATTCAATTTTAAAAATTTAGGAGGGACAACTCAGAAAGCAGATAAAATTGTTTTCCCCTCAGATGGCGACTATGGAATTAGCAGTTCATTCATTAGGGTATAACACTCACATACCACCTTTCACTGGCAGACTTTAAAACTGTCTGCAAAGGTGTGCTTCTCTAAATTGCCCTAGTTTGCAGAAGAGAAAACAGGGCTGCAGAGATGAAGTGACTTTTTCTAATCATTCAGCAGATTCATGCTTGCCTGTGGCCTGCTGCTACATGATTTCAAACAAGCCCTCCAAATCTCAGCCTGGTGCTCCATTTACTAAAATCCATTCCCTAAATGTTTGCCTATATATTTAAAAAACAAGCAAGAACATTGCTTTGCACAGTAAATATGCTTGCAAGTTGCACAAGTTACAAATCTAGACTTCAGTGTAATGTTCTCTGGAAATATACCCCAAAATCTAGACTATTTTAAATATGTGACATAGTTCTAGTGCTACACATGGCATAGACTGCAATAAATATTATGCCAACTGATCATGAATAAGCATCTTGGGCAAGACCATAAAATGAAACATTTGTAATTTAATACATGAAAAGAAAATATAATTTGTAGAATAGCATATGAGTAATAAAGAACAGAGGTAACAAGGACTTAAGCTGTGTCAGTGCACCTCATCCTGACCAGGTGGGGCAAAATTACAAGTCCTTTTTCTATATTGTTCTATACTGCAAACAAATGTTAACTAAAAGGAAAAGTGCTTCCCTTGGCCATCCTGAGTTTTGCAGGTCAGTGCAAAATAAACATCAAGAATTTTGTTTCAAACATTTCCATTTGGCTTGGACAATGATGATAAAACCATTTGAAGTGAATTTGCTGTTACGCTTGTAAGGCAGCAGCATGTTTAGGACATTTAATTAGCCACAGAAGTTGGTTAGACTCAGTGCAGCATTTAACTTCCACTTTCTAGAAAAAACGAAGGCTATAATTTAGGAAGCTACATAAAAGTATATTTGCAGATACTACATGCTTCTGAACTGTTACTGCTGTTGAAAAAGACTTTAGAAATAAATATGACTTTGACAAAAAGCTAAAGAAGGACCTGTGTCAAAGAATAAACATCTGAAATTAACGAAACAAGAACAACTTTCATGTACCAGTGGTGAGAAAAAAAAAAAGGCAAAAAACCTCAGCATCATGTAGTCCACTAAATTGATAAAAGACAAAAAACCCACGCTGGACAAACAAATAAGAGTCAAAATAAGCATCTTCCCCCACTTCACAGAAAAAAAGCAGACACTTTGCTGTATGAAACAAAAAGCATAGATTGCAGACTGTCATGTTTATGCACACAGCTGCCACATTCTCTAATGGGTTCAAGCAAGTTATTATGACAACAATTTTGCTTTGTCATGCTAACTTCAGTCACTATCTTTCTGAGTTTTGGGAACTATTATTTGGAAGGTACTATTAAAAACAAAGAAGCTTCCTGTACTGGGTTTGTGTGGCGGGGTTTTGGTAGCGGGGGAGGGGCCGCAGGGCCGGCTCCTGTGAGAAGCTGCTGGAAGCTTCCCTGGCTCCAAGTCGGACCCGCCGCTGGCCCAGGCTGAGCCCATCAGTGACGGTGGTAGCGCCTCTGGGAGAACAGGTTTAGGAAGGGGAGCTGGTAGTGAGCAGGGGGATTGGAATGGGAGAGGAACCCCTCTGCAGACACCGAGGTCAGTGAGGGAGGAGGGGGAGGAGGAGCGGGGGAGGAGGGGATGCCCCTGCAGCCCGTGGTGAGACGGCAGGCTGTCCCCCTCCCGCTGGAGCAGGATCCTGGCAGGACCTGTGGCCCCGTGGAGAGAGGAGCCCACGCTGGAGCAGGTTTTCTGGCAGGACTTGTGACCCCATGGGGGACCCACGCTGGAGCCGTGTGCTCCTGAAGGACTGCACACCGTGGAAAGGACCCATGCTGGAGCAGTTCATGTAGAACTGCAGCCCGTGGAAAGGACCCACACTGGAGAAGTTCATGGAGGACTGTCTCCCGTGGGAGGGACCCCACGCTGGAGCAGGGGAAGAGAGTGAGGAGTCCTCCCCCTGAGGAGGATGAAGCAGCAGAAATAACGTGTGATGAACTGACCGCAACCCCCATTCACCATCCCCCTGCGCTGCTGGGGGGCGTAGGTAGAGAGTCCGGGAGTGAAGCTGTGCCGAGGAAGAAGGGAGGGGTGGAGGGAAGGTGTTTTGAGATTTGGTTTTATTTCTCATTATCCTACTGTGATTTGATTGGTAACAAATTAAACTGATTTTGGTTTCTTCCCCAAGTCAAGTCTGTTTTGCCCCTAATGATAATGACGAGTGATCCCTCCCTGTCCTTGTGTCGACACACGAGCCTTTTGTTATATTTTCTCCTTCCTATCCCACTGGTGGGGAGGAGTGACTGAGCAGCCACGTGGTGCTCTGTTGCTGGCTGAGCTTAAACCATGACACTTCCCTATATAACAGTCCACAATAACATGAAACAAGGAATAAACCCTGTGTAACAAGTGTTTCAACAACAGGTAATTAATGCAGATACATTATTCCCAACAAAAATATTTTATGACAATCTTTAAAAAGATCTGAAACCAAATTCTGGCTTGGGACAAACAGGCACAACTTCTACTGAAGTTAATGCCCCTCACATAAAACGGAATACTGCAATACAAATTCAGCAAAATCGATACTTAGGTTTCAAAGAAAAACTCTACCTTATAGGTTGAAAGAAGCCACTTGTAATCATATTTAAATGGCCAGTATCACAAATTCAAAGTACATCAACCAGTTGTACCTCTTTAAGTGAAAAAGCTGTCAACTCACCAAGAAAGGTAGGCTACTGAAACAGAAAAATGAAAAATTCCTCTGATTTAGCTATATTTTACGCTAGTTGATCAAACTTCCATTTTTATGGGCATAGTCACAAAAAAGCCACTAATGCCGCTGTCATTTTTGCTTAATACAATTTTGGCTGATCCAAATAGTATTCTCAAAACCCAGCCAGAGACAACAATAGCTTTGCAGACCCGGTATTTATGATATGTTATACAAAGCAAGATGCCATATACAAATTGGCCATCAGGTGTACTAATACACAAGGAAACATAACATGTAAAAAACTAATAAAAACAAACACACATCGTCTTCTGGCCCCTCCTGCATATCCAGTAGGAGTGAAAAAGTGAGCGTTTCTCAGAGGGAAGTAAATATTAGCAGCAATGACAACTTAAGCATAATCATTTCCTAGAGTTTAACAACTAGTTTCGTTTCAGAGGAAACAGAGTACACCATTATTGCTATTATTCAAATAAATAAATGATCATCCATAATCTTACCTAGTTCTGGGGGCAGCACAGTAAGACGATTTCCCTGGATATGAAGTTCCTTAAGCTGAGTGAGCTCACCAATTTCTTTAGGCAGTGATACCAGGTCATTGTCTCTAAGACTCAGCTGAGAGTGAATATAAAGTAGTCAGAACAATTTTCAGTTACCATAAAGCAGCCTAAAAAGAACTCTACTCCCTCTGTCCCCACCTTTCTCCTAAACACTCAATTCTTCCAATTTATTTACAAGTGTCTGCTGGTAAACAAGAAACAGTTCCAGGTGTAGTGGTCTATTCCTGCAAACATACCCTACTACTCCTCAAATTGACTAGTTTCTATTCCTACAAGCATTGCAAAAGTGAATTGATTTTCCAAGAATTTAGATAAATTACTTACTATCTGCAACTTTGTGAGCTTCCCAATATCTGGCGGCAGGATTTCAAAATCGTTGTCACTTAGATAGAGTGCACGCAGGGTGGCTGCAAATTAAATAGCAATATATAAACAGGGTGGCATATAACCCAACCATTTGAGGTCTAATCAATAAAAGGGAGTCAGGTTTGATTAATAATCCTGACTTGGTGAAAAGCCTTTGACATACCCAGGGCTCACAATAATAACAAGCAGGTCAAACTTAGATTTACTGGCTTATTGTATTGTTGGTGAGTTCAGGAAAACATCTATATTCAAAAGGACTGGCACAATTAACAATTTCTACAATAGTAGACTCTGGCAAGGACTGGCACAATTAACAATTTCTACAATAGCAGACTCTGGCAGGTTCTGGCATATAGTCTCAATGCTCAGCTGTCAGAATACAGTCATTACTCTTTATTACCCCCGATTCTTATTTATTACATCAATTTGCATTCTAAACAAACATTTAAAAAATCATCTGAGTTTTTCGGACAAATACACATATATGTTAAGCTCTATAGAAAGCACAGCCTAACACCAGTAGAGGGATCTTAAAAGAGAGCAACACAGAAGACTCAAATTGTATAATTTGTAATTTCCATGCTTAGTCTCTACAAAAATTCACAGAAAAAGAGATGACCCAGCACAACCATGTAGCTTATTATTACTGAATGAGCATACATGACAGTTTGAAAAAAAAATTAAAATGGAGACTCATAAAGAACTGTTGGGTGTCGCGGGAAGGAAGGTGGTCAAGTCAGCAAAACCTCTCCTCCCCGCCAGAGAGGAGATCCTATTTGTCTTACGCAGTTTACTCCTCCTCCTCTTTTCATTTCATTAAATGTGACCATTTTTAATAATGCTGACTTAAAAATTTCCCTCTGCCTGGTTACAATCATGAGATCTCTCAGCGGCACTGCTTCCTCTCCCCTCGCCCATCACTTTTGCTGCTAAATGCACTGATCCTGAAGCCACTTCAGGATAGTACACTGAAAAGACCAGTAAGGTAGCAGAATCACTGAAATCCCGAAAGTGCCAGAATTCTAAGTTGCTTAGGCAACCATAAAGCAGCCCTTTTGCACATATGCGTTACAATACCTTTATTTTAACTCTCTGTGTATTTTTAACATGTGCAAAGGTCAGCTTAGCTCTACCATTCCTGTGCCAAGCTTTGTAACCTTAGCATAATTTTTAACATACTGGACACTTCAACATCCACATGCTGTTAAAACTATTTCAGTAATGAACCATTACGAACACAATTGTTTCCAGAGACAATGCACAACAGTTGCCTTGCAAAACAGTTTACTTTTCCCTGAGGCTTGCATGCTTCCATGAAGTTTTAAGTTTCAACTGAGTATGGGACCCAAGGAAATATTACTCAGAAGAAAACTAATATACCATTACTAACCCAGTCTTCTCATGTCCAATGGTGTCAGGTGATTGTATATCAGTGATAAATATTGCTGAGCTATGTAGAAATATTCAAGAGACATTTGAAGAAAAACATAAATATCAGAAAAATTCTGTTGGAGTTTGGACTCCATCAAATAAATTTCAACTGCAGAAAGCAAAGCACCATATCATGAAGATTTGTAGAGTTTTTAGAAAAGTTTCTTACTCAGATAGAAGAAGTTTCCTGGTAAAGAATTTTCATTTAAGTTGTTGTAAGTCAAGTCAAGAACCTCTAGAGCTGGTAAAGAGCCAAATCCCCTTGGCAAGGTGTTTAACCTGTTCATGCTGTAGGTAAAGAGGAAAAAACAGAACATGACATCAGTATTTACTTCATCTAGTGGGAGTAACACAGGCAACAAGAGTTTAATTTCTAAAAAATGTAATCTACACCAAGCTTCCCTTTTGTTTTGAAAAGGGGTTGATGCTACAAGATATTGAGCAAGCCTTTTGTGATGGAGACCTTTTTTTATCTCTCACTCCCATAAATATGCCCAAAACTCATGCACTTGCAAGGGATCCTGTCTGTTATGTCAATCAACAGCCACACCTGAAACGGGAAGCACAAAGGAGAGAGGTGCCACAGTGCTATGCTCAGCTTAAACAGTGTGCCACAGAGAAAACTGGTCCTTGGTAGATTACTTGTCTTCTAGCTAAACTACAAATTACCCTTTTGCACATCAACTTGACCATCTGCCATTCCGCCATACCACACAGCTCTTCACCACGGTACCAAAACCAAAGAGGAATACCTCAACTCCATGGTATTTATGTTCCTTGATAACTGCTGCTCAAACCCCTTCTTAAGAACAGCAAATTTTTGTCACTAGATAACTATTGATGCACATGGAGCATGAAATAAATGTCAGTCCCCTGACTGATGAGGCTTAGCGTAAATATAGCTTGTTCAGCCAGTCTTAGAGGGTTTAGGATAGCAGTTCCCACTGGCAACAGCCAGAAGAACATGGGGAAATCTAACAGAAGGAAAAGATTTCTCTGATAACCTGGAGCAGACAAGCTACAGAAAACAGTAACTTTTCTCTGACCTCAAACGGCTTGAACAAGGTGATCCAGATAATCACTAGAGCTGCTGTGATGACAAAGGCAGGCAAGGAGCTGGAGACTATATTAATAGAACCTTACTGTTTGTGTTTGAGCTAGAGCTCTGGCTGGTTATCATATGAACAGAAAAGAACCATGAGCTTATTATTCACATGGTCTCTACTGCATGTACACCAAACATACAGCTTGCATGTATGGATCTTGCTTCAGTTGTCAACTGGGTTTGAAAGTGGAACAAAGAAGACAGGCATCTTTAGGAGAAGCATGTAGAGGTAGCTATTTTGGAGAACTGGATTTTATTCTTCTGTGACAACTGGAAACAATCATGACTTTTCACGTGTTACCTCTAAATATATTCTGAATTTGACCCTCCTTCTGATGCAAAAATGATAAATAGTAATAGCCAAAAATGAAGTCAAGAGGAGATGTAATGTATGAAGCATGATGTAACACTAAAAACTATGAAAACTCAAGTAGAAGTATTGACAAAGTTGGGTACCCCAAAATAATAAAGACTTCTGGCGCTAATCTCTGGGCCTTCCCTCCCAAATGCAGCGTTTGTCAAACACTGTGCTATGCTATGTGATAAGTACTATGAAATACATCTGTAGGACAGTTAAGCCCATCTTCTAAAAGTTCTTTGGACACTTAGAAGACAAAAGCAGCTGCACCTCCAGACTAAGCATGATAACTACACATCCATGTGAGCAAAGGCAGGAGAAGTACATACAACATTTCTTTCACAGATGCTCAGATACTAACCCCACCTCTCCTCTCCCACTTTTGCATAAGCGAGCCTCACCAGAAGAACAACATGTAGAGATCAGCTCTCTGTAGCTAAACCCTAGATGAAATACTCTTCCTCCACATCCCCCATAAGGGTCCTACCAGGGACATGCACCTAGTATTTCTGTTGTAGTAGCAGCTATTAAAATACAGAAAGGCATTCTCCACTCTTGCTACTGCAGACTTGCCACTGTTTTTAAAACTGTTCTGTATATCAAATAGGACTAAATAAAGCAGCTCCTTTTTCACTAGTAAAACAAATAACTGGCCCTGACTGCCTTTCCCTTTTATAAGCAAGGAACAGGGAGAGAAAGAGTGTTCCCCCTATTGACAACAGGCAGAATGGTATGTATTCTTTGGCATGGAAAAAGAATCAGCTGAAAGTCCCTGCCCAGCACTATTCAGCCCTGTACAAGTTCAAACATTGAGCTTGTGCAACAGAAACTGTGCCACACCTGCCTTCCAATTTTATTTTTTTTTAAGCTTTCAGTGTAGCAGTACACGTTCCCTCTTTCCACCCCACCGCTTGACCCTTCTGCACCAAAATCCTCCCAAAAATAATCTACGCTTTTATTCAAGCTTCCCCTCCCCCAACAGAGGGCTGTTCTGATGCACCGTGTGTACACATGCACTACAGATGACAAGAGGGTTTCTGGGCTGCCCCCCAGCAAACTACTAGGGCAGAACAGTTTCCTTTTCACTGACTCCAAGGACCTCTGAAGCAGAACCCATTTTGCAGAGCTAAGGCTGGCCTGTAAATCCTGTGCCTGGAAGATTATGGTTAAGGAGGAAGGAGGATTAAGAAGGAAGAGCATTTAATCTACAACATCTTGGGCCACATGACAATGAAGGTGGCAACTGTGGTTCCAGACCTAAATGTCTGCTGGTCTTAACCCCAAGTGGACTTTTGCACTACATTTTTTCCATTAATGAAGACCAGTATTTGAACTACACTAACACTCGTCACTGCTTTAATCCATGGAAAGAGCCCAACTTCTTCCTCCTTCCATACACTTGTATATGCCATTCAAAAAATATGGATTTAACCTCAAAGATAAATAGAAACCTGATAATGAATTAATATTTGCTCTGAAAAGCAATTCCAGGTTCAAACAGATATTAAGGCATGCTAGAGATCTAAAGTGACCAAATAAAGACCACAGAAGACAGATCATCATGAAAACATTTATTGGCATTCCAATGGTTCAAGATGCAATTCAATTATCAGAACTTTACAAAGGTATCTAAAACAGGATGCACAGAGCCCAGCCAAAACCATTTGGTATTGAAAATAGTAAAAAAAATTCAGTTTAAGGTGTTCAGAAGTTTGAATTTATAAAATACATTCTTTCTATGGGAAGCCTATAAAGCTAAGGCTTACCCCCACCAGTGCTTTACTAAGTAGCTTAATATGCCCAGTTAGTTTTAAGAAGGTTCTGTGCTTCACATTTATTTTCTTAATTCAAGAAAGCCTTCTGCAACTGTAGCTATTATAAAGTATCAACAACTTTGCTGGAATATAATATCTGAACACTCAACATGAATGCCTCTGGCTCAAATTCAGTCAATACTAGCTCTTCAAATTAAATGCACACCACATTTAAAGATCTGCTGCTTCTTTTACAGGTCTAATAGAATTTGAAAATTTCTTTAATCCCAAATTTAGGACTTTGGAATTAAAGTCCTAAGTTAACATGGAAAAATTAGCATTTGGGGGTTTTTTGTTTGGTTGGTTAGGTTTTTTGTTTGTTTGTTTTACAAAGCAGAACACAAAATAGAGCCTGGCTTTTATGCAGCAACCACAGAATTAAGAGACAGTTGCTAGGGAAGTAAAATTCAATAATTAAGTCTGACTTCAGTATTAGATGAATGTGAGTAGCTGTTGCCCTTAAATGGTTATCAGTATACCAGAGTAAGTGCTTGATCACTTTTAAGTATCCGATTATCCAGGACACTAGCTAAAGACTTTGAAGCCATAATTGCAAAGTTATCCTCACAAACACTTTCAAAAAGAAATTTAGTAGCAAAAAATAAGAAGTTTCAGGTTCAGTTGTGACAACATCTGACAGTACCTCTTTTACAGCAAATTTTTGCATTAAGATACGCACCCAAGATTCAGGTGTTTGAGCTTCTGAAGGCTGCTGATCTGTGTAGGCAGCTCCTCAATCTGGTTGTTGAAAAAGTTGAGCACTTCTATGTTTCTCAGGTCTGCGATGTTTGCTGGCACAGCTGTGGGATAGTTTTCACAGTGAGAGACTGCAATTTGAGCAAGCTACCTAGACTATAGATGCTCTACTAGCACCTGTCTTTTGCTCTGTTTGTACAGTGGCTGATGGTAGAAACAGCATCTAATAGCTATTGCAATAAAAGCAAAGTTCATATCAAAACCCCTCCTTATCTGGAATCTGTTCCTATTGCTGAGAGCAGTCACTTTGTACTCTTCAGAAAATTACTACCAGTACTGTAAGATATTTTGACTAACAAAGGCCTTTGCATAGAGAGACAAGGACAGCAAATGCTCTCATAGACTAACTGTCGTGGTTTAACCCCAGCCAGCAACTAAGCACCACGCAGTCACTCACTTACTCCCCCACCACCCAGTGGGATGGGGGAGAAAATCGGGAAAAGAAGTAAAACTCGTGGGTTGAGATAAGAACAGTTTAATAGAACAGAAGAAACTAATAATGATGATGGTAACACTAATAAAATGACAACACTAATAATAGAAGGACTGAAATATACAAATGATGCGCAGTGCAATTGCTCACCACCCACTGATTGACACCCAATTAGTCCCTGAGCAGCGATCCCCCTGCCCCCACTCCCCCCAGTTTATATACTAGACGAGATGTCCCATGGTATGGAATACCCTGTTGGCCACTTTGGGTCAGGTGCCCTGGCTGTGTCTTGTGCCAACTTCTTGTGCCCCTCCAGCTTTCTCGCTGGCTGGGCAGGAGAAGCTGACATATCCTTGACTTTAGACTAAACACTACTTAGCAACAACTGTGTTGTATTATCAACATTCTTCTCATACTGAACTCAAAACATAGCACTGTACCAGCTACTGGGAAGACAATTAACTCTACCCCAGCTGAAACCAGGACACTAACAAAGATAAGCAGGCTGTCATCTGAGTTCATGTAGCACACACAGGTCTCAAAAGAGCAGAGCCTAAGAGACTTGGATCATTTCATTATTTGAGTTGAAAAAATACAAGTAGTTACACCAAGACAACAGTTTTATTAAGGGTCTTTAACAGCAAACATGAAATAAAAATCCATTTTTAGCGATGGCCCATTCTACTTACTGCTTAAATAATCTAGTATCCAAGTTCTTGTCCATTTAAGATACAGCAACATTTACAAAAGTAAGTTCAGCCCTAAAAGATGAACTGTTCAGCCAAGCCCTCCCATAAGTGAATAACTAACTCATCAATACACATACATGGCTACATTGGATTACCAACAAATTAATATCTGGTTATTATCTAGAAACATGAAAAATAAGGCAGAAACAAAATATGAATATGCCTGTGCAGATGAGGTTAAAAAGCTATTCAGAGTTGCATCTTTTCCTCCTTAAACCTAGTGAGATTTAAGCAGACAGATGAGGTTAACGAAAAAGAAGGTTGGCAAACCACCTGCACTGAAGCTTGCACCTGTGTTCAATATTCACCTTGGTTCAGTCTCAACTTTGACTGCATCAGGAACCCATAGAGTGCACATCTAACTAATTAGAAGTTTTTATGAGGCCATGATTTTCTTTTATTTGTTGGCATGAGGCAATCTCAGTCTTAAAATTGAGTCAATAATGTTTACAAAGCAGAACATTATAGTATGTCACATTTACTGGATTATAATCTTAATTACATTGTGAACAATAACAGGATCCCTAACAAACACTCTAATTACACTACATAAATATTACTGTTGAGGGTCATATTCATTGCGGGAGATTTTTAGCAGACTTTTTATAAAGTCACTAAGGCAAATCTGAACATTTAATAGCCCTCCCTTTGTGGTATTTTCCAACTGGTCCATGCGTATCTGTCACTCAATGATGGCAAGAATTATGTGCCTTCAGAAAGTAGAGTAGTGTACTACTACTGTTGTTTGAAAGTATTCCCAAACAGAAGTTGACTGAGGATTTTAATTGACATAATTCAGCTGTTTCCAGCCTCAACATTTCACCAGAACAGTAATTACCAGTATTAAAATGTTTTCCTTTCAGAAATTAGACTTTATAATTTGACTTTGATGAGATGCACTGGACTGGCAAACAATGTTTCTGCTCTTCTCAGATAGGTTCTATGTTTATGCAAGAATAGGAATCAGAAGTATTAGCAAATACAGGTTTTAGTTTAGTCAAAGCCTACTAAACAATGCTGAGACCAAATGCAATTCTCCTGAAGTTATACTATTGATGCAATTAGTAAAAACGCAGTCTGAAGGTTTTGGCCTTTAGGACAGTCTAAGAGATTACACTCTCCTAGAAAAAACAGTGCAACTTAACATTACAAATTATGCTAAATGTAATGCAGAGCTCTGTTGAGGGAACATTAAAACAAGAGCATGACATTCACGAGGTCAAACTTACCAAACCTATAGTCAGCTTGGCTGCCTACGTGTCAATTCTGTATTTCAATTATTCAGGCTGAAAACCATCACAAGATGATCAAGAAATTAAGAAGCTATTATCCAAGACACTGAAAGTTCTCAAAGCCAACTAAGAAAAGTACATCTTACACCAAGGACAATACTATCACTACAAACACAGGAAGCCCTCAGAACTTTTTTGATCTTTCTGTGAAGCTGGACTACAGAAACTGCCAGACTACAGAGACAATTTGTTAGTGCTACCCTCATGTGAGGAAAGCTAGCAACACCTGATGTGCATTTCAGTTGAATCAGTGTTGGTTAATGGGCACCTTATATTCAGTCAGTCCTATTCACAGTGGATTTAGTTACCTAATGACCACTTGCATCACGGGAGTAGCAGCAAAGCTGTTCTGCACCTGTGAACAGACCACAAGATGGGACAAGCACCCTCCAAGCAGCCTGACAGAGTCCAAACAATAAGTGACATCAAAGCAAAAAGCTGGACCCAGCTACTGAGCTCCCCTGAACTAGCAACACTGATTTAGTCAAATACCTGTCCAAACCAGCTTATTTCCCCCCCTTAAGAATAAATGGATTCTTAAGCTTGTATCTCACTTCTGACTTAAGCTAGGAGACTGTGGGGAGAGGAAGAATCATTTCAAGCAAGAAGGTGAACAGTTATTTTAATTTAAAAAAACACCACACACAAATACCCCCCCCAAACCACAAAATCCAAAAAACCCCATGAAACCACCCAGAAAAAGATGACACCTAGACACCAAGACAGGAAGAAAATGCCTTCCAGAGACTTGTTCATGAAGATTACGCTTGTGCTGAAGATCACAGCATCAAAGAGAACCCTAGTTTCAATGGGTTACTACGCAGTTAAGAGTCTCAGATTCTACCTACTCATCCCACTTGCAAACACGGGGCAAAAACTCAACTTCCATTGGCTGGTTTATCAGAGGTTTTTAATTTGATTTTCTTTTGTCAGGGCACAGGTGTGAGTAAGTGTCCCTGGTGAACAATAGGAGCTGTGTCCTTGCACACTGTCTGCTAAGTTTCTGATATCTGTATAATTCCCACATACTGTATTCTGTGTTGTGAATCACACTTAGGATACTTTTTATATCATTATTTTCTTCAAGCCATACTAATAGCTGCATGGGCAAGCAGGCTGAGATGAGAAAAATGCTAAAAATTTAGCAAAGGATTTGGATGAAATACTTTGTGTCTCACCCTGTTAAATCAAAATAAAAAGCCCTAATCCACAATTGTATTTTTTGGTTTGGATGGAGGGGCTTGAGGCATTCCATGAGAAGCAAAAACAGAAGAGTAGGTCAAGACCAGGCTTGTGGTAAGGGAGAGAGGACTTTTTCCTGTAACAGCTTATTTTCTGGTCCGACAATTCAGATTAATTTGTAGTATGAATGAATGCTCTCTTGGATTCAAAGAAAAACGGAAGACTGAAATTAACTCCTGTACTGGTCTTGTAGCTAAACTGCACAGGTTCAGTACCTTCAGGTCTAAAGATGAGCAGTGGTCAAGCAAGGCTGACTAGGCATATAATGTTCTCTGTTCTGAACTTTACACAGCTAAGTGCATCCTGACTACCATCCCACTGTTATGTTGCAAAATTCTTCCCAGATATATAGCAGACTGCCAAATACCAAGAAATTCATGTTCTGGCAATACTGAATTCCACTCGAGTCACCTTCTCATGATGAGCTGTGAGAGTGAACTGTCAGCATCCTGGTTCCATTCACCCACATATTTACAGTACAATCCACAGTGTCTTAACAACTCTTCTAAGACCATCTGCTGCCCAGTGTCATTAACAACTAAACTCCCCCTCAGCAAATGCTAGTAAAATTTGGCAACCCAATGCCTTTGCATTCTCCTGTGAAGCTTCAGTCACATCATGAAACCCCATTCATATTAAGTCTCACTTCACAAGACCAGGAATGGCTTCCCTCCCCGCCTTGTTCAATACTGGAAAATGCATACAGTGATTCACTATGACAGCTATAGACTTCACCTTGATTTCAAGAGCTTGGCTGAGTGAAAGAGAGGGTCTACAGGCTCCACACCAAGGAATAAGAGGACTTTGTTCGCGCTCCTGGAAATAAGGATTGGCAACTTGTTATGCTTCAGAACATTTTTTTTAAAAAAATGCTCTTTTTTGCCCTGAAGTTAGTGGCAATTCTTTAGGCACTAAAATATATTCTCAGCAGAGCAGCCTTTCACTCAAGGCAAGTTATTACATTTTATTCCTACATAAGCAGGAGCTGTTTAAAAGTTCTGATAAGATTTCCAAAACATACATAAGAAGGATTAAATGCTACTATTCAATGCCTATGTAACCCCACACCTAAGTGTCCTGGATCTGGACCTTTGTTCTCTCTCCACATCAAGAACCAGAAGCCAACACCAGACATCTATCTTTACTACAGGTCTGGTGTTGCCCTCTGTTGGAGAACAGATACTGGGTTAGATGGACCTTTTATCCAAGGCAGCTATCATGCAGAGCAACATGCTAAGAACATTTAAGTCAGTTAAAACAGCTTGGAATTAAGTGTCTCAGATGTAACCCTTTCTCATAAAGCAGGAAGTCAAGCGGTTCTCATACCACCACCTAGAACTGACTTCTAGATCCAGCTCCTTTTGTATACCCAACCTCTGACAAAGGAGGAAGAACACAGAAAATGGAAGAGGAGGAAAGGAGGTGCATTTTTTTCCCTCCAGTTCCACTCTGCCACTCTTTAGTCATTCATCTAGGTTTCAGTACAATTCCTCCTTTGGTGGCAGGGCCCTTCATACAGCTGAAAATGCACAGGCTTCAGAAAGTCTCCATTTCAGCAAATGATCTCCAGGACTATTTCTCTTAAAAGCTTCTGGAAGCACGGGAAAACAACAGGAATCCTCACAACTTCAAAAGTAAACAAACTCAGATGTTTGCAAGACTAAGTCTCCATTTGCTTTTCATCTAAAAGATAAAATCTAGGTTGTTTTGGTTTTTTTTTTATTTAGTAGGGACCAACATTAAATCAAACATTTCTGAAGACACTCTTAATAAGAGAGACCCATATCAAAATTTCCTTTACAATTCAAAACTAAAATATAAAACATTTTAGACAAGGAAGCTCTGATGAAAAACGTGACAAGAGTCAGTAAACTACCCAACCGGACAAGTGAAATTATTTTAGTAAATATATAAGTCTCCACGAGAGGAACACATGGTATGAAAACTGAGTTAAACATTTCAGTTCATTTATACCTTAACACAGAATGTTCAAAATAAACATTGCCCCACTGCTCCTTGGAAAATCATATCTGTAATACCTACCTATTCATAAAACTGTGCACAAGCAAGCTTATGATCTCCTCAATGAATATGATTCAAAGGCTACAGAAAACCTCCCATTGAATTCAATGGGTTTTGAATCAGACATCAAGTGAAATAAGAATTTTATTTATTTAAAATATGATTAGTTTCTTTGGCATTCACATCTTTAGAAACTTTAAGCTGCAGAATCCCTGTTTTTTCAGAATGTTTCTTTAGCTAATGAAGTAATTTCACAGTACCTAGGAACATGACGTTCAGTAGTACTCCAAACCTTTACAGGTTCTAAGGGAATATTTATCCAGAAGAGCTATTAAAATAGCACTACTTGTCAGAGAAGAGATTTATAAGACTATGCCAGTTTCTCATTAAACTCTTCCATTTAAAAGCTGATCAAGAGTCATATGTACACAGTAAGGAGAACTCAATACAGACCTTTCAGAGTGCTATCAGTCCATTGCAGATCCCAGGTAAGGTTTTCTTGCAAAGAGCAAGAAACTACTACTTAAGCCTACAGTAAAATCTGTAGGCTATACAATATAATAAACCCAGTTCTGCAGACTGTTGCTAATCCAGTTAGAGTCAACAGGAACTTTTAATGAGTAAGGATCCCTTAGAGTAAAGGTCATAAAGACATAAAATGATACTCACATTTCATGGGGGAGGAAGAATTTAGAATACTAAATATATAATGCATTCTGTGCATCCAATATAACTGTACTCGTAGAGCTGGAGTCATGTTTAGATTAATTTGACAAGGGTTCTGTTATACTGAGAGAAGCAATCAGCTTCACCAAAATGAAAGAGGAATTAGCAGAGGGAGAACACAACAGTTTTCGTTTTAAATATTCATAGGCATGCTGATATCATACTTGGCAGTTAACTGGAGAGAATCCTGATCCCAAGTGAAGCATACAGTACTTAATTTACACACTATGTAGTTCAAGTTTCCCCTTTTGCCCACCCTCCAACCTCTTCCAAAGATGGATACTAACCTTCCTCACACTGAAAACATTAAAAACAAACTTGTCTCCTTAATCTTCAGCTCTTTCCAGAAACCAGCAGAGTTCTTGTTTACAATTATCCACAGAAGCACTGCAGTTATGAAAATTTTCTTATGAACACGTTTAAATTATATTATAGCTCACTGATGTGCTACTGGGCTAACAAAGCAATTTATCAATAAACAGTTTTAATTTAGAAGCCACAGTCTAAGGAGAAGTGCTGTGAGCACAAGAAAGGCTGAGAAGATACTGGGAATCAAGTGACATCTAGTGAAGACAAAGGACAAATCTGTTCTCCTCTGAGAAGAAAGCTTAAGATGCACTTCAGAGTTTGGAGAGACACTAGAAACCAGGGGCTAAGGTTAGGAAGAGATTACTAGATTGAAAATAAATCACCTAACAGCAAAGAACTGAAACCACACCAAAATAGCTCACCAAAATCTGATGTTTGTTGGCTTTTTTACAGCAGTAAGGAACAGTACTGTTCAAGTGAGGGTGGGTACAAAAATGCAGATATGAACATGGCCCTTCATTTCTACAAATAATTTTGAAGAAAACAGAGTATTAGCCAAGCTTTTTTAATTAGTGTGACATGCAAGTACTGTAGTGGACCACAGCACCTTCAGCTTCAAGAATTGTTTTGTAAGGAATGCACAGTTCATCCAAGATGCTTTGCTATCTTACTCTTATGTCAGGAGAAAAAAACCCCATGTGGTACACCAGGCAACAGTTGAAGAACGCAGGCTACATCCCCTTGTTACAGGTCAGGTCATCTGTATGCGTTGATATTTTAACAGCAGGGAATGGTTAAGAAAAATAACTTCGCAGGACTACAGAACTTTAGCTGATAGTGTTAAATTGAGATTTATTATTAGGCTTCCACCAAATGCAATTGCAAATGGTCTTTACTAAATCTCAGTGAGTCTCCTCCAGGTGTTTAAGTTGTTTCAGAGTTTCACACTACTGCAGAGTAGCTGGCTTTAGTTAAATCAAAGCAGCTGAAGTTCAGCATGCTCACCTTCCCCTCCCTCAATATTCTCCTTACTGCAGTCTATTTCACATGCTTTCTGCAGTTCACAAGAGGGACTAACCAAAGATGCCCTGAACATCAGGTCTTGAACCGATACTATAGGTTACCCCTCACGGGTCAAGGTCACTTCAGTGTCTTACTCAGAATACCGACCTGCTCATATGCTTTTAGCAGTGCTTGTTTACAAAATCCTGCTCTCACTGTATCCAAAACAAATAGTCCATAATTTCATTTCGGTTTATTGGACAGTATTAGTAGTTTACACTTTTTCTATCACTGAAATGTTTTTAAGAACTCCCATAGGACCATTTTTCACTGCTACTTGGATCAACTGACTCTTCCCCCCATTCAGCATCACAGACTGCCATGCTGACACCGTTTATCAGAGACGCCAGCCCATCCTCTAACCACACACAGGAAGAGGCTGCAGTAAAAGAGCTCACCACTGCTCAGAAGCAAAGTCAGCACGTGTGTTTACACATGATGTTCTTGTTCCAGCCCTCAGAGCTGGGAATGAATTAAACTCCCTCCTAATTTGGGCTCCCTATACCCAGTACTTAAAGCAACTTCTTTGAATCCATATGGTAGAGCTCTCCCTGCACTTCTACGTTAGCTGATCCCAGGCTTCAGCTGACTGTACGTTTCATTTTGAGCTACAGCAGATATTCCTCCTAGACAAAAGAAACCATGTTACCACAAATTGCCCATCCTCAGATAAAGATCAGGAAATTACTTCAACCTAAGTGTTATTTCACTCTACAATATTTTTGACACAGGGGAAAAAAAAATGGAAAGAGTAAGAGGCCAGATGGGTGAGTGGTCTGAAGGGAAATGCTGTGTCATTATCCGCTTCAAACAACACACACCTGATTGATTACTAGAAGAACAAAAAGAATACATAGAAAATAGAGTACAAAACCAAGTATATAAAACTAAATCTAGTTTCCCCTCAATCTAGACCAAATCTACCTTTCACCTCTGTCCTTCAATATTAGCAACAAAAAAATTCCACTCCGCTTGTTAGACAGTAAATTCTTTAAGATGATAGAAAATTAGCTCTTTAATGAAGTGAGTTCACTTGTGCAACATTCACTAGCTCTGAAAATGCCAACTTGAAAATAGTCTATACCTGGCAACAGGATTTCCAACAATTTTACATTACAACCTGTACATACACATGGAGAAAGATCATTTATATGGGGCTTCCACAAAAAAAATTACAGCTATTTTAAGCCATCGGGAGATATGTGAAGACACAAGAAATTTGTACTAAAACATGTCAGAAAACATTGAGACTACAAAAGGAGTTAATATGTTTGCAGATGCCTTTTAATAAGACAACAACAGCTGCTGAAGAACTATGTTAAAGACAAGTGATTTGTGTCTAGTGCCATATTTAGTGTGTACGCTTACTTATTATGCAAAACTAACTTTGTTGCCATACAGCACAAACTTTGACAATTTCATTTACGCATAAATTGGGGTAGTTTCAGCATGCACTCTTTATACCATTACAGCACAAAACTCTCTCATAAATTATTCTGCTTCATTCTCCCAAAGTTTAAGACCAAAATTTATATTATTTAAAGCTAAAATGCTCTACCATCTGTAGTTTCTCAGAACCAAAGGTTTGGGTTTTTTTCAGGGATGAAAAAAAAAGCTAACAAGGTATTTAATCTAAATATTTGTGCAGAACTCAGATGTCATAAATTTAGTAAGGCATTATGTATGGGGATCTCCTTTTCCCTCCTTCTCACATCCCCCTGTGCACTGCATTCATAAAGATATTTCCCTTTAGAGATCCCTGCACCAGAAATAGGAAGTAAAAACAAATCAAAATATATAATGAAAATTAAAGGCTTATAGTTAATTTAAAGCACCACTCCTAAGCACAGTTGAGAGGCCACTGTCAGGCAGAAGTCTTGTGCTTTGGACACAAGCCTAGTTTCGCTAAGCAGATAGCTTACCTGCACCATTGTGGGGTATATCATGTCAGTACAACAGTGTGGAATGACTTACCAGAAGGAAGCAGAGGCAGAAGCAAAGTAGGGGAAAATACAAGAAGCAACAAAGAGTAAAGAGTATATGGGCATCTAGTTCCCCCCCCAGAAGTCAGCACGTTTGCTATATAAATAACTTGATACCAGGCAAAATGCAAAGTGTCAGACAATACCAGTGGGAGACACCATAACACGTTTCAGCAGTCTGAAGAAGACAAAGCAGCTAGACTGGGAAGGAATTCAGGACAGACAGATGCAGTGTTGCTGTCTTTGGACTACCTCCAATACATCTAGGTATACAGTACAGCCAGAAAGGTGACTTATAAAGGAGACGCCCCAATATAAAAATGACACCAAGGGATTTTAGCAGCATGTTAAAAAAGATCAAGGACACAGTCAAGAGGGTTAACAGCAATGAAGGGACAAGCTTCTGTGCTGGTCACACACAGACAGCAAGACAATTTAGAAGGTGATGGTAGAGCAAAGAAACAGTAAGTTGTGTGAGCACAAAAAAAAAAAGTTTTGAACTGCTCTGCTGGAAGAAGGCAAAATCCACAAGGATTATAAAAAGGGTGACTACGTGGCTGTCAAAGGAATGCCATTAATGAGACACAGCTATTCTGACAGGATCAGAAAGTGAACTCAGAAACAAAATTCAGGTGTGGAAATGGGAGCCAGCAGCAAAAAACTAATGGATCACTTCACAAAAAGGAAAGGACTAAAGATGAGTAAAGGATTACACTCAAGAATCAAGGAATCAGCAATGGAAAAAGGAGAGGACAGTATAGGACAGCAGCTCAGAGGAAAGGGAGAGGAGGACAGAGAATGTGACATCAGGTAATAGAGGGGAGGTTTGAGAAAAAAATAGTTGTTACCAACCTCTCATCACTCAGACATTTACTAATAATGGGCAAGGAATCAGAGCATAAGAGCAAAAGGATAGAAAAATCATCAGGAGTGAGATATGAATAGCAGACAACCTTTGAGAACGTTTAAATGCAGCACAAGAATATGGTGAAGCTGACAAGCATAGGATCACCTGAGCTTAAGGAGACTGAGGAGAATAGCAAAAACTAAGCTGCTGTCCACCACTACCTACCAGGCAGGCTGAATTGCTGCCAGGAGCACAAGCGCCTTCCCACGAAAGAAACTGCTAAAGATATTTAAACAGTGACCTCTAATGGACAAATCGTATAATACCGGTATTTCTACTGACAGAAACACGAACTCCAGGCACGATCAGATGATGACACAAAAGCTAGAATCTCTGAATAGATTCTCCAAATGATTACTACATCAATTAATCATCTCAGGGAGTCAATTAACTGTTACAGTAGTTACAAGTCATCAAAAAACTTACAGCATATCCCAAAAATAAGTGAAAATAAAACATGTCAAGTTAGCAGTGTAATAGCTGTGCCCATACTGATGACTGGTACATTGTACCTGTTGTCGATGCTGAAAGTAACCTTTAACATCCCAGCCTGCTTTCCAGTCACGTCTTCCCCTCTGTGCACTCCCGGGTAGGACTACCTTAGGGTTAACCTAAGCTTCTGAGAGCTCTTCAAGCACACTTCCTATTCATGATGTAGTACTGGGATTTTAATTGTCAAACTTCACCAGCATACCAAGTAAGGATATTAAGTGTCACTATACTAGAATGTGAAATTTTGCATATGCTTGAAGCAGCGGGAGAATACCTTGAGTTAGCCTAGCTATCTAAAGTCTACAAGTTTCAGTACCACTTAATGGCAAAATAGTTCACAAAAACTGCTCTGCAAGGAAAAAATAAGTCAGGTAAGGATAAGCCACAATATATATGCTCAAACAGTTTCCTTTAAAAATGGGAGGGTTTGTATTGCTAATTCTGCTCCAATTACTGCTCACTTACAAATCTAGTGGCATAACAGGACCAAAAGGTGAAGCCTAATCTACCCTGCCAACTTCAGTTCAAGCCTGCAAATGTACTTTTTTTTCCAGTCAAAGACAGCCATTTGGTGTTCTAGTGCAACCAATTTATAAAAAAACCTAAGCCCTCAAGACAATGTGATACACAAACCTCATTCCCAGATAGAAAAAAACAACAAAAAAACCCAACAAAAACCTCATACTCACTCATCTATTTTACACTGTCTCCCAGAACTCCAAACCATTCTGCTTGAAATGACATGGGGCAAGTCCCAGAGTAGGAAAGACAGCCAAGCTTGGCAACATGCCTTTCCTCTCCCTGACCTGGGCTCCCTGGACATCCAATATTCTGCAATTCCCAACTTGTACCCCAGAACCATTATGAAACCACAAACTGTAGCTGAAGAGGTTTGAACAAAGCAGGACAAAGTTTGATTTCAAGAACTTCTATGACGAACTCCTTAACACAAAACTTCAGAAGCCTCATGACAGTCCAAACTGTTGGAAACCAAGCACAGCGTAACATGCAACTGGCATGGCCACCCCAGCATCAACCATGGAACAGCAATGTAAGAGGAAACATGCTGGCTGGCTCTGCAAAACACGCAGATCTACACCAACACCTTAAGTTCACTTTCGTCCTACACAGCAGTGTCAGAAAGAACAAGTGCCCAGAATTGCTGCAGACTTCAAGAGAAGTTACATTCCACTTGAACTTGGGTGAAGCAGTCCTAAGTAGAAGTGCACAAAACAGTAGAATGGATACCCATAAAAATTATTACTGTTGCACAAAAGATGTGGAAACAATTTTTGTGATGGATCACGCTGATCAAGCATGGTTTCTACAGAAGTATGTCCTGTGGCTTCAACTCCCTCCATACCCCTCCAGCACAGCTACCCTAATTCCCTACCACTATTCATGTCCTATTAACAATCCCACTGAGCAGGAGGTGAATGTCACCTGTATGCCCCCCAGCTGCCATCAAATGACATGGAACAAAGACAACTTGGTCACATCTACCCAAATTAATCCACCACACTGAAGGGCAAGTCTCTATCATTCAGCCACTCATTTCCACAAATTTGACGAACATTTGTCAGGACTTCTATTCCATTTATTTTGAAGTTAGCCAATAGGTTCAAAAGACACCTGGGTCAGGATCAGACGACCTATGCAGGCTAATAACATAAGCATGACTGTCTTTAATTTTGCTTCTGAGCTGTATACTGGATAGAAGGCTTGAAATAAACTAAATGATGGATCAAAAAACTCCCAGTACAATACATGGAGACACTGGCCCGTATGTCTACATCGAGTTAAGAAAAAACACACTCACTTTCTCCCTCTGCTTTCAACTGGATTGTCAAAGGAGACCCCAAAGTGGAATCAACCCATGTTTGCCACTTAGGCAGCAACTGGTTCAACAAGACTGCAGAATTGCAGCTGTTCAGCTTCCCCCAGAGTTTTGCTTCTGATTTTGAAGCACAAAAAGTTCTCATCAAGCAGCAAAGGACAGACACAAGTGTTTCAGAAGTTACCTAGAGCAGAAGCAGCCAGTTCAAGAATCTTCCATTAGCACAGCACCAGACAGCTGGAAAAAATCCAGCCTCCAATTCTCCAGAAAAATCAATGTGGATTTGAGTACTTCTGATAATGAATGATTTAGACATGTAAATGCACAAGCACCAACAGTATGAATGTCATACTAAAAAATATTAACAAAAACCATGCCACAAAAATATTCTAAGCAATGTGATGGATTTAATGGTATTGTCCTCATACTTGCTAATGAAACTTTACTTACTTTTAATAGAGTTTGCTGGCAAAAATATGAACTATGGTTACATAAAATTATGCATATCCAGTTTTTACATGTATTTATTCTTCCAGATAGACATATTTACTCTAAACAGCAGAAAAAAAAGCAAGCAGAACACTCATTTAAATGGCAGAAAACTAGTAGAAGATGCTAATATGACCTTAGTGTAGCATGTCAAGTGTCACTGCCACCAGCTTCCTAGTCATTTTAAGAACAATCTGCTAAGACAATTAATTACATAGCTTAAAAGATTAGGTCAACAGTGTCAAATATGAGAATATGAACTTGAAATTTAGCCTTTTAAAAATGCGTGCTGTCTATTTAAATGTCTACATCAATTTGTGAAAGAATAGTAAGTTACAGACTTGATGAGCTACTTCTCAGGAGAAGCAGTGGTTTTACCTTCCCATAAAAGAAATCCAAACATAGCAATTAGAAAGGCTGACAGAATCCCTTGGCTGAGAACAAGAGAACAGATATACTTGCAGCCTGCTGATCTAAGGGCTACTTCAGAAGAAAGCAGTAATTAAAAGTTGAGATTTAATCTAACACAATTTTAGAGTAGTGGCAATCCTTAAACTGGTATTGTGAAAACTAAAACTGCTTTAAACAAAAGGTGTACTCTGCATTTTTCTTGAATAAAGTCAACGTGAACACATCCTTCTTGGACACCTCTTCTTACCCTATCTTTTTCCTTCCCTAGCCAGGTCTACAGCTAAGATGCATAGCTAGGACATAGGTTAGTTACTTAGCTTTTAACTCTGGTGCTCATGCAGAAGCATGTCACCCTCCCCAGGCTCAGTTCTCAGACAGTCAAGTTTACCACAATGCAAGTCTCCTTGCAGGAGTTTCAGCCTGTCTTCTCTTCCTCAGAGCAAGGTAGATACCTGCTACCTGCCCAGCCAGCTGTGTGTTCAGCTGAACTCACCCTTTAGGTACATTTAAGATTTATAAGGTATCACGTGGAAGAGATTATTAAGTCCTTGGAAGTTTGTTAGCTTTCAGAAATTGTAGGATTTTTACAATTCCCAGAGAAAGCATAGTCAAGTTTACCAAGAGTAATGCTTACAACTTGCTTCATCCTTGTGCCAGGTAAGCAGCCATTCAGACAGAAGATACCAGAGCAAATAATCAGCACCAGAGAGAAGTTCTGCCTGGCAGCACTAGGTACCCAACTTTGTATGCGTTGTCTGACCACAAGCATTAGATAGAGGTGTGCAGAATGAACCGCTATCTCAAGGCGCCCGCAACCCCCCAGAAGCTGCAGGGAAAGCTAAAGTGGCTGGATACAATTAACTGCCTAGCTTTTAAACAGCTCAAGTTCAGAGACAGAAATCTCCTTGCAGTGACCTAAGGGAACACAAAAGCCACCAGCTGGGTGGCCCTGTAGCCCAACTACATCAGTGGCTGGGAACAGATGCCAGATCGCAATATGCCGAAAGCAAGTTTACCATAATTTTTTCCAAAAACATTCTCTCAGCTTCCAGCTATTCAGAACTTCATGACTTTCTAAACCCGGGGTACAGCTGTGTGTTTAATAGTGATGCTTATGATTTTCCCTGCCTGAATTTTCCCATGAATTTACCCATCGGTTATCATTTACATGTTAGATGGCTGGAAATTGCTGGTCGTATTTATAAATAAACTGAGATTTCTTTGAAAACTACAATAGGGACAAAAACAAATAGCAAGATGCCAGTCTAGAGGACACTATGCAATCAGAAGCAGGGCCTAGAATAACTAATTCATACTTCTCACAGCCACTCATATAGTGCCCATAATTTTAACTATTTATACTACTACAAACCCTTTAAGCTACACATTAATACCCAATAAACTGCATCCAGAGTAGAAGTGTTTATGTGCTAGAATCTAAGAATATTTTAATTTTTTCCCTCATGCTTAATCCTCTGCAAATGCTCAGAGCCTTAAGTGAGATTTTCGCATTAATACATATGTTTTAAATAACACATACCATCTTACAGCTTGTGCAGCAAGTAGTTTAGAGTTCAGTAGGCTGGGTTTTATTGGTTTGTTTGCTAGGGGTTTTTCTGTTTGTGTTTGGTTTTGGTTTTTTTTAAACCCATCTCAATTTGTAGAGTTTTCCTTGGGTACAGCCTGGTACATGCCAAAGCACCTACCCAGTCATCTCATCAACACGTGCTCCCTTTGCAGGTTCCATTCCCCTCCCCATTTCATGCACTCTTAAAAAATTCAGTTCCAAAAAGGGAAGGACTGGTTGAAATAGAAATCCACTGTCACATGCAGAGAACAGACAAGGACAAGCAGAACACCAACAATACCAACACTTTTCTTCTCTTTAGAAGATGCACAGTAACAGGGACCAGATAAAGCTCACTGCTTGTCTTTCAACAACCAAGCAGCAGGAACGTTTGCACAAGACACTGATGAGTAAGCCTGAAGCATTCTCCTACAAAAAAAATATTTCTTTTGCCTTGCAAAAGTCAGTCTAATATCTGCCTCCACTAAGTTGAGTCTCATATTTATGTTGCTCTCATGACATGTTATTCACCAACACCTCACTTAAGGGCTTCTTTAATTTGGGAAGTAGGATCCACAACGTAGTAACTGAAGGTGGTGTGGGCAGTACAAGCAAAGGACAACTTACACTCAAAGGATTTTTTTTTTTTTTTTTTGCAGAAGTAGACTGCTTGACTTTCATGCCTGAAGCTCACATTCAGTTGGCCTTACTCACATACGTTTGGTTATACATACAATGCAGTTGAGTTGTAATTTATTTTTACTTGCTTCAGTCAAATTAATTATCTATCTACCAAAATGCAAACTGTAGCATTTCAGATACAGTTAAAAAAACAAAATCCGGAAGTCCTCACTGAAACAAAAGGACTTCAGAGCCATGGTAGGGAATGGATTTTTGGCTGAACTGGTAACAAGACTGATAATTACAGATCTTCCAGTACATGGCAGATCTGTATTGAAATTGGAAAGGCATGTTGAACAATGGCTGCTAAGTCACATTCTCATTCTCTTTATTTTTTAAAAGTGCTTCACCAAGAAGCACTCTTAACAGTGGCATTGTGCTCTATTAAAAAAAAAAACCAAAAAAACCCAGAAAAAAATCAAACTATCAATGTCAGCTTTTCAATATTGCTCAACTGCCTGTAATAAAGTCCAAAATGAGGAGTATACTTACTTGTAAGCTTGTTGTGACTCAGAACCAGCTGCGTGATATGAGACAATGTAACTGCAAATGAAGAGAGAAAGAAGTTAGTTTATGGACATGGCAAGTGAGAGCTTGTAGCTGTTTCAGCTAAAACAGGCAAGCTTTTCTCTCTGCTCCAGTAACTCCAGATTCATGTGCACTGTCACAATAAGCAAGACAAGCTCAAGACTTAAGGACACACCCAGCCACTCCTCTGCCCTTTTACTTCACGTTTCTGTTACTGCATCAAACACAACTTGAGCAGTGAGTACTAGGGCGTCCCAGTACAGATGTGGTTCTGGGCACCCAGACACCTGTCTCATTTCCACCCTTTGAATCCTTCCCAAGGAAAAAAAGATAGGTACTCCAACATTTACCCCAACAGAACACATGCCACAAGCAATTACATTTCCGCATGTTCCCAATTAATTATCAAGTCGGTGCTAGATTTAAGTCCCAAGTACCGATAGCTGCATTTACAGCCTCGCATCCATGAAGCACAGTAGCTCACTAGCATCATTGTTGCGTGGCGAATGGCCAGATGACAACACACAATATTTACTGAAATTAATTGAATGATCTGATTGATCAAAGCCCCTCAGACTCCACTTTAATGAACAAACGAGCGTGGGGCACAGGCAGCTGCAGAGACTGGCACTCCCCCTACACTTTACATTTCTTCTTACCTACTTCCACCCTTCACACCACTACTGCTTTCCCTAAAAGCTCCACAGCAGACAATTGACAACAGTATCTGATTAGAAAAATATGCTAAATAGTCAGAGGAGAAACTCGCACCTTGAAGGAGTTCTCAAACATCTTGTCCCCCCCCATAAAAAGTTTATTGTATTTTATCGGAACTAGAAAAACGGGAAGATTTTCCTCCCCTACACATTTTCCTTACTTCCAGTGCACCCCCTTCAAAACAGCTCTAGAAATTACCTTGCTGCCCCTCCTAGGCAGCTGGGAATTTTTCCAGCCTGAGGGACAGCTGCAGTGCTACATCTCTTATCCCTCAGAGCTTTCCTCAAGCAACAAACATCACTAACATTAGCCCAGAGACAGCCCACAGGGGCCTTGCTGCCATAGGGAATGAAGATATCCTGGTGAGCATATGTGAAAACTGGCCATGCTAATCAATGCTTACTAAATTGCAAGTTGGAGGAAACAGCTTGGAGAGCTTTTACTTACTGATATAGCAACCTGTTTCAGCTAACCCTTGAAAGCTCATGACTTACCACAGGCAAATATAACCTGTTAGCAGAATCAAAGCAGTCACTCAAAGGTAGAAGCAGATCAGAAAGTGCAGTGTAAAAAAAAAAAAGGCATCACCACAGTTCCTTGTGCAATTGCAGGTTGTGGTAGAAGGAAAGGCAGGGAGGAGAAAGGAAGAAACAGTGTACCCACCCTAAATTTGTCCTAAAATATGAGCAGTCTAAGTACTGCCTGCACCACCTTACAAAGCAGAACAGAAGGACAGAGAAAGAAGCCCACAGAAAGTCTGTAAGAGTGTTGTAGAAAATACAGCACTGAAGGGTAGACAAGAGCAGCAGCTTCCATAAAGAGCTCTAAGCTTAAAAACATAAAAGGCATATCAGCATCTGAACCATAAGCAACCATTTAACACTACTGACTCCTTACATATATAGCTAAATGTAGGAATGCAATTTACACAAAAAAATAAGAGAAGATACTGGAGATAGTTACAAGCTTGTGAACAAGTGCCTAAGTACTCCTCACGTGTTTATTTCTCCTGGTTTAGATATTTTAATAGCTGTGACATTCAGCAAAAGTCAATGTTTCACAGGCCCTTGATTATCCAAGCCTGACTAGTAAGAACACAACCACCAGAAGGGCAACCCTACCAGTTGGCATCCCGAGATGAGAAGTGCTCTAGTCTCCAGCTCCACAGCAACTTAATCTAGATCAGAGCCACATCCAATGCCAGGAAAAGCCATATTTTCCTGCATTTAACTTAAGAAACAAGTCATTCTAGAGCTCTGAGGCTTTGCCTAGACTCACACCAGCATCAACAAGAAGTTAGCCTTGCTCCACTGTATTTAAAGAGAAGCAATGATTTTCCTACCAGGCAGTGGAGTTACCTACTCTGCCCTAGCCAGTTTCCTGCCACCCCACAAGAAGAGTAATGGCTATCTTCTGCATTACAATTCAAACGGCTTGTGTGCCTATCCACATAATGTCCTCCTGTCCAAAAGGGCCCTTTTCCCCCTCATAAGCTGATATAGGAAAGATCCAATTAGTCAAGTACTATCTTCCCCAAGACTCAAATGTTCAAATAAGTCCTAGGTTAGCAAAAAGACAGGAAAAAGCGCACAACACGTACCAAAGACTTCCATCAGCTTTGTACTCTCAGTCCCTCTCATAGTGGTAATGGTGAAGACTAGCTACGCCACCATGCCTTTACAACTCACTGTGCCTGCATGTCAGGTAGCTCCGCATGTTAAGGACACTGGAGAGTGCCTTTAAGGCTGAAGTGTGGAGCATTACAAAGAGCAGGGCTCTGGCTGCAGGCACCAGAATCAGGAAATGGCATTCCAGCTTTGTTCTTGAAGATTTGGGGTACAGGAACATTTCAGAACTTTTCCTTTGTCCTTCCCACGACAGTAGCATTGGAAAGTAAAGATTTTGTTTAATCTGCTTTTTCAAAAAAAAAAAATAAAATCCATTATTGTTTTTTGATACTGTACCAAGTTGCTTCTACCTCACTTTACGATTTGTTTTTAAAGCAGAGAAGTTGAACTAAAGTAACAGAACAAGACCAACTAACACCACCTAACCTCCATACTAAAAAGTCAGCATCTCACCACAAGCACGACAGACAACTGGACTCCTAACATGTGGGACCCCTGCATTGCTGCTGCCAGGTGAAGGTCTGCAAAACCAACGCTGCACTGCAGGTGCAGGGACTGGACAGTCAAATCAGGCAGCCAGGCACAGAGTGAGTTCTAAGAGAACATTTGTGCTATTTCTTTTTTCCTTTGAAGTTGATGCTTCCTTTGATATATTAAAGCAGAACGAAGACTGAAGCTGTCACCACACTTCTGTGGCCTTCCCCAGTTCGTTCCAGCTTTGCACAGAGCTTTGCCAGCTTCAGGACACAATCCAAAATTCAGATAATCTGTTCTTTACTTTGTTGGAGTCCATAATGAACTTCATTGCATTAGAACCAGCAATCCACATTACATGCCTTCTAATAAGCAGCTAGACCGATTTGAGAAACTACATGATGAAAGGTTCAAATTTAGTTCATACTCCACCAATATGATAGGCCTTTCTCAACTCTTTTCTGTCTACAAATCACCTCTTCTATGAAGAGGATATGACTTCTATTATTTGTTAACACTAGGGCTAGATATGTCCAAGGTTATCAAAATAAACTCTTCAAGCAGTGGTAAGAAAGTAGTCCTGATCCCCACCCCCCTATGCCCCACTAAGTGAAACACCCATTTAAAGCATACAAATCAGAATGATGACTGAAATAGACTAAAAGAAGTGCTTAAGATTTTCTGCTTCTGTGCTCAAGTTGTAATTCAACGTTTAAAAGAAAAAACATACCAAATAAAATTTATAACTCCTGCAAGAAGCCAGCTTATGAGGAGACACCACTTGCACATAACTTACACCACAGCAGTATAAAGTCACTGAACTGCACTAAGCGCTAGACAGTAGAACACATGCAAGTATCTGCTCTAGATCACTTACAAACTGAACTAAGAAACAAAAGAGTAAGAAAAGGAAGTGTTTTACTAACAGAGAACTGAGAGACCCTGATCTAATCCATGTGTATGCATATGGTGAACCTTTCCTGCCATGACCTCATCATTTGTATACATAGGAAGTGAGGATGGTTACGCAAGGGCAATTAAGCTTTGGGGCTGCAGACTCGGGTCTTCTGAACAGCAAACTCCTGCTGAATTTAAATATCATAAAAAGTTCTGTGCATATTTAGTTTTTAAAGGTAGGCCTGCTAACTAAACCATCAAGCCATGTGTACTGCTGGCCTTTAACAACACAAGCTTACAAGCATTATTCTCACTACTCCCTCTCCATATTTGTCACATCGCTGTCTTCTTCAACACAGCCTATTTTCAGCAGGGTTTCTTCTCACGTCTGTACAGAATAGAACAAAGTCCCAACGTCAAGAATTTCAAGGCCAAAATCCCTAGACCAAAGACATTTCAATATGGACTTTACTGTCCAAATTCGACTGAAGCCTAGACACCTTGTCTGAAACTCCACTATGTCAGTCCATTCTGATGTGTGACAAAGAATCCCATTGCACCTTTGATGTGCAAAGCAGGCTGTCATCCCCCAAAGGAATGAAAGAGGCAAGATTCCAATATTATTTTGAAAAGAGCAAAGGTTTAGGCATCTGTGCTCTGAACTACTTCCAGCAGCATTTTAGCCATACCTAGACAAAAAGATTTTCAATCTTGAAAGGTCCAAAGCTACTACCAGTTCAGAAACAGATCTGCAAGCATTTTAAGAAAGGGAGCCTAGACATAAATTGGCATTTGGTCACTCCTTACAAGTAGGCGAATTTGCTCACTTACATTAAACTGACCTGTACTAAACAACCAGCCCCAGCCCCTGGAAATACCAAGTTTTCCAGTACGCTGCCACTCACCTACTCTTGTGAGGAGGACTGTACTGTGGAAACAGCTGACTGTGGTTTTCCTCATCCTATATATAAGTCAATTCTGCATGACAACTGAACTATCAGCTCTTCTGATAAAGACATCTGTCTTAAGCAACTTATTAACATCCCCAAGTAATATCTACAAAGCTGAAGGAGGCCTGGTGGGGCCATTTTGCTTTGGACATACACTGCTCAGGTAAGCGTAACTAGCAGGACTCACTGAGGATCACTCAACAGGTCAGACCATTCACCCCAAGTGCCAGTCCCCTGAGATTCAAAGGGCACCACGATTCCCACAGGGAAATTACTATAACCTCTCTAGGATGCCACGGAGGAGCTCCTAGACACTAAGAAGGACTGCCCTTGAGGACTGCAGACCTCAGTTGCCTTACTGTTAACATTACGGTAATTAGCATACAGGCGGTAAGTTATTTTGATTTCAAGAATGCACCAAATATCCACACAGAAGTTTGAGGGTCAGGATACTACCGTTTTGCCAGAGCAATTTACTTGCATAGTAATTACAAATTCTCATTATGGTCCCAGTCCCATCATTGCTTCAAAACGGAGTGGGTCAAGGGAGGAATGTTTAAGCTCTTCCCTTTTGGCCCTAGTATCAAGCCGTTTCACATACTGCTACCATGCACTGCAAGTTAGCTTTACATAAAATATTTAGGTGACAAGACTTTTTTTTTTTAAGGGGAAAAAAAAACAAACCAGGAAGACTCCAGAGACCTTGCTGAACCAAGATAAGACGTTTTCTGTTCCATCGGAGGAAGTTAACGCAGGACAAGCATTACACTATCGTACAAAACAACTTACAAGTAGCCTGCCCCTCCATCTTCTGTGCCTTGGTTATTTTAGGAACAGACAATTATATCAACACTAACTTTCTGATAAATAATTCTAGGCATGTTAATTCCTACCACACAAGCATGTACTTTATGTAAAATATGAATAGCTTACAGATGGAAAGATAACAAGAGCAAATTAACACTTACAGAGTAAATAGGATTTCATCCAATATTCCTTCCCTGACAACAAGACTACAGAGCAGCAGATGTCTCAAGTTATTTGGGCAAAATAATTCCTTAATTCATAGCTTCCCCATTTCAATCACTTAAAGATACATAAATGAGATATTAGAGACTGGTCCTTACTCCAAGAACAACTTCATAATTGTTGATGGCTGTATAAAGTCATCATAAATCATTTGTTTTATTGCATCCCTGAACAATAAGAAAAGCCTTTGAAGTTTAACTGTTTTACACGGTCTTCACATTACTATGATGAGCTAAAGCACAAAAAACCTAGATCAAGGGATGTTTTTAGCCTCAAATGAAATTTCTTTCCTACAGAACATGTTTGAAAAGAGTTTTCTCATATTACATTTCTGAAAGCCTTGAAAATTCAGATGCTCTGAAGGCCTGTAGCACAATTCTAGTTTGTACTTTAAGTCACTGGGAGAAAACACGGAAGTGCTGGGATCTGAGGAACATTCCAAAAATAGAATTCAGCTTCTAATGACATTAATGAACTCCTGAGCAAGCAGTGGTTCAGCGACTACTGAACTTTTGTGAATCTGAACACCACATTATAAACAAGGTGATAACTCCACTCTCCCTCTACTAAACACAAAAGCGGGAAGAGATATAGAGGTTGTCAAGCTTCTAGGTCTAAGCTAGTTTAAGACAGTTTCAGATACTGAGTGTCAGTCTCTACCCAGAGAGGAAGAGTATTTCATCTTGATTTGGAAAGACATTGGTATTTGACAGAGGCAAGTTTGGTCTGTTTTGTCTCTCCCACAACTGCTACAGACAGTGGAAGTCAAGGCAAAAGAAAATATGAGTGGCTGCCCTGTATCATAGCAAGTCATTCACTAGACTGGGAAGAAAAGCCAGGAAAGAATCCTGTCCAAGCCAGGGCACATATTCCTCTTTCCCTTTTCTCCTCTCTGCCCCCATATAACACCAGTTTTCTATGAACACTTTTTTTTTTTTTTTTTTTTTGTTAAACACACATGACAAGAATAGGTCTGCTCCTACAGCAAAGGGATTGGCAAACCGAGCAGATGCTACACAGTGCACTGCTTCCAAATCCTTGTGTCTGCATTAATTCTATGTGAATTAAGTTAAGAAAGCTTAAGTATCAGTCAGTCCACTAGCCACTCTGCAGGAAGTACTAAAAAATGCAATGGGACAAGGCTTGGTCCTTTTCCTGAAGAATAACCAAGACTATAGGGAGCAGCTTACTTTAAGAGTTACTGGCTGCTCTGGGAGGGGCATTTGCAACCATTAAATAATTATGCGAGACAAAATCCCTATCATGGGCTATTGAACACAGTAACTCAGGAGTATCCTCCAACCTAGTAAGTCCCTAAGCCTCAAATAACCAAAACCAGGGAAAACACCACCACCATGTTCCCTCCAATCATAACCTAAACTTACCCTTATCTCTGAACATCTACTAGTGGCCCTCATTAAAGACAAGATGCTGTGAAAGAACAGTCACTGGGCATGAATCATGATGATTGTTTTTAACAAAGATCTTTATTTCACGGAAAAAACACAGTTTCTGAAAAGGCAAGCTTTAACACTACATTGCACTGGAAAGATATCCAACACACCTACAAGGGAAGGCACCAGGCCAGACTCATCTAGCTTCTCTGCCAGTTCTGAGAGCCAGAGAAACCCAAAACACCCAATCTATACTAGAAGATCATCCATTAGGAGTCAGATGACAGGGTTAGAAAACAAGCAAGTTTAACATTTTCTCAAATCATTACCTAAAATTCAGAGGTAATACCTATCCATTACTTTTTTAACAGGCATATTTGGAGGAAGTTATTGGTTCTGCAGATGGAAAGTAGCAAATACCTTGATGACAAAAAAAAAAAAGGCAAAAAAAAGCCCACCAAAACACCCAACTTAAGCCTTCTCTGCCAGAGTGCAGACTAACTGAAAAAGCAAGAAGGTCTCAATTAACTGGACAGAAACCAGTCATCATTCCTCCCTCTGCTAACTTCCATCTCAAACTGAAGGCCCCAAATCCCCATGCTAAATCAATTCACACGATGTGCACCAAAAGTATCTGCATACAGACTTCTCTGAAGCAGTGTAACTAGGGTACCACAAGTCTACGCTTCATGTAGGGAGCTCCCTGCCAAACAAGCTCCAGATGCTTAATTAGCAACTCAGTACCAGGGACCACCTGTGAACCACAGTCCCACATTTTGGTCCCTGACCCTGCCTGCACAACAAAGCCAAAACAGTCTTTGTACAAGAAAAGCTTTTTTTACTTCAGCATTACTGATGTGCTTCAAAATTACCTTTTTTCCCCCCACCTGAAAGAAAGATCAAAGGTGGCTAATTAATTACATGTCTTAGTATTGATAACAGGCAGCAAGTCTATTTAACAAAAGCAACAGTACTCTGTTGCTGTCCCATACTCTTAACGCATTAGTTTATCTGAAAGGGCTAAGTATAGTTCTGAAAATGGGTCTGTGGTTAATGTGAGCTAAACACTACTTTGTCTCAAACAACTCTTCATCCAATAGAAATACAGTGAAGCTTTCTATTTAACAGGAGTTCATATACCTGGGCTTTACAATGTAATCTTCCAGAAATCCCATGCACAACTCATAAGCAGGAAAAGAATCAGTAAAGGATGAAGACTTAAGCACAGAATTTTGCAGAACTAGGTTCTGTACTTAAGTCTTCATCCTTTACTGATACGACTGAAGAAACTTCGGTCTGCTCCTGACTCTGCAGACAATGGTGAGTTTGTAGCTAGCCATACATTTCCCTGAACTTATTTCCATCATGTAAGAGTTATGTACACTTGCTCCCGGTTGCTATCAAGTTTAACAAACATAGTAAAGAGCTAAACCAGGACATGGTTAGCATTTCAAGTATGTTGGTTTAGATTTTGCTTTTTCCTCATTACATCATGCATTCAGAAAAATTTCAGCCTGTGGCATGCCACAGCCAGTTACAACTTTAACTTGCTGCCTATCAGCTGTACTATAACATCATACACACTCGCAAGGCAAAGTTACCTCCCTTGCTCTTCATCTATGTGCTCTCCAGAACTGTGACAGTATGCCGTTACCGGTATGCTGCATTTGCTGTAAGCTAGTTACAGCAAATGCAGCATACCAGTAACGACGTACTTGTCACAGTTCTGGAGAACACATGCAGTCACGCAATATCCAAAGTACGGTATTACTGTATTTGTAATACAGCATTACCTTACTCTCCTTCAGAGACCCGCCGTGCCTAGCTCCAGGCTAACGTCACCCCATCCCTTTCAAAGTCCAGCGGAGATGCTGCTGGGCTGGCGGCGTTTCTGCTTCCGTAGCAGGGAGAGGCGAGACGGACAGGAGGCGAAGTCTCCCCGCCACCCGCGGGCCAGAATGACAGCGGCGAGACGGGAACGGCAGAGGCGGGAGGCAGCCCCGGCTCCCCACGCCGGCCTCTCGGTGCAGCGGAGCGGGGCCTCTCCCGAAGGCGCTGCCGGCTGGCCGTGCCGCTGCCGGCAGCTGGGAGCGGAGCGCTTCCCCCCGCCCACGAACCTCTCCCCAGGGCCCCGATGCCCAAAGCCCCGGGACGCCCCCGACACAGGAGAGGCTCGGGTAGCCCCGCGCCGCCGAGGGGCCGGGGCGGCAGCCGGGCCGGGCCGGGCCGCCCCCCCGCGCCCAGGGCCGGCAGCGGCCCCGGCTCCTCCCGGGACAAATAAGGAAGTTTCCGCGCTTTCCCCGCCCGCCGCCGCCGCCGGTACCTACAGAGGCCGGGCACGTCCAGCATGTTGGAGATGCCGCGGTCGCACATGTCCACTTCGGGCTGGTTCTTCTCCCGGCTCTCCTCCACGATCTTCTTCAGCGACTTGGACATGGCCTGGGCGGGGCAGAAACGGACACCGTGAGGCGGGCAGCGGGGACCCGGCCGGGGGCGGCCCCC
>NW_010972436.1:7441995-7652094 GCF_000737465.1 Haliaeetus leucocephalus
CCCCGCCCTCGCGCGCAGGCGCGCCGCGGCCTGCCTCCGGGAAGCGGAGGCGCTCCCCGCGCCTTCCAAGGCCGGCCGCCCGCCCGAGCGGTTCCGCCCACGGCTGGGAAGGCGTCGAGCCAGTCAGCGCGCCTCCTCGGCGCAAGCCCGCTGGCCATTGGCCTCAGGCGCGGGAGGAAGGTTCGCTGGCCAATAAACGCGCCCCGTAGGTGATAACGGGTTTTGGGCCGCAAGACGGCAGGGTTCCGCCTGCGCGAGTGCGGCTTTGGCGCATGCGCGGCGGCGGAGGAGGGCCGCCTGGGGTGGCGGGGTCGGTGCGGCCTGGAGCGGCGTCCCGCTACGGGGGTGACCGTCGGCAGCCGTGTGCCGTCGGCAGCCGTGTGCCGTCGGCGGGGTCGCGGAGCAGCCTGCCCGGTAGAGGAGTGCAGCCCCGTGATGCCCGCCGTCCTGTCAGGCGCCGGTGACGGGCTCGGTTGCAGGAGCTGGCGGCTTCGGAGAGGAAACTCGGCTTCGTCAGTGCCGCCGCTGGGGCGGCGGCCTGTTCCTCAGCGGGCTCGCTTGGGTGCTCCTACCTCGGGGCAGGCGGGAGAGCTTGGGTTACCGCGGTGCCTGAGGCCCATCTGTCCTTCCCTGCGACGAGCCTCGCGGGCCTACGCAGCCGTCTGTTCGAAATGTGGTGTTAACACCCGTTCCCCTTTCTTCGGCACTTGGAAAGCGCTTCACAAGCAAAAACCCGAGAAGATGGGCTGTGGTGGATGTGGCACTGTTTTGCACAGAGGAGAAAAGTGCCTTCGGGTGCCCTGTCCCGCACAGTGTGCCTGGCAGCCGTGGCTCCTGCTGCCCTGGCAGGGGTCTGCTCGGGGCGGTTGGTCAACTCCCAGCAGGTCAGCAGGAGAAAGGAGAAGCTGCAGAGCCATGGAGCTGGAAAGCTCAGGCTCCTTAGGAACTGACCAAGTAGGGTTTCAGAGCACTCGTGAAGCTTGGCAAAGGCTACCTAAGGCAAAAGATGTCATTGCAAAAAAATGGGGGTTCATTGAATCAGCGCTTTCCATTTCTTCAGGTGTCCTTGTGGATTTTCTAGTCGGCTCTAGTTGCAAAACTAGTCACAAGGCTGGGCCCAGGTTCTGAGCACTTTTAATTGACCTTGTCGCTATGATGCTGCAGTTACAGCCTTACTGCTTAGAATGTATTTATGCATATAACATCTTTGGTAGGAGTTAAGAAGCTCCTACTTACTGTCATTCAACAGATACGGAAGCTCAGCGCAATTGTTCGCTAGAAAATGACTGAAGGCCAGGCCACCCGTTGAGAGCCACAGCCTTGAATTTTGCACGTGTGCTCCTTATGCACTATGTGGTGTTGCTTAGAAGCCTAAAACTAATATCCACAGAAACCAAGATGATGAATGGGAAGGCGCCTAAACCAGCAAATGAGAAACGCTGCTGGAGGTGCAACTTCAGCTTTTCCTTTTTTAAGAATGTAAGGATTCAGTTCTGGGTTGCAGAATTGCAGCATGTTTATCCCTAAATAGCGTCCTTGAGTCCTTTTCTGAAGTTACAGGCTGCTTCTGGGTCTTTCTTACAAAACACAACTGGAAGAACGTTGTTTTATCTGGATTGCTCAGCAGAACACACAGTCACTCAGATGTACAAGACAACAATGTGCAGTTCCTTTTTTGTCTGCCGGAACATGACGCTGGATCCCTTTCCTGTCTAAGAAAATGCCCAGATTGCCACCAGTCAGTTGTCCCAAAGACCTACGTGCGAGCATGTCTACTGTTCTTGTTTCATGGAGAATGACTGCAGGTTTCATTTAGTAGCAAAGGCTTAGGCAGATTTATTATAAAATATGGTCCTAACTTGCTTATTCCAACAAACAGATAAAGCACACATGACTGTGACAAGACACTCACGAAACGGTGTCTTCGTGACTAATGAGGAGCTCACCTGGCTTGTCACTGCTCCATTTATGCAGTGATCAAAACAATAGCCTATTACATTGCACATGGCCTGGATGTCCACATTTGACCCCTACCATAGAAGTACTTAATTACTCCCCACTTAATAAACATATTGCCATTACTCCCTTTTGTCAGGTTTATTTTTTACCATTCACCTAATTTCATTTTCCTCTTGTATAAATAGTTCATCTATCACTCGCACCTTCTATGCCATCTACATTGGTTCCTGTTTTAGCAAACCTTTCATCTGAGTAAATGCACTAATCAATACCCTTCTCGGGTCTGCACTGGATTTGGCAAAGAGGAGTTGCTGTCAAGCCTTCCTTTTAAACTTCTCAGCTCCTCATGGAGCACTAAATATCAATGCAATGAGGAGTGGGAAAGTAAGTACACATGCCACATTGTCCAAGGGTCAGGTCATTCCCCGATCTTGAAAACTTAATTTTCAGGTTGTTCCATCAGCAGTCATACTCGTGAAGAGTAGCTTCCTGCAGGGGGCCTAAGCCGCTGCAGTCCCCCCACCTCCCCTCTCTTATCCCGTACCGCCTCCTCCTAGTACATCCAGTTCTTCCGTAACCCCTTTGACCCCAAATATCCTTAGCTCCCTCTACACCCCCAGCTAGAGGCTGGTCAACGTGTGTCTGGGGACTGGCCGGTGGAGCCCTCGCCACATGTACAGCAGTCGAGCTCACAGTACAGGCGTTTCCAATTTAGGTCTCGCTGTACTAGCCAGCTATGGATTTTTTGCTTATGAAACAACTATAAAATATCTTTGATATCTGTCAGATTTGTTCTAAATTTGTCACTTGGCTTAAATGTTTGTAGAGCAAATGCCTGAATTCTTTGCAGAGGCTGGCATGTGCCTTCTGTCCTTAGGACAGCAGGCTAAAGAAGGAGACTATGAGGTAGACATATGGCCAGGATCGTATGGCAGAGCTGCAGCTGCCATGTGGTGGTAAGATGAGGGAGAAGTTGCTCCCTGCACTGGTTCCCTCCAGCCTGCTCCGGCCAGGCAGCGAGCACTGGACGTGCCCTTCCACTGGCTCTTCTCACTGTGCTGGGGAGCAGCGAGGGGACAAGTGGCTCTGACGCTGCCCTTGCTCTGGCTGTCCTAGGTAGTTCTTCTGACCAAGGAAATGAGGTTTTACATTATTAATCTATTTTTATCCTTTTTTTTTTCCCCTCCGAGAAAAACTATCATAACGGTCACCATTAATGTAGAGTTAGCATATCATCAAAACGGTACAACAGCAACATGCACCTGCAAAAACACTTATGTACCATTAGGCGCTGCTACTAAAAATGGATCCATCAAAATTACAGTAATTATGTGTGATAACTGCCACACAATATTTATTTTGCTGATCTTTGCCTTATAAAAGCAAACTTCTATAAAATTTGGCTTCTATTTTTATTATCAGATAATAAACATTTTAAACATTTATTTGTTAGTAATCCTGTATTGTTGCTGTTGTTATTATGAACAGTAGTCAATGCTATGAATTTTTGTTACATTTCATTTTAATCAGGACTGCAGAGTAATGCAGTGGTTTTAGTTTGGCAGCTGACAAAATATAATTACACTAAATATGTTAATTCTGGTGCCTAGGACACAGATATTGAGTTACTGTGGGAAACCGAGACACCTCCTCCTTTGCTTTATGAACCGAGTGAAAAATGTTTTTCAGCCAAAACTGCTTTGTAAATTTAACTAAAATTAGCTAATGTTTTAAACTGACCAGCAGCACAATTTCTAGTATTTTAGCTGTATATCTTCTCTCTCCTTTGCTTCAAATAACCATAGCCCCAATGATCTCATTCTGGTATTACTTCTCATTTATTGTTTATAAAGAATAGCCTTGCCACATGGGAAAGGCAATTAAAAAATCTTGTTACGGACCTTTTAGTGCTTATTCTTCAAATCCTAGTCTTTGGAGTGCTTACCATTCATATGTAACTGTTTCATAAAACATACCTTTGTATAAGAATAAGTATGTATAGTAACATGCAGAAGAAGATTTACACATAATTTAAAAATGTGCAGGCTCTAGGACGTGAAAACATGCATATTCATTATCCGTGCTTTGTCATTGACGGGGGGAGGTTGTTTGTAGTCATGCAGGTATTATAATATGGACATGCAGCATTCACAACTACGATGTTATCTATAAAATAGACAGCAATGTGCACAGATGTAAAAGCAAAGATATTCATGGCAGTATTGTGAGATGAAGCCATAAATCTTATTAAACACAGATTTTGTCTTTTGAATTCTACACTGCAAAAAACACATAGAAGTTTCATGGAATAATTATTTTTAAATTATCTGTTTAGTTGTTCCTGTTTGCTTTTGCTGTGCATTCATTTTAAAGCAAGTGTTTTAAATGACTCCTTACCTTCCAAGACAGAAACATGGCTTAGCACCAGCTCTTTCCTCTAAGGACCTCCACTTTAATACTTCTGCAGTGGTATTTCTGTTGTGGTTCCTCATATAAAATGTTAGAGGACAGCAGTGGGTTACTTTGTTCCTGTTTTTTTAAAGAATGGGTTTGATAATTTACTCTAATTTTAGACTTTGACTATTTTTGGCAAGAGTCGGTTGGACTAGATCAATTGAACCTTGTACCAGCAGCTTCATTCAGCAGTCTTCATGAACACAAATTCTCTGCTGGACTTTCATTTTTTTCTAAAGAACCTCATGCATTTTACTCATTTGTAAATAAAAATTATGCACAGGTATGGAGTATTTGTAACATTTAAAGATGCACCAAGCATTATTTATTGTTAGATTAAAAAAAAAAAAATCTTGCAAATCTCTCTTCCTCCCATTCACAGTGCTCTTTAGTCTTTTCTCCTGCAGAAGTTCAATGCTTCCATAAAATTTGTTTGACGTCGTGGCAGAACGTCATGCCAAGAGCAAGTATATATCGTATCAAAAAATGTCTGAACACATTTAATGTTTTAAAGTGAAACGTGTTTTCTCATAGTAAGATCAATCTTTTTGAAGAGCAGATTTCAGCAAACTCATCCATTTAACTGCAGTTCCCCTCTAGAGCTTTAAGGCCAAAGGTCGTGTTAACCAGAATGGCCTCATGCACATCACAGGTTGGCAGATCGCATCTACATACTATTCACTAAGTCAACAGGAGGCCAGGCTCAGCGGAGCGAGCAGGAGGGACAGGGGTGTCCTTGGGGAACTCAACTTCGTGTCCAAAAACTGTATGACGTGTGGCTCATACCAGTCTCAAAAAGCTACTAGTGAACTTCATTCATTAAAACCATGTACAGGTTTCTGTTGTTTGTCAGTTTATGCTCTGTCATACTCCTGACAAGGCCAAGGTTTAACCTGAGAACTCATTGTCTGTCAGGGTGTGATCCACTTTTAACAACAGAAATGAATGTACCGCAGAGCACTACCTGCAGTGGCAGGGAGCTGTTTGGGGGAGATGTGCCCTTCCCTTTCACCTGTGGCTTCCAGCTGAGCTGTACTCCAGGCTGGTGAAATGCAGAAAATGACAATGTTCTTGCCAAGTTGATTCTCACCTAAAATCTGATGCTTCCATGACCAGCCACCTAGCAGCAAGAGACAGCAGCCAGATGTTGAGGGGATTCTCTGCCCTGTGCCAACTGCACCAAATCCACAGTGATTGATAGGAAGGTCAAAACCACAATGGATGTTCATAAAGCCCCGGGATGCTGCCGTCCACAAGGAAGAAATTAAGTCCTCCTCATCTCTGTAGGCAAACAGCTGAAGCCATGCTTGATTGTACTTTCACAGTCTTACACACTGCTATCTTTAGAGCTTATTTTGTAGCTTTAGCTCCAGGCAGTTCAAACGTTTGTTTTCTTTGCTCCTTGCTATCCCCTTTATGGGGTTTCTAATAAACTTTATGGACAACGATTGCATTGTCTCCTGATTCCAAATATGAAATCAGTTTGATGTGGATTCCCAGCAAAAGTTTTCTGGGCCACTAATCTGAAAATGTTTAATTTGACTGTATGGTCTTTTATAGCTTCCCTTATCAGAGGAACTTTCTGTACCTCCAGCAGCTCAGTAGGACATAGATATCTCCTAGTTTCATCCAAATGCAGATATTTCTCCTTTTTCTGTGTTGCACGTTAGCAGGAGTATCACCTGTACCTAGGCGAGGTTTTTCTTGGTCCTTGGACAATTCTAAAATGCTGGCTTATATCTAATTCTGTTGGCCAGTGAGACTTCACAGGTTTCTCTTTTTCTAACTTATTACCAGATGATTTTGAGTTGTATTTTATAGCTTGCCTTCTACCTTTTTCCCCTTTTTGTCTGTTTTGTGTTTTTTAAATTTTATTTTAACCAGGATGGCTTCTCAGTCGCTGTAAAGTTTTGTATGTTTGTGGAACAATGGCTTTTTCAGCATTCGCTGGGAAATCTTCAAAGTGTTCCTAGATTTTGTTAGAACTGCCATTAACACTTTAATGTGATTTCATAATTAATTATTGCAACAATCACATAAAGGAGTTACTTTCACTGCGAGTAACTCTTCATAATGAAGTGAGAGTTCTAATGAGGCCTGCGTTCCTTTGCTGTGGTGTGAATTCCTCTTGCCTGTCCATCGCAGGTGACATTCAGGAAATTAATTGGTCATTCATTCTGGGTTGTGACAAAAAATGGTTCATGGTGGGAATCAGTGTCCTCTATATACCCTGCCAACAACATTTTTTATGTATGATGTGTGTTAGCCTGGGGAAGGGAAAAACTAATTCTAGTCAAAGGTCAACTGATATTTTTATGTCTGCCCTATTCTGAAGTTATATCTGTTTTATAAATGTCTAGGAAGTTGCCTACAAGTTGACTAGAAAGGTGCAGCTCTGGGGCCCCCAACATAAGAAAGACATGGACCTGTTGGAACGAGTCCAGAGGAGGGCCATGAAGATGATCAGAGGGTGGAACACCTCTCCTATGAAGACAGGCTGAGAGAGTTGGGTTTGTTCAGCCTGGAGAAGAGAAGGCTCCGGGGAGACCTTATTCGGCCTTCCAGTACCTAAAGGGGGCCTACAAGAAAGCCATAGAGGGACTTTTTACAAGGGCATGTAGTGATAGGACAAGGGGGTAATGGCTTTAAACTGAAAGAGGGTAGATTTAGATCAAATATAAGGATGAAGCTCTTCACTGTGAGGGGGTGAGGCACTGGAACAGGTTGCCCAGAGAGGTTGTGGGTGCCCCATCCCTGGAAGTGTTCAAGGCCAGGTTGGACGGGTTTTGAGCAACCTGGTCTTGTGGAAGGTGTCCCTGCCCATGGCAGGGGGGTTGGAACTAGACGATCTTTAAGGTCTCTTCCAACCCAAACCATTCTATGATTCTATGAGAGCTACTAAAAGTGTCACAAATTTTTTATACTCCCTTGTAAAATAGATTTTGAAGCTTGAAGATATAACTCAACAAATATAATCACAGCTATTTGTGTATACTGAACATCAGTCTCTGGTCCTGACACTACTTCTTAATGTGGTTAAGATGTAGTAACACAGCATGTCCTTACTGTGTTAAACTTCAGTAAATGCTTGAGTACTTATTCAGCTGGGTTCTTATACCTAACACGTGGTATTACAGAAAGTTCTTTGGCAAAGTTATCTGTGTAAGTGGTTGTAGGACAAGGGCCATTTTTTAGCAATTTCTGATTTTATTCTAATTTGAATAAAACTTTAGCTAACATTTTCAAAGGCTCTGGGGACAAACCCACATAATTCTATAGAACTAATTAAAGACAACTTCATATCTTAGATCCTCTTATCAACTTCATGTTGAATATTTTGTGTTTAAGTTTTATCCTGGCTAATTCACTTTTTATAGCATTAAATGTAAAACTTCAAAATTATGTAGAAGAATATAAAAAATATGTTTCAAAAACTAGCAAAAAACTTCATTTTCCCAGTTGGGTAGATAATAGTTTATTTTCAGTACAGTGAGAGATCACATTTTTTGACAGAAATCTAAATTCATAACAGTTACACTTACAGTAATTTTTAAAAGGCCTTACTTCAGCTGCAATTATAACCGGATTTCAAACTTACTTCATGATCTAATGTCTCTTCAGTATAGCAAGGGACAGTGATATATTTCTCATAAACAGTGTTCTAGCTCGTCCAGCTTAACTGGAATCCTGATGGTAAAGTCACATATTCAGCATGAAATTTTATATAGACTTGATGAGATGTAGCAGTAAATGGAGCGATGTTTGTATCCTAAAATTAAAGACAAGAAAAATGAGCTTTATAGAACATCAAGATCCTTTGGAAAAGCCAGTCGGAGAGTTAAAACTGAGGCACAAATTGGATCATAGGTTGGAAGTGACCTCAGGTCTGTGCTAGATACTGCTGTTGCATTTCTCCCTCAGGGTATTACAAATATTTAAATCACAAATACAAAGCAATATATCTTAATACCTCCCACTAGATGTCACTGTAAGGTCTGCATTGGAAGGCTCCTAAGGTGCCACACACCCCTCATGCCTTCACTTCCACTCATCTATGTGGAATTCATGCCAGAATTGGGGAAACAGTCTTGAATATGAAATAGTAAAGATTCATTTTAACCACTTACAGGATCAAAGACAGTAGGCAATACATACCATCCCACAGTACGGCCCGGCTGGGGGATAGCTGGCATCTGGCCCATTGTAAAGGATCAGATAGTTGCTACTGCAATCCCCTGGGTCATCGATGCTGATGAAATCAAAGTTCACTGTGACAATTCGTCCCTTGGGTGCAGTAATGGCCCACTCACAATCAGTGTTGTTGTGGTAAGTTGCTGGGTAGCTGGGACTAGCAAAAGAGCCAGTGATGCCGTATAATGTTCCTCCGCATCCTGGAAACAGACACTGTTAATTAGCTTAGAAGGCTTAGTTTCACAAGATACTGCACGGTGTAGTACATTAGTACAGTAGCACTGAAAAACAGAGAGACACTGGGAGCTGGAACAATGAATGTGGATAAGGGTATTATTCCAATAAGAGACAAAATTGAGGCTCTAGCTTCAGCAGCCTGAGAAGAATATGCAATGGGCATTAGACCATCACTGGATATTAAAAATAAAAACCAAAACCCCAAACCTCTTTGAAACAGGAACCAAAGTCTTAAGCCTGTGCCTTGGTCAGTTCAGTTTCCAACTACTCAACTAGAGACAAATACTCTTTGGGTGTTCTTTGGAATGAAAAGTAGTGAATCCTCATGTGATAGAAAAATACAGAGAACAACTCAGAGAAAATAGTCATCTTAAATAAACTAAAGGCCATTTATACCAAAATTCAATCTCCAACTGTGGGCAGAATCTGCAGATGTCCTGGGAGAAATGCAAGTTTATAGAGTAAGAGTAAGCATGTGCAGATCATGCCCCAGATTATTCTCACAGTCTCCAAGAAGTTTCAGCTCACAGCTCACAGAGATGCCATCTTTGTATTTAATAGTATTTATCAGATGTCTTCCATTAACTTGTTCAGGTAGCCCTTGTATCCATGCAAATTGCAGCATTCTATGGGATGGAGTTCCACAGCTTAACTGCATACTATGTGAAGAACTGGTTTGTTTGGTTTGTTTTGAACCTATCACCTCCTGGCTTTATCTGATGGCCTCTAGTTCTTCTATGGAAAAAGTCAATGAACAGTTGATGACTATCATCAGATATCACTCAATTTTATAGACCTCAGTAGTTTCTTAACCAGATTAAAAAGTCTCAGCACTCCTCATACAGAAGCCATTTTTTATGTTGAGCCCTTAGTTATACTGGATTCTTGATAAGAGGAGGAGACCAGAACTGTGCACATCATTCAATTTGTGTGTGAACTTTGGATTTATACAGTGGCTGTCCATTTGTTCTCTCTTCCTTTCCCAGCAATTCCTAGCACTGTGCTGGCCTACTTGACTATTAGTGAGCAGTGACCTCTTGTTTTCATGGAACTATTTTACGCCCAAGATCTTGTTGCTGAGTACTAAAAGTCAACTCAGAGCCCATATTTTTGTAAGTAAAGTTAAGATTGTCTTTTTTTGCCCATGTTCTTCATCAACACTTTCCTATACTGAACTTTATCTGCCTTTTCATGACCAAGCCACTCAATGCTGTAAGGTTATTCTGCAGTGCTTTTCAGCTGGCCACGAGCTTTCCTACCTCCAGTAACTTAGTGTCACGAAGAAACTACTACCCAGCTATTCACTGCCATTTCATAAGCCATTTATGAATGTCTATGATATAGTCACTACACAGCATTATATTTAGGTTATTTTCTTGGGGCAAATTTCAGTCCTTTTCAGGCTTAGCAGTGCCTAGATCCTAGGCCATGTCACAATTGGACTTTTAATGGAGTAGGCTGGGTCACTACCACCACTATGTGGATCCCAAGATAGATGTTCCTGATATTTTTTTGACCTCTCAGTGAAAGAGGTAGATCTTCATCTTAAGCAGACTACATCATCTGAGGTTGCGAAAGTCACTATTAGAGAGAGGGAACTGCTTCCATCACATAGAATGGATCTTGCCCCACTGGTCCTGAGGAAAAACTACCTCTCTCCAGTCACTGAATAGTGTGGACAACAGCTTAAGTGTTGATGAAGCAGGGCCCAAACTGAGCAGGCTGAATTCCACATTTCTGTATTTTCCCTCTATGGACAATTGCTAAGTGGAATTACTTTGTAATTACAGCCTTACCCGTTGAGGATGAAGTCCATGTAATTTCATATCCATCATGAGCCCCTGAAAAATCACTCTTGAAATGAATGTAGACAACATGATTTTGGGGGAAGATGGGACTGGGCACAGTGTTGCCACAGAACCTGCCAAGTAGTGGTGACTGCACATCACTCCCATTTCTGACCTTCAAGGGACACAAAGAACATTGTCAATTTTAAATCCCTATGCCAGTTATACACCAATACAATTATGCAGTGATATAAGCACAGCACAAACTATGTAGTGACTTGCATGCATACCATAATTGTCATTTTAATACTGTTATTTTTCCTACTATATATTCTTGTATAGAAGGAAAAAGAGATCATTAACCAGTCTGTCTGAGGTTTGTAAGTAATTGCACAGAACAAGTATCATCAGAAACAGGTAGCTAAATTTTATGGAGTGGTACATCTCCTGACTGAAAAAATTACTTGACTAGTAGCTAAGACGTGCTTTTAAAATTCAAGCCCATGTTTTACTTTTCAAGAGAAATGTTAATATTCCAGATAAAAAGATTAATTCTTTACCCTGCAGACCACTCTTTTCCCTGGTCACGTTAAGACACAGATCATATTACATAGTTCAGGTTTAATCTGATTTTTGTCTGAGCTCCAATAATGCTGGTGCTTAGGTCCATTTCTTGAGACAGTAAAGAGGATATGAAAGGAGAACTAAATAACGATGCTTTCACAGACATCTGATTTTTGTCATCTGACCAGTGAATAGGGAAACCTTCAACAAGCATGAAAGGCCAGAGTGGGGATTGTGTAGGAGGATATGCTTTTTATTGACACAAAGTACCTTTGCAAGTGTCCTACACTTGTTACTAGAGCTCCTTTTTTTTTTTTTTTAATAAAAAATGTATTTTGAAAAAAAAAATTTTAAGAAAAATATCAAGCAGATGGAATCTACTGCTGGAACGAAAGCACTTATATTCATGGCTTTCTGTTCACGCACAGATGTTAATATTGGATGAAAGCAATCCCGGCTTGCTCTGTTAACTGGGTAACAGCAACAAGAGCTGGGTAAAGATGAGTTAGCTGATAATGAAACTATTTATTCATTGGGTTTGGAACTACTATAGTGTGTATTGTTTAACCTCTTACTGTCACATCTGAGTACCTTTCACCATAAAACTGTAGCAATAAATTGGTCCCTAATGTCAGCTCAGCTCAGGCTTGACCCAAGCTTATTAAAATCCTTTGAATTCAGCAGATTTTGACACAGGCCCACAAAATATGTATACTTGCTTGATACCTCTAGGAAATCACGTGAACACTGGATGCTGTCTTCCAAGCTGAAAGCATGGAAAAAGAGAGAAATCGTGTGATTCATGGGAGCTCGTAGAATGATAGAACAGTCCATATTATTGGGGTGATGACCAGGCCAGCCAGGGCTCTTCAGGTAACCAAATGGCTGGTTATACTCTCTGCTGCAACCTTGAGACAGAAAACCAGAAACATGTAATTGCTTCTCACTGTATGCAATAAACAAAGAGAATGGTAGGTAGATTTTTTTAGACATTTCTTCAAGTTTACCTGTAGCTTGATAGGTAAATCTGACTCCGTTATTAATCATATATTCATCTGATTTGAAAGTCACGATGGCTGTGCGATCGTAAGAATAAAATTCAGGGACTGGAAAAGTTTCAGTGCCACAGAATCTATGGACCGATCCTTGGCTGTGCTGGAATTCAATACATGTCACAAGTTACTTAATGATATAATTCGGTTTTCTACTTACTGAACTTGAGGTGAATAAATGTTGTGGTTTAACCCCAGCCAGCAACTAAGCACCACGCAGCCGCTCACTTACTTCCCCCCCATCCAGTGGGATGGGGGAGAGAACCGGAAGGAAAAAGGTAAAACTCATGGATTGAGATAAGAACAGTTTAGTAGAACAGAAAGGAAGAAATTAATAATGATAATAATAACAATAATAAAATGACAGTACTAATAAAAGGATTGGAATATACAAAACAAGTGATGCACAATGCAATTGCTCACCACTTGCCAACTGATGCCTAGTTAGTTTCTGAGCAGCAATCCCCCCAAGCGAACTCCCCCCGGTTTATATACTGGGCATGACATCCCATGGTATGGAATACCCCTTTGGCCACTTTGGGTCAGCTGCCCTGGCTGTGTCTCCTGCCAACTTCTTGTGCCCCTCCAGCCTTCTCGCTGGCTAGGCATGAGAAGCTGAAAAATTGGTGACTTCTTAGTCTAAACACTACTTAGCAACAACTGAAAACATCAGTGTGTTATCAATAAACATTCTTCTCATACTGAATCCAAAACATAACTCTATACTAGCTACTAGGAAGAAAATTAACTTTATCCCAGCCGAAACGAGGACAATAAATCTTTCAACACTTTCTATACCAGTTATGCAATGCATTTTAAAGTTCTCATGAGAATCACTTAATAATGTCTCAACATTTTATTTGTTATGTATTGTTTATTATATCTCCCCTCAATTATTGTAAGAAACAAACCAAATGTAACAGGTATTTTCATGCCAATATAAGAAACAATGAAAGAAGGTTTAGAATAATATAAAACAAGGGACATAAACAAGATTTTTTTTTTCTGGTTCTTTTTACAAACCCTCTTCTTGGCATGAATATTCATTTTTATTACGGTTCCTGGATGGGAGGAAGTACAATTAGTTATGAAAACATACTGTTGGGCAGTATTTTCTGGGTTTTAAGTTTGGCAGCTCTGTTACTTGGTGCAACTGTGAAAAATTGTGTAACACTTACCAGGTCTAATTCAATGTGTGTATAGCGTGCTTCCATGAGGTCTGTGTACCAATTAGTTAACACACCTTAAGCGGGGCACAGTGCATAATGCTTTGGATATGGCCCTCACATAGAATCATCAATAAATCTATTACCAAATGGTGAGTTTTTTCTCTCTTTACAAAGAGTGAAGGGAAGTGAATGTGAATGGGGAATGGTATCATCTGTAAATTTCTTACTGTTGGTGAATCCTGGAGCTCTAGGTAGTTCTGAGAACAGTCCTGGTCAGAATGGAGGTGGAAGGCCTCAACCACCACCCTGACTTGCTGATGTGGGGGGGCATCAATGACCCAAGTACAGAGAGTAAATGGTGGATATTCATTTGGGAAGTTAGGAGATGTTGCAGTCAGGGATGTAGGAGTTGCATTATATATTCCTCCACACGGTCCTGTGTAAAACAGTAATAAATGCATCATAGAGTGGAAACCTTTCCAACTGGCAAAGAATATTTATTGAGCAAAATTACACTGGACAATATACTTTTGTATTTACCTGTCAATCTCTAGAAGAAAAAAATCTTAAGTAAAACACATGCTAATGCTGTGTCAATGTATGTTATAAAACTCCAATAAATGTTTGTTCCCTATAATATCAGCGTATTTGTTAACAATCTGTGAATGTTCCTGTTTTGCACTCCAGACTGACAGCCATCCCACAACCAGCCAAGACCAAAGAGAATTGCACTAGAGTCTAGCAGTGCTGCTTTTAGCTTGGTTATAGATGCTGTGCTAAGGACTCTTTGCCCCTTCCTGACCCCTATATCTAGAACAAAATTTGATGATTTATTATTTAAACATGTATTTCCACAAAAGAGTCACAACAATGTACATGGATACATATATATGTATACTTACGATCCACTGTGGTGTAGGTAGCATTGAAACCCTCCCTTTCCACAGAATTGTCTGTGATAAATTTCACAGTCAAGGAATTATGGGTAGAAAGAAAAGGAGCTGGCACTGTAGATCCACAGAACGTGCCAGCTAAATTGGCATTTTCATTATTGCCATCGTAAAGCTGGAAGAAGAAATGTATATAAGCCACTAATAGTTCAGGTGCAACAAACAAATAAATAGAATAAAATTCTCTGACCCCTCCCGACATTACAATTTCTTTTACTTGAAAGCACAGTATGTGCTCTTGTGCTTTAACAGGATGTTCTTGATGACTATAATTATTCACTGCCATATTAACTAATTCTGTTGGACAGTGTAAATCTCATTATGGAGCATTCTGGTCCCGTCTTAGCAAATCTATAAAAAATTTATTCTATTTTAATTTGGCATTCTGGTTTCTTTTTTTATATGTAATCTCAAAGCGCTTTTCAGTGAAAAAGGTTCATTTTATTCAGCAAAATGTAAAATTAATTCCTAGTTTCACTGAGCATCTCTAATGCTCAACAGGATCTATAACAGTTCTTGGTGGATCTTGTTTAGCAGCATTCTGCTAGCCTACGTTTCGTATGCTCTTCTCCAAGAAAATAGCTTTCACAGATGCGCATTGAGCATCAAGACTTATTTATTCAAAATTTTGTAAATTAAAGTCTTTTCAAGTAATTGTGTATGATAATGAATCTGCAAGTTTACTTTCGAAGTGCTTGAGTTTTGTTTTGTTTCTATTCTGTGAAATAAATACTCTTTTATATAGGCAGTCTAAGACCAAAAGTGTGTCCCCATAACAATGTTAAAACTATTACTGGTTTCCAAAAAGGCAGGATGTCATCTGGAGTAGTAATCTAACCCAATGAAAAAAGTTTTAATTATATTAAGCAATTCAATTTCTTCATAAGACCATTTTCTATTAATTAAGTTTTAGCCTCATGGAGATGATAGTGGATTGTATCTGACTGATATTTTCTTGTTAAAATACACAGCTATCTTACTTTGACGTAATCGTATCGGCAAGTCTGAGCAGACTGTGCTTCAAGCATGAATGAATTGAAGGTGAGGTTGACCAGTTTGTTTACAGGTGCAGTTATGATCCATACACAGTCCAGATTTTTCTCATATCTTCTGGTCACATTGGAGACTGGAGAGCCAAATGTATAAGCTGAATTTGTCAAGTAACCACCACAGCCGTTCTGAGGTCCTGTTGAAGAAGCAGAAACTTTTCAAAAGCAATTCCTGGCATTTATTTAATCTTCAACTCTTTAATGCAAGCCAGCAGCTTTTTTCTGTGCTACAGAATTTTACTGTCCTGTCTCACAAGGAATATCTGAATGATTAAAAGGCTTTCAACACAAATAGCGTTAGATAGATACAAATCACAATTAGATTTAGTAGAGTGAATTAAGAAAGGCTCATGTCTTCTCTTGAATGTAAAATGAGTATCCATTTTGAAAATATAGCAACAGATTTTTTAAAAGGGACTGTAAGAAGACAGGGGACAGAAATTAAATAGAAGAATGGTGGTTAGAAGGCCTTTTAATGTAATTCTTACCTGCTGGTAAGAATATTTGGACAGTAGGGGGCACTGGGTTGTTAACTTTGAAAATCTGGTTAAAAATTAAGTTGCTCATTTTGGCAATATGACCTCGTTCTGGGGGATTGACTTTGGCAGCCTGATGCTGGGACCCAGACTCATATTCAGGAATCTAGCTAGAAGGGACTTACTCCTGGAAGCGTTTTGCTTGGTGGGAACTTAAAACCTCTCTGAAAAGCAGGCTGCTTTTCATTTGGGTCTCCAGACAGAGCTAAGTCCCTTACTGTACTTACATGCTGTGAAATTTCGAACCCTGTAATGTTTTCAGTCACATTGAAAGAAATTACTTTTGGACAAAAGCAGTTATTAGAAGATCAGAACCCTTTTATTGCATCTAATTACAAACAAGCAAAAAATACAGACCATCTGAAGGGATTGGTTTTTTACTTTTTTTTTTTTTTTTTCCCCTGTAGTTTGATTTCCAGAGGTTGGACTGGGCTAGTAAATCTGAACAATTTATTTACTTTATGCTTCCTTCCCCAGTCTCTGTGAGGTCTCCTGGCCATTTATTTAACTCAGGAATTCAAATTAAGTATGGTTCATACTCTTGCTTTTGAGTCTGAGAAAAAGTTTTTGTAAACTGCACAGAGCAAAGTGGTAACTGCAGGGAGCCTGTTGTCTCCCACAGTGTATCATTTTAGGAGAATTAGATAATAAACGAAGCTACAGCTGTGGCTAAGCAACGTGAATGGAGTTTCAGAGCTTCATCTGCATGTGTAAAATATGCCTGTCTGGCTGACTTACAGTGACTTAACCTTGACACACTGATATATTTCTGGGCATATAAAACTGCACCCTACTTGAGCTACAGTATCACAAAAGATCACTCTGGTGAAAAATCAGCATCCAAGTATCAGGATTGCATCAGTAATGCAGGACTGGAGAGAACCCTGTCTTGCAAGACTGTAATGGTTAAACCAGAGTGACTAAGGCTAAATGTCATCCTGCTCTACTAACCAAAGCCGGAAAAACCCCACCCTAAAAAGAAGTTTGCTTAAAACCAAAATCTTAACAACATGAGATTTAAGCTTTTGCTATAGCTAAAAACGAACAGAAGAAACTTATTACAAAGTGAAAAAGTCAGGAATTAATAGATTCTAGTCCAGTTTCGTGGGCTGTTAATGAAGTCGGAAACTTGGAAAAGTGTTAGCATTCATTCGAACGCCACTGCAGAAGCCGACAACAAACAGTGGGGAAAATGCGAGCAATAAATCACGTTCTTACAAACAGTCTAGGAAGGAGGGAAATGTCAGACAAGAGGGTGCCTGGGCCCTAAGAGTGCAGTTTCGCTATATTTTTCTCTGGGTTCACCCTTCTGCATGATTTATTCAGTCCCTCTGAAACAATCTTGCTGGAGCTGTTTCCTGCTCGGCATTTTGGACACCATCTACTAAACATAACATTAAGCATATAATCATTAGGCATAGATCATAGTCTAACCATCCAGCCCTGCAATATTGAATCTGGAGTGATATACGGGTCAGACACCTTACAAAGCTCCCCTTCACCCTTTTTAGTGTTAGAGTTGCAGAGATGCCAGTTAGACCATTGCAACAGGAGTCAGGGAATTGCCACAGAGCCATGCAACAGAAAGGCTGTCAGTGCTGTTGGACTGTCATTTTTTTGGATATCAAATGTCTGGACCTTTGCAATGGTGCACTTCACTGCTAGCTGTGCAGCTATAAAGACAGCTCAGATGACAAAAAATACAGATGTGGGTAAGCTATGTTTGTACAGCACATAAAATGGACCTGACAGAGAGAGAAATAGGCCAAATCCTCATCATCAGAAAATTAATTCTAGCTAGTATAGCCAATAAGAGCATCTAAGGGAGATAAATAGCTAAAAGTATGATTTACAGTTAATAAAGATGAGGTTTCATCATTAGTTTTCACAATGCTTAGCCCTCTCAGCTGGGGTTGAGTCAGCTGCTTACAGGACAGTACATTATGGCTATACTGGAATCCAACCAGATATCAAGTAGCGCTGCATCAAGTCAAATAAAGAGCAGCCCTTGTTGAAAAATCTATCCAACCTGGTGCTTTTCAGTACTGATCATCTGATTGCAGCCACTAGAAGTTACAGAATAGTGAACTTGTGTAGGTCTAGGGAACACCCACAAGTAAATGAAGAACCAAGTGCTTAACAGGAGGGAACTCACACTAAGAGAAAAACTATTGCACTGCATTTTAGCCAGGACAGAACTCATTGTTTTAAAAACCAGCACCATTTCTCAATAGAAGGCCAAATAGTAGCCATCTGGCCTGCTGGTGGTCATTGATGGAATGGTACTCATCACTGGCTAACACAGCCAGAAAAAAATGTAGCCAAAATTTAGGCAAAATCCGGAACTGAGATGTCTGTTAATTTGTAGGACAGACTGTTAGATATTAAAAGGTAAACTTGATAAAAAGAATAAGAAATGTACCTTATAGAACAATTTGCATATGAGCAGATGGACTGACTACATGGCTTACTGTGTTTTTCAGTCTCTGGTTTCTTATTTAAAATAAAAATCATAAGGTCATCATAAATCAGACTGCAATCTTGTGCCTCTCATAAACAGCTTGCCAGAGAATACAAATTATCAGAATAACTAGGGCACACACTGTCATCACTAATTGCTTTTGGTGGGAAGCATTAACGAAACTAAAAGGCTGAAGGACCATTCAGAAAAGAAAGAATTGCAGGTCCCCTATGGCAAATAAAAATAATTACAGCAGAGAGCAAGCACATGTTTCTCTGTTAAGAGTTACATCCTCTAGATAGGGTATGAAGATGAAGACGAATCTTTGAAGCTGCCTGCCTTTGAAGCACAGCCAGGTGTAAGATTCATTTATATGGGTATGGATGCAGTGAAAGGAGCCTACTGAGTAGTTTTACATCTATCAGAAACAACTAAACCAATGACATTTCAAAACACAATGATCTAATTTTGCTGCCCTTCCCTTACTAAATGAGCACAACAAACATCTACCAGAAGGCAGCAAAGTTCAAAGAACTGTTCTAGTTCTGCCTGAACAGTAATGAAAATCCTCTTCCAGATTTCTGAACCACATTTGGTCTCACCTAGAAGCATGCCTGGGAACTCTAAGCTACTCTCTGATCTGAACTAAAAATCAGAATAAGCAAGGATTAACTCTGCCAAGACTAATGCTTCTTTCCTGATGGGTCTTATTTCCAGTGCAGAGGAATGGCTGGACTAATTGTGGCTGTAATTATTAGCTTATAGCTTGTTTGGATCATGGCTCAGAAGGATATAGGGCTGGAGGGAGGAATTGTACTGTCGCGTTTTGTCTCATGGCTGATACTGAAGGTTGGTAAACCTTCACAAGCTGAGCTGAGCTGTTCCCATGTTTGGCAATCACGGTACAGACATTGAGACTTTGTGTGGAAGCAGGACCCTGGCAGTAGTGGCAGCCCTGACCACAGTGCCTGCAACGTTTCAGGAGGACACTTCTGAAAGCACAGGACTCTTTTTAGTCCTCAGCCTAGTCTTTACACAGAAAGGGTTTCTGACTGGTTTGATGGCCTGGCAATGGTTCCAGCAGTGACATTTAGGACTGCAAATCCCCAGTCTCCTGCTTTAGCAGGATTTCACAAATGCAGTCAGATGAAGTTCATATTCTTAAGTTTTTAGACTATTGGCTGATCCCAAATATGACAGTCCAGACATACTCTTTGCCAAGCCTGCCCTAGTTCTGCAAAACTGTCATGTATGTACCATCCTATCCATCTCCTCGATGTTTGCCTGGGCAGACATGCAGTCTGGCCTCATTCTAATACTTTCTAATACTGTATTAGCATACTTGTTGGCATCACAGCCACCCAGGCCTTTGCAGATCTCTCTTGCGATATGAATCAGAAATGTCTCCTCACCCTTTGTTTGCATGCACCGGAGTACAGATTTTCAGCTGAAGCAGTCATTGACTTTAGTGAAGCTAAGACAACTCATGCCAGCAGAGTTTGCCAACAGTTGTGGGAAGTGCCTTTAGTCTGAATATCCCATTGGCTTTTAACTGTTTAGTCACCTACAATGTTTAATCGCTGTGTATGAAAACTATTTTTCACCTCATTTTTTCAGATCAGTCAGAAATTTCATATTTAAAAGTCTACCTCTTTTCCTATCTATCCAGTTCGAGTATGCAAACCACTTCTATTTATTATGCTTTGGGAGAAGAAATGTCACAGACATTAAATAACTGACATTTCTGAGAGGCATTTGTAGACTATCCCTTAGCTCAAAAGTGGTATTCTTTTCAGAGATATTGAAGAGATGTATTTCAACACTGCAAGTGCTTTCTAAATTTAGTCAGATTTCAAGCCCAAAATTTTTAGCCCAAGAATACATTTGGAAACAGTCCAGGAATTGCGACTTATGAACATATATTCTGAGCTTGTTATAGATGTTCTTATTTTCATAGACTATAATAAGATCAAGAAAAGATATTATTAGCCATGACTTATTCATTATTTTAATAGATTAAGCTAATCATAGTTAAGCTATGACAGTGTAATGAATCTGAAGTGTGTAATATTAACGTGTAATATATTTGGTAAAAAATTGTGTGAACCAAAAGCCCTAAGAAATTTTTGCAAGAAGTCTTGTGAGTTTCAAGCAATTTGCTTCTCAGTTAGACCCTCTGCAGTACCAAGCTCTAAGTCCAGGTTGGGTATCTTGAGATACACTCCTGGAAACTTGTCCTAATGGGCTGTGATATCTCTGCCATGCACTGCTGCTTTTCCAAAGGCATGAGAAGATCTAACAGCATTCACATGCCACAGTCAAGGACACGTTCTTCTAAGAATTGTTTTTGTTGGGGGGAGAAAAATTTGCAGGAAGGCTGAGATTCAGCTGTGCTGAGTCCTTTCCCACCTAACAGTCCATAACTGCTGTTGTCAGTACAGGTGCCTGGTGCCACCTACAGCAGGTGCTAACATTATTTACATAAATCAGTGCAATGAATTACTTCTGGTGGTGTAAGACTTTAGAAATGACTCACAAAGAAACACCTAACCCTGACATATGCAATAGAATAACCAAACCAATATTTTACACCTTATATTGCCCATTCAGAACTGGGGGGGTGGGGGGAGTTCAGCAATTCTGAACAACCCCAAAAAGCTCTGCAGCAACTGCACATGCTGAGCACTGCTGAAAATCTGTACCTAGAAACTGAATAGTGAGCCATGTTTTCAGTTTGCAGGGCAGAAGTGGACTTAGAACTATGTTAAGCAAATTTTTTTGTTGACAAAATAAAATAGCATAAAAATACTGTGAAAATTCTACTGGATCCATTTTTTAATAGTACACTTTAATTTCATTAGGGGAGAGCATAACAGTAAATCCATTAGTGATAGACACTTAGTGTACTGTATTCCAAACAGGAAACAAGTAATTCAATATCCAGCTAATAGGGAAGACAAGATACCTCCGAGTGATTTATCAGGTAAGTTACAGATAATTTTGTCAGAAAGAAAAGCATATAGATTATCATCTATTTCTATTATATGCATACTAGATTATTTATGTCAATTACCTATTAATGCATTTTTCTGGGATATCACAGAAGATTCATTTTTCCAGCTATTTTTCTTCTAAACTCTACTCGCTTAATTTTTTTTTCCTGTGTAAAATGATTAATATTCATTCAATAGAAATGTTCATTCAAATAAAAAGGACAGAGGGATCCTTGAGGGAAAAACTGGGAAAACTCAGGACAATGCAAAGGACAGGGTGTTTGAGGACTTCACATTCCAACAGCCTAATGGTTGCCAAAGGTTTTGGAGGCATTTCTTCTGCCTTAGAGCCTACAACATTAGTTTTCTCATTGTTGCCACCCTATTCTTCTTGCCTGTCTATATCCATCTGGTTTTCCTTGTCCTGTGTTTAAACTAAAATCTCTTTGTGACAGCAGATTGTTGCTTTATTCTGCCCATGCAGTCCCTAGCACAGTGGAATCATGGCCAAGGTACCCCAAGGTAATGCAAACAAGGGATGACATTGGTATTAATGCAGTACACCATACTGCTCTTTAACAAAGTATAAATGTGAATTTCTCCTGCATGTTCACAAGCGATAGTATAAAAAAGGGGAGGGGAAAGAGCTGGCTACAGCTTGAAGTCAAGCAGCATTTAGAGCTGTAGAGAAAAAGCAGGAAATCTTCCTGCCCTCCTCCATCCTACCTTCCCCAGTGTCCCAACTCCATTTCGGTTTTGCCTGTATTGTGTGAAGACAGCTCAGGAAGAGCTTTCTGACTCAACCCACTTACCTAACCATGTGTAACACTTTGCTTCTTGTAAATTCATATGGCTTCCTCAGACAGCCCCCATGAGCAGACCTGCCTTTCAGAAAACCCCTAGATCCTTCTCCAATGGTTTAGAATGTGATATGTTTTTCATTACTGAGACAATGGAGCTATGTACGCGAGCACAGAGAGCTGCCAAGGAGAAATGATGTGCTGTTAATAAGGTCACAGCTACATCTCCCGACAGGGGTTGCTGACTCTTTAAAAACAAGAAAAAACCCCAAACCCTTATATATCTTCTCAGCCTTTGTATCATAAGCCTCAGAGGGATCACAAATTGGGGTGAGAGGGTCACCCCACTGCTGGATGGGAATAGGCAGAAGCTCCATTTATCACCAAGTACAAAGTGCCTGCTATTACAGCAGGAATGGCAGAGGTATGTGCAGGCTCCGTCCCTGCCAGCCAGGGTCAGTGGAAAAGCTCAGGTCTCCCCTTAGAGCTGGAGAGATAATCAGGAGATCTTTGGCCGAGTCACAAGCTCAGTACACGCAGACCTTATTCTTTGGGGAGAGATCTTAGCTTTCGTTCCTTCACAGAGATCTCATGTAACCAAATGCCTTAAGCTGGTATTGATTTATCTCTTCTCATCCTTTTATTATTGCCTAGAGGAACACACGCTCACTGTGGAAGGGAGGTATAATCTCATTTTACAGACTGAAAACAAAGGCAGAAAAAAGGTCAGTGGTTACTAAAGTAAGAGTCGTCTGTCTTTCCACAAATCTAACACTTGCAGGAGGCTGGGATCTTCCAGTCACCCCAGTTCACCAGCTCAGCCTGAGAGCACATCCAGTGATTCCAAAGATAAGGCCAGTAAGTGCCAAATTTAGCAGCAGAGATAGTGAAATTATAAACCCACCAAACTCCACCAACAAGGGCCATATGTTCCCCTGCCTCAAATGCACCATATCACAGAGTCGGTTGTGACAAAGAATGCTGGTTGTGAAATGTGCACTTAACAATCTAATGCACAGCGTGTGGAGTAGCAAGGTGAAAGAAAAGACATTTGACAAAAAAGGTGAGATGTTGCTGTGCTGCCAAATTAATACTATTTCATACTTCCTGTTAGTCTCCCTTTTCTGACTAGTGGGGGAACGTTCAATATTCTAGTGGGTGCAGGATCAGTGATGCAAACAAATTGTTTTAATTAAAACAGAGCATGTTTTTCTACAGAAATTTCAGGGTTTAACTCTTGGAATGCCTGGTTACTGTCGGTCTTGCTAGGCTTCTGTGAGTTTCCTACTTCATCTTCTCTCTTTCCTTCCACCACAATGGTTATCAGATGGACTCCCTACTAATAAAATTCACAAGAGAGAAAGAATAGATAATGTTGGATTTTGGCTGTACCCCTGAGAGAAGCCTGATCAGGAAAGAAATTGTAAGAGCTTACAAGGAAAAGAAATAGTGTAGTTTGCTACAAACAAGTGTACTGTTTCTGCTTGCTTCTTTCAGATACATAATCAGGGTCACTCACAACATTAAATAAAGAGCAATAATCACGTTATCAGTTGTGCTTCCCCAGGGTAACTACAGAATAATGCGCTCATTGCCATCCAACAGAGAATGAGGCTTCTTGTTTCTCTACAGATACCATCTTCCTTATAAGAGATTTATCATTATTAATTGTCATCTGATTGCATTTGGACTCTTACAAAACCACATGGGGTTTATCTTTTGACAGACATGAGGGAGCTTCTCTAAAGCACCTTTTAGAATAACAGGCTTTTAGATCTTCATGGTTTTATTCTCTTTCATTTGAAGCAGAATCTCAGACCTCATAGTACAAAGACGTGTCACAGATTTTCCTGGCTCTATTTTTTAGACAAGTCAAACTGGGAACGTTTATAGGAATGTGACTCATGTTTTCCTTTTATAACATAGTTTTCTACTTTTTGGCCATTTTGTACTAGCATGGGGCTGTCAGGATCCTTCCTAAGGACTATGTGGTTTAGTCCTTGTGGATTGCTTCCCACAGTGGAGAAAGAAGACCTACCATTAAGCATCTCACCACCATGGGCTCTTCGTCACACAACCCATATCTCTGCATGGCCATCTTTTCCAACTTGCAAATCCATTGCTCCTCAGTAACTCCTGCAACATGACAACCTCCCTTTCCTTGGGATCCTGCAGAAATGTGCCTCCAAAACTTAGCCTAATAGATGTCAAAGTTTATTCATAAAAGGCTTCTCCTCACTCTAGGAAATTATCAGGCATGGTACTGACTTGAAGAGCTTGGCTTGTGTTCTGTTGTGTGCTTAAGCAGAATCTCTGGCAAGTTGCACAAATAAATCTAAAGTCAGTGGCTAAAAAAAATTGACTATATGCCAACAAGAAGAGCAAGAGCTTGGGGAGTTCCTGATGATCTCACCCTGGAAGCATGAACCCCAGCTGTGGGGGATCTCTGACAACAGATACCTAATGCTTTCAAGACAGCAGCATGTGAAGAAACATTATGTTACTTGAAATAACAGTCCACAAAAGTGGTCTTAAAGATTCTTGTAGCAATTACTTAGAGTGAAGCAAAGGAAGAGTTAATAATAGTGATGACCATGAGGTTCTGTGGGAATGTTTTTCTTGGCAAAGCCTGTAGAACCAGTTATTTTCCTTATCTGTAAATACTTTCTCAGACTGTATCAAATGAGAAAGTCCCTGGCTAGGGGTTGGGAGGGGATTCAATGACTCAGCAGAAGGCTATGTTTGTTCTGCCACAAAGGCCTTTCATTCTGAACTGTCTGAGTACCAGCCTTGTAGACTAGACAATTACTTCTTTCTAGATCACAAAAACCATTGAGTTAATTACCCGGGAAACTAGTAGCAATGACATGAAATCAATTTACATGTAATAATTTGTTGCTTGTCATTTCTAAACAATTCAGATGTTACAAGAAGGTAAAAAATTCCTTTTACACCTTGAGCTTAAAAATAGACTACTGGGCTTAAACCTTTTTTTAAGGCAATAATCAAGTTTTGCCCCTGACTCTTGTGTCCATCAAAACATTTAACATCCAGTGCCTTCTCACTATGATCCCATTTATGTTATGGCCAGTTAACCAGACTGATCCACAAAATCAGTAGAGATCAGCACAATGGTACCTGGGGGGAACGCCAGTCTTAACTGGTCTTAACACTTTAGTTTTTAAAAAAGTGAGCAGTGAACTGCAAGAAAATGGAAATGGAGGATGGATGGAAAGGAGGCATCTTTAGGGCACCACCAACCCTTGACTACAAAAGAAAGAGTTCTCGGGTATTGCCAGATTTCCTTCAAAAGAGAGGCCTTTGCGTGCCGCTAGGTCTTCAGTCACCCAAGAAATGCCTGTGCGTTTCAGAGAGGCAGGGAAAGATTAGCAAAGAATAAAAGGAATCTGTTCAGAATCAGAGCTGGAATGCAGGGATTCTATAAGCCTAGTATTTACCTTAGTTCACTCAATTTTGACAAAATCAGAAACATTTTCCTGCTTCCAGCACCCCTAGTGAGTGAGACCGTAACCACTCCTCACCAAAGGAAATTACTTACCAGCAGATTCTTGGGGTTACGAGTCTGATAATAATCTTACCTAAGGTCTCCCTGAAAGATGCTTTCCATCCCCTGCCTGCTCCAAAGAAGTCAGTGTTAAACACCAGGAACAAGTTATTACTGGAGCTCTTAATATTCGGAGGCAGTTCTGAGCCACAGAATTTCCCAAGGAGAGGAGCATGGGTGTCTGAGCCATCATATACAGCCACATAATCTTTGTAGCAGGAGGGAGATATTTCAAGCTGGAAGCTGTTGAATCTGTAAAATACACATGGAGCTTTAGGTATCACACTTTCATTTCTATTCCTGTGTTATGTGTGTTTTTAGTGCTTAAGGAAAGGTCCAAGTAATAGCAATAGCCAAAGCCATACACAGACAGATACCACAAAACATTTCAAGGTACAAGCAAGCAGAACTATTAACTGCATGGCAAAACACTCCAGCCAACCAGCCTCAAAGAAATAGTGACCCTCACCTGCTGGGCCACTTGCAAGGCAAGCTGTCAGCACACCTCAGCTTTCTGTGAAGCAGCAGATCTCCCCTGTGCAAACATACCCTCTCTCACTTCTGCAAATTGCTCAGCCTGCAATTTCCTTGGGCACATGAGGGGCGTATAAAATGCAAGCTCAGAGTGCAGACCAGCTGGGTCTTCTGCTTAGTTGGGAAATGTTCTTTTAATTCACAATCAGCATATATGTTACAGAAGAATGTGTCCATCTTTTAATTTCTCAGTGGCGAAGTTTTGCAGCAGCCATATCCCTCTTTTAGGCAAGACAGCACGCACTCAGAAGTATATTCTTTCTGGGTGGGTATTATTACTTGGGCTGTAAAGTGATTCCAATTCTAAATTCTAATTCTAAAAGAATTCTTTTTTTTCTTATATCAACTCACAGGAGTCTCATAACTCCTCAAAGGCTGACGGCATTTAACTGAAAGCATGAGCTGCATTTTTACAATTTCTTAGTCCTCTTGGTAACCAAAGTGGGAAGTTAAAATTGTGGTGATGTTTTGCACATAACAAGTTACAGAGGAAGACGTAAGGGAGCCTGAGGTTGATGGCTTCAGTAGCCATTTCTCATTTTAGTTCAGCTTTCCCCTTGGAAAAGGAAAGACAGAGAGAAAATTGTCAATAATTGCTGTCTTTAAGTGGAATCAGAGACCCCTCTGTCCCCTTGATGACAAGGTGAACTTGGATTACATACTTGAGCGCCACTACTTTGCTGTATCCAACTGTGATGTAGTATGAGCAGTTCATGTTGTTGTGATAATCAAGAACTGAATGGGCTGGACTGCTAATAACACCAACAGAGCCATTGAAAATGCCACCACAAGCTGTAGGGGAAACAGAAAAAAGAGTGATTAGTGTCTGAATACTAGCTTGGTCCTAATCTTCATATTTCTTGCAGGAGTTCAGCCATAAGGAAAGAGAAGCCCTTGATAAATTAGGAGCAGTCCTCACTGTCATGCCTAGAACTGTTAAATGTGGAGATGTCTATCAGGTTGTGCTCTGCACTGGAAGGCTACACAATATCGAAGTAACAGGTTGTTACTAGTCCATACCAAATGGCAATGGCTCCATGTTTGTGCAGTAAAAGGCTGAGCCTGATTTCAAGTGTGCTGCAGTAGGACCAGGGAGCAGTGGGATGGGGTGGGTGCACCACGCAGCAGCATAAGTGAGGTGTGTGTGGAGTAGCTCTGCACCCGTTCTAGCTTGCCAAGAGAAACCTGGCTGATATGTAGGCAAAGACATTCCCTCACCCAAACCCTGGCCCCATGGAAGCCTCTCGAAGTTTGGCACTGACACAAAAGCAGCTACAATTGCACACATAGCCCTGCCCCTGACTTTTCTGGAATAACTGTACACAGAAGGTCATCATCTCTCCACCTTCTGGCTGGGCTGGGACATTACTGTAGCATTTGTTCTGTGCAGAAAGGCAGGGAAGAGTCCCCAGGTGTCACTAACCATGGGGACTGTTCCCCAGTTCAGCTTGTTCACCTTGTGCTGGGACTTGCCAGCAGTGGGGGGGGCTGAGTTGGAGGACAGCGTACTTGCTCTCCGGCTGAGGAGCAAGTTAAACTCTGCAGCTGTGAACTAAAGGCACTGCTTGGCTCTTCAGGGTTTCACACCATGGATGCTGGGGAGGCCAGGATGTGGCTAATGTTTGTTCCCAGTTTCAGTGCTTGCGGGAACAGAAACGATTATAAAACCAACTCCATTGTTAGCTTCAGCCTTTATTTTATAATCTTAACTTGGCAAAAAAACGTTTCCCTGCGTCCTGTTGATAAATAGCTCAAAGCCACACAGAACTTTTCATGCTTTAAAGGACATGCCATTGCCAAGGCCAGCACCTTAACCAAAGGCAGTCCCACACAGGGTGCTGCTGGACGCAGAGTCCCTGGCTCCTCAGCTGGCAGCCTGGAGCACTGGCAGATAAAGGACGGGAGGCAGAGGATAAAGAATGAGCATTATTCTACAATAGGAGGGGGAAGCCTTGTTCTCTTTTTTTTCCATCAAACAATACAACTAGAGGGAAGAGGAATGTTAATTGCTAGAATCTGCTTTGTGTACAGCAACAATCTAATAAGGCTGCAGTCATCTTTCTCAAATGTCAGAAGTCACAAGTCAGATAGCAGCAACTGACTTGAGTGAGTTATGAAGGTCTTTTCCATGAGTAACTGCACAGTGTCATTTCTCGATGCCATTGCCTTTGTCTTATCTGTATCAGGCCATTCATTTTACATAAAGAATTTAGCCTTATGCTTTTTGCTGTGGCTTTGAACATGAGGAATATATTAAGGGAAATACCAAAGTTAAGAACTCACACTTCTCTCTGCAGTTAGAAAATGAAATAGCTTTCAAAAATCAAAGTACTGTCTCTATAAGTTAAACCTAGAAAATACTAAAATTGATTTTGAAAATAAAATTAATCTTTTGGGATATTTATATTTGCAGATACAAATTCTAAACTCAGGTGGAAACTTCTTTTTTTAATATATATTTACTCTTTTAAACAAAAGAGATCTCATGTGAATGACAAAAAGTTTTGGTGGAAATATTTATTAAAAAAGAAAAGTATACCTAGATCCCAATTTTTATTTACATTAATACCTGGCACTGCAAAAGGGTCATCAAATGGAGGCATATAGGTGGATACATTTAAGATCCTGTTCTGCTTCCCGTGTTGTATAACATAGTTTTAGTATAACTAAGAATCAGACCATTCTCCTGTATGTGACAAAATCTTTTACATTAACTCAGTTAAATAAACTGGTGATGTTTCTCCTTAAACATTATTTAAAAAAAAAAGAAACAAAACCCAAAGAAAACCCAAAGAAAACCCAAACAACAAAAAAAACCTGCCAAAATGGGTTGCATTTCTTTTCTACAGCAAAAGAAAAGTGTTTCAGTTTCTGACTTGGTCTGTTGTAGTGTCTTGAAATGAGATAACACATCAGTCAGTGACTACATGCACCAAACAGTCCCATGTCTGGGTCCTGAGAGCTCCTCCGGGCAAGTGAAGAGGGAATATGAACCATCTACATCCATCTAAGATATTCCCAATGTGAGGTACAGTATTTCCTATGCTGAACCATTATCCAGCAGGAATATTTCCACCGCCTAAAGCATAGGACAGTGGCTACTCACCAATTGCTCTGTATCTTGCCTGGAATCCAAAGCCTGCAATGTGGGAATCGGTGTAGAAGTTGAGCAGCATAGGTCCAAAGACACTGACTGGGGCAGGGAGCTCATTACCACAGAGCGTGATGAGAGGATGTGGGGTAACCCTCGTCCCACTGAAGATGCTTATTCCATCATAAAGACAAATTCTGCTCAAGAGTGCTGGGGCTGCGCGGACATATAATGCAGAAGTGTTAGTAGCATATTTTCCATGTGATATACTGAGCTGTAAGTATATAGGTGTCACACAGAATAAGAATTAAATTTTATATTACTTTCCATTCCAGGATCTGGGATCTCATTTGCTTGCTGAGGAAGCAAATGTCAATTTTTAAAATGCAGAAAAACTGAGGCAGAAAAAGGTGAAGACACCTCATATATAAGACATCAGACTGGTCTCATTCAATACATCCTATCATCTGGAAAAGGCTCCAGGCCCCTTGAGTTTGTGGGAGTTCATATTTGAGTGAATACCATCTATGAGGAGATGAGAGGACCTAACAAAAGCATGGATCTCCTCTGCGCATCAAAGCAATGCGCCTTTTGTTACAGGCAACCAACTGCCTAGTATTTCTTTCCCCTAATGTAGAAGTCAGCACTCAGCGCAGGGAATTTTAAATCATTAAGAGTGAGAATTTGGGAAAATGAAAAAAAAGTCCATATACTAACATGTTTCAGAGCTGACTTCTTTCTCTCTGAATTCCCTCAAACTTTGGAGTACCTAAACCCAGATTCTTCAGCTTGACTCAGAAGACAAAAAAATGTAAATTTAATCTTGTGTTTTGCCAGTGAAGTGCTGCAACTGTGGCAGTCAGTGGAGATTTGGAGATGACTGAGCAATAGGAAAAAACCCAACTATTTTCAAGAGCAATCTGCTTTAGGGGGCAAATTGGTGCTGATATTAGGGTGAGTGAAAAGCTGCCCATTCAAAAGCACCAAGAAACACAGAAATGAGGAATGTAGCATTCCATTGGTGTTTCCCCTTGGTATTTATTTTCTCCTTTGCAGTTAGATTTCTGGAGGAATGAGCCATACTCTCTGACTCCCTGCCCTACCTTCCTGACTTTCTAGTGACCTCACCATTTGCAACCAGATTCAACTGAGGCGAGAGGTCTCAAATGTATTAAGTTCATATAAATTTCATGAAGGTCAGTAGCTGAGTTACAAGTGCCAGAGGAATGTCCCCAAAGGACAAGCTGTGCTTTCAGTGTAAGGGCGGTGAGTGCGGGCAGAGACCTGCTGACCACCAGCCACGGGGCCCTGGGAGCTCAGAGCCATGTCACCACCTCCCTGCCCAGCTGGGAGCCATAACCATGGGGAGAGGTTGGTGGCACCCAGGGTGGTACCACCAAGGGAGGTATGGTGGGAGCTAGAGAGGTTTTCTATCATGTGGGAGCAAGAAGGAAGCCCCATGGGCTATGCAGGAAAGCTGGATTAACGCTGTCAGTGAAAAATACAGCATACATCTACTGAAAAATGAGCTTCATTATTTGTTATGCTTATAGAACAACTTGATGTTTTCTTTGTCTTCTTCATCATCATTTAGAAGCATAATGGAAGCTGGGGTGTCACGTTTATTAAGTTAAGTTATCATGTTTAGCAATCTGTTAGCAACACTGGGGCAGTTACTTAAACTGCAAAGGATTAATAGGGAATTACCTAAATTTAACAGGAGAGACACTGAACCTACTGTTGGCAGCAAAGTGATTCCTGCAGATTGTCCAGTCAAAACAAGCTGCTTCCTAGTGTTATAGGAAACAGGATAACTTGTATTGAACAGGATGACAAATAGAATGGAGTGATAATTCTGTTTCACAAGAGCAACAGAGTGATCCCAGCAGTCAGATATATTTTAGATCCTCTCTGGAGCTTTAATTTAAAAATTCCTTCTCTCTCAATGAAGACAATGTATTCTAACATGCTTTACAATTATGCCAATAGGGAAATACGGTGCTTGTCTGACTCTAATACAAGTAACTAAGCTGAAAACAACCAGCCACATCAGATAGCTGATTACAATGTTAATAAAATAATTAATTAAAAATATTCTTCATGTCCTACCCTATTATGAGAATACTTGATAATGTGATGCAAGTAAAAAACCAATCAATTTTAAAATAAAAAGAAATAGAAAAAAAAAGAAATGGAGACAAGTGCAATTTCAGAATGGAACCGATTTGAGAAAGCAACTCAGGTCTTTTTCTGAAAAGACTTTGGAGAAAGGCGTGAAGTGAAACGGATTTCTCAGCAAAGCAAAGGTCCACAATACCTGTCACAAGTCGTTTCAAACTGCTGCACTGGAAAGAATAAGATGGTTGACATAGGACTGTGAGCAAAAAGCTTAATTTCTAGCTTTGAATCCTCATTGTTTGGGCAGATATAATTTATGACTCATGAATCCTGGCAGGACTGATGGTTGTTTGATCTCTATCCTGTAACTCATTCTCTTGTTCACACTTTTCCTTAATTTCTCACCATACTAAATGCATTATTCTGTAAATAATCCCCAGCCTCAGATTCCTCTATTCTATCTCCTCATGTCATACTTCCAGCCTCTACACATACTCAGCACATCATCAGAGATTCTTCTCTGTGATTTATTTCCTCTAATTCTATCATCTTAGATCTTTTCTAGACCAATTTCTGTCCCTTGGACTACAATGGAACAGCTTTCACAAGTCTCCAGAGATCTTTCATAGCCAGATGTCAGACCCACATCCTCTTTGAGCTGACAGTCACTTTCCACATAGCTAGCACTGTTTTTCTTCCTAGAACCTTCTCTACTAAAAGCTTTTGCTCATCCTTCTGGTATTACTGTAGTCTCTCTTCTGATTCATCCATGAGTATTCAGTGAGACATCTCCTCTCCTGTCTTTCTCTCTTTATCTCCACATTAGCTCTGTATAATCTCATTTGCAAGGACAGATGCAACTACTATCTCTATGCTGATGACCCCATAAGTCTGCTTCCCTCCTCCAGGCCTCTATCTGTTCAGCCTAAAATCTTATTTCTGTCTCTCAACAAAACCATTCAATAGGACAGCTTTTTCCCCTTCTCAGGTCTTCACTTGCATCTTCTTTCTTTACAGCCTCATCATTTTCCCTGCCCTCATTAGGTCTGTGTCTATGGTTTGGATCTCTCTAGGTCTTCGCATCCAGGCTAGATGTAAATATTGTCAAGTGTTTCCAGTTATTATTTTTAAGATAATTTCCCTCCTATTTTTCCATATAGCTATGACTCCCACCTGAGAAATAGTGTTTTTTCCAACATGGATACTCTACCATTTGTTCCTCTAGCCTTGGCAATATTTCTTCCAAATACTGCTGGAGGGATCAATTATTTGGCCTGATGTTATGAACATAACCCTCTTGCTTTGAATTGCTCCCTGTGTTTGCTTTCAAGGCTTTTTGTTATCTATCTGTATTCTATTATTTCTTGGTACTGCTCAGCACTGATACATTGACCCCTGCCTCCAAAGTTCACATGATAAGAGCTTCAGTTGTCCTTACCTTGCGTTTTGAAATACGCCTTTGTGTTGTTTCCTTTCCATTTAGCAGAAATTTCTGTCCAGTCTCATTATTCTCCATAAAATTGTTGATTTGATATGATGCCTGCACAAAAACCTTGAACGAATTTGGGCCCCTAACTATCTGATCCCTAATAACAATGTCCTTTTTCTATCTCTCTGTTTATAACCATAGACTCTGTTTCATTTTGTATTGATGCAGAACCTGTCTTTTTCTTGAAGTTTGTAAAACTTAAAATAATGAGGTTTTGGTTCACAGCTGTAGCTTCTGGTACAAATGGTAATAAAATTAATAATTACTAATGTAGGAGAAATATTACGCAGATATATACTGGTAATACAATTAGTAATTACTAATGTAGGAAAAGTATTACACAGATATATACTCCTGTGCAACATATTAACCAGCTCCATAGCACAAGATACTATTTTGAAAGCAAGGAATTACAAGTCTTTCATATATATATATATATATATCCTCTTTCAAAATAATCTGTTGCAAAACTTGTCTATTTTCTGAATTGCCTAGTAACAACTGAGAAAGCAGATAGAGAAGACTCCGAAATGAAGCTGTGACCCTATCCCAGATTGCAAAATTACAGTTGCATGTTTAAAAAAAAAAAGGGGGAGAAATAATCAAGCTATTAAAACATTTTTCAGGTCGACATGGTATCAACACAATGCAGTTGTTTTGTATGGACAGAATATAAATACTACAGAATTCTAAAAGCAGATATTGCAGAAGGCCCACATCCATTTGCTCTAATTTTCCATGATTTGGAACTCAGACTTTACTGGATGTTATACTCATACTTGAAGAGTATTACAGTCATTTAATAATACACTACCATAGCTGTCAGAGGTGTATTTGTAGGGACATTCACCTGAATAAAGCTTATGAACAAAGATGGATGTGATTAATTATTTCTTAGATAGCAAGTCTACTACTAATTCTAATAGGTTAGATTTGTGTAGACCTTTGATCCAAGGAAGGATGACAGATGGAAGACATTTATCACTGTTGCAGAAGTGGGGCTGTGAAAACAATCTCACCCCCATTTGTTTGGTTCTTTATAAAATAACCAAACATGACAATGCAGGTGGTACTACAAGAAGCAAGTGGCAACCAATGCAACTTCATGAAACAGGCAAATCAAAAGAAAGGTTCCGTAACCATATTCAGTTTGGCACAGGAAGAGACATTCTTCAGGCTGCAAGGAGATCACAGAGACTAAGCCAAGCTCCATTCCTAGGTTTAATCTTGCCTATGTTTTGCTGCCTAAATCTTAAGTATCTTGTGTAAGCTATTGTCTATGGCTTCCTGTAATAGTCAATGGGTAAAGAGAGTGAGGGAGGCCTTCAGAAGGCAATTCATTCCACCTGTACAACATATTTAGTTTTGAGTTTAAAGCACTTTTTCACTGCATTATAGGAGGAGATAAATCTAGATGATAAGCTAAATTAGGTGTCTATTTTCCGGGGCTCAAAGTCAGATAAAACCAATTTTTCTACCTACCAGGAAGCAGCAAATTTAGATTAAATTTTGATCACAAAATCAACCAATACAGTTTATTCCAGTTCTTTCTTGCTCTGTTACTTGCTATATTTAGTGCTTAATATATATTTAATATTTAGTATATGCATTTCTTGTTCATTTGGTTCCAGATACTGACATTGTATAACTGCTGTGGGTTAACTATCTCATTTGCAGTCGTTCTTTATAATCAGAATAGGCATCTCATCATAATTGCAAACATAACTACTCTACAGCAGAGGTCTGTGACTAACCCATGAAGTCATTCAATTTTGTACCAATGTGTCACTACACTGTAGCCAATTACATTCTGCCTTCTAATTTTCTGGAAAAGATATCTCAACCAGTTAAAGTCAATGAGATATGTATGCCTTACAGGCATTACTTTAGATACTTCATTTCATTACTAAACAACCATGAAAAAATAATTGGATTTCTTTTGAGAGGTCAAATAGGTAGTAAATTATGTTAATTGGACATGTAGCTAAACTTAAAAAACCCAGTCCAGAACATCTGTACTAGCACGGTTAAAATTTTAAAGGCCATACTCAGCAACAGCCTAAGCAGGTGCAATGCTTCCTTGCATATGGAATAGCTAGAAATGTTTTTAACAGATGCTGTCAAACATTGTCCTGCCTTTGCAAAAGAACTAAGGGAGTTCGCGCGGGAAACCCTGAGGCACATGTGCTAAACATATTCAGTGGGACAGCTGAATACTTTTTCACTTCTGCGTGATAGTTTGCAAGATAGTGGTTTCAATCTTCTTTCCAACTTAAACCCAGGCAATTTCTCTTTGCTACAGGGTTGTGGTTTAAGATTTTGTGAAAAATGTTAATAATCAGCTGCTGGAGAATGTCATACTTCCTCTTTTATAACCAGCTGACCTTTAGGTCATAGCCACAGTTCTTTTCTTTCATATGACTGAGGACTTTTAGTTTGTGTAGCCTAAGGAAGCCTATAACAATAAAGGAGCAAATTGCCCTGCAAAAAGTAGAATATTTTTAGTAGTTATTTAGGTCTATGTTTATTATTATGTCTGTATCATTTGCCTCTTTGCTTTAACTTTCTTGATAATAAAAGCTTCAATCCATTTATAAATTAACTGAATGCACAGACAGAATACAGATCAGTAATGTACTCACAGAGGTGTAAAAATTGGCATCATCTGATTCAGCCTAATGTTTAGCGTGTCTACTGAATAATAATGTCTTCTACATGAAGAAATTATGTAATTTCTGTGGTTTACAGTTCATTTAAAAAAAATTCTTAAAGTAGTGGTTTGTATTAGGATATGAAAAAAAATGTTTCAGATAGATAGAATCATAGACAAATCAAATCTTTGCCTCGGGCCTAAATTAAGTTTGGACCATAATACTTTTGAATTTAAAATAGTTTGAAAGCTTAAAAGGAAAATAAAAGGAACATATTTTCTGACTTTATTGTTTGGTCCAAAGAAAAATTCAAATTACACACCCCAGCTTAGTAACAAATTACTCAAAAGTCTCTTTGTCTAGGTGACTTCAAGAGAACCAAATTAAGATGGCCTTAAAATATGTGATGCTACCCAATTAGTTTGGACATACTGATTCCTCTGTGTTATCACGACATCTCCACCCATAAAAATTTGGTCCTATCAAAGTTGGGAAAGTTTTACCATTCACACCAATGAGACCAAGATATTATACCTGTTATTTCTTGGCTAAATGCTGCCAAGTTTGAAAATCTCAAGAGGGACTTTTGTTCGTGGGTATATACAGTGTAACAACTTTTACACGTTTTCAGTTACTGTAGTCTTTCACCTAGTTTCCCATTTATATGCTTGTACATCCTTGTAAAACACCCGAGTATATTTATATCCATTTTATCAGTTAAGGAAGCAGAAACACTGAAAAGCAAAACAGCTGGCCTAAGATCAAAAAGGTTAGGCAGGAACAAAGACCAAATTGGCCACAGACGCTTTTATACTCCAACCACCCAACAAATTCCCAACTTCATTGCTGTACGATATTCAACAGGTGAGATCTAGCGTCACTCTTCTGGAACTCTTCAGTGACACAAAACTGAACCCTGGAAACTACCTCTCTAAATGTTTGGCTGTAAATGATTTTCAGAATGGACCAGCAAATTAAATCATCAACCATTTTCCATGATAGAAGACTTGTATGTTTTCAAGTAAGAAGTTACACTTCATAGTACATACTGAAATTATGAAGTACCAGTTACCTTCCAAGTGGAAGGTCTCAAACTCTAGGATCACCAGTGACTGTGGTCCCTGGTCTATGATATAACTGCAGTTCAAGTTGTTATCATACTGACTAGGGTAGTTAGGAGAGACGATACGACCTGCAGGGCTGGTGAAATTTACTCCGCATCCTGCAAACATAAATAAACAAGACACAGTTATAATCCAGGTGATAACATCATTCCGGTTTTGCATTGAGAAAACCAATAATGTACACAAGGACCTCATCTCTCCTTAACAGGCTGGTCAAAAAAACAGGGAGAGTAGTATGTATCATGATAGCAAAAGTAGGTCTTACACATACACACAGCAGTGGTTTTGGGAAAAACAGGGCCTTCCTGCCTACAGCTTCACACAGTAGCTTGGAGTGTCTTGGATAAGACCAGGCCATAGCCCCTCAGCCCACTGAACAGAAGGGCAGAGCACTGCTGTTCTTATGGGTTTGGAGCCTGCACATTTCAAAATCCCTTAGTACATACAAATGTAGCTGAATTGGATGTGGCGTTACTGGGGGGACATCAGCAGTTTAGCCTCGTTTGAAAATGCCCGTGTTACCCAAGTGGCACCATTCTTCCTTCGTGCCTGACAGCCAGGAGGATGCAGTCTGCTGCAGGGCCATCTCTGGGTTGCTTTGCTATATGCAGAGGCAGGACAGGTTTGCCACCCAGAACTTCTGAAGCACACAGAACTGTTCATTTTCATGGAGCTCCTTCTGAGCCTAATGATTGCATGGCCTCGGGGTTTCTCTTTATTTTAAGCCACAGGCTTAAAAGAGTGTAGTGCACAGTGAGATGCTGGTATAAGATTAGGAACAGACATATGAAGCCTGTGATTGTCTCCACTAAGAGGTTGTTAGTTGTTACTGACGACATTAGTGCAGACATTATAAAAACAAAATCAATTTCAGTTCAGAATTCTGTATACTTCAATAGTGTCTTCATCTAAGCACTTAATTTCTCACTGTTTTAATCTGAATCCAGTGAAGGGAAAGTGGTTTCCTTTAGCAGCATCCTACAAAAAAACCCCAAACAACCAATGGCAATTGAGCACTGCCCTCTACACTTCTGGTGGGTTTGACCCTCACAAAGCACATACTGTGGTTAAAGAAATGGAGAGGGCCACCCAAGAAATGCCACTTGACCTACATGAAATGCAAATACAACAAAGCAAAGCAAAGCGAAGGCCAGAGCAGGTGGTGAGGAGCAATTTCTTCTCCTGAGAGCAGTTTATGTGAAGGGCATGGGCTACACCATACACAGGAGAAATTACCACAGTTCCAGCATGTGCCTTGAAAAGAAGAACAGAGATAAAAATTCTACAGGAGGAGCAGATCCTTTTTCCTTTTTAAGATTATAGGTTTAGCTTCCAAGCAGTTTAACTACAGAGAAACAAATTCTAAAAATTTAAAGCCTATTCATTTCTTGTCCGCACACTGAAAAGGCAAAGGTGGCTAAAAATAACTACAAAGTTACAACTGCATGGAGGATCTTTGGCAAGTCCAACACTGGAGCACACGGTAGCTCCATTGCATTCAGTAAGGAAACTCTTGGTTTCAAAAGCTGGGCAGAGGCTTCAATGCCTTGTTGGACTGATGTCTGAATTGCTACACACAGATCAAACTAATCCAAAATGGACCAATAGAGCAGCCATCTGGCTTTAATATTACTTACTGCTTATGAAAGATGCAGAGAAACCTGGCCCAGGAGCATCCTGAGACTGAAATACTGTAGTTATCACATTGTTTGGAGCAACAACAGGATCAGGAGCTGAACTTCCACATCCTGTGGTTAACAAAGCTGCTGCTTCTTCATCATTTCCTCTCCACACCTGACAAGCCCAGATTGGAAACAGTTTAGTGTTTCAAAGCCCATGTAGTTTGTGGGAACCCACCAGGAATTGCATATGCAATTGTTCTTTCCATAAACTTAGCGTAGGAGTCATCTCACACTGAATCTTAGAGATCTAAATTGGGGGTAATCCCTCTCCATTCACTCTACGGTCAGTGGAGACAAAAAGACTTCTCCAAGGAGTGAATCACAATTAATAACTTAGGTTGCTGGGGACCTCTGGAGGGTATCTGGACGTCACTTGCTCAAACCCCTGCTGATAGCAGAGCCAACATAGATCAGGTTCAGGGAACCAGAGAAAAACATTTTATGCACATCGTTACCTATCTCCATTTCGTCTCTGCTAACTTATCTCCATACACCCTATGAATATGAATATCTGTGTATACAATGAATTATTAAATGCAATCCTTATATTATTCATAAGTCAATAAAAACCAAAGCTATCATGCTAGGGTAATATAGAGGCATCAGACTGGAAGATCTGGATCCTTAATATCTAGTCTTGCTAATCAAAAATTATTCCAATTTTTTGTTATGTTACATTCACTTGTTCAATGACAACTATCAAATCACGTAGAGAGTTAACAAAATAATATGATTCACAAAAATATCATAAAGAAATATATATATATATTACTTCAACTGTACCAAGAGCCAATTTAAGTTCAATCAAACCATGCATTCAAGAAGCACATGCAGGTTTAGGTAGGTATTTCAGTGAAACCCTCTTCAGGTAATTACTTAAACACGTACTTGAGGCTCACAGTTTAAGCACTGAATTTCAACACACATATAAAATGAAACATAGGCATGGATGTTTGGTGCCTCTGAGTGCTTAAATAGTTTCCTGAATCAGGATGTTTATTGCCGAGGATTTAAAACGTCTGCTTCAAGAAAAAAGAAAAAAATTATTTACTCCGATAATAAATTTATTCTTCATTGTTGTGTTTGAACAGGTTTTTTACTGGTACTTTATACTAAAAATATATTTTAAAAATAATATTTGATTTTTAAAAGAATGTGTTTGAGAGAAGTCTAGTGGCACTAGAACAACCACATGAAATTGTGATTGCTCTAAGCAACCATCCTAGAAAGGGTTACCCAAGGGTTAGTCTGTAAGTGTTAGGCATGTGAATCACCTCATTCATCTGGCCAGGTGTTTGAGGCAATGGATGCTTAAATGATTAATATAAACAGTCTATGGCCTGGCCAAGATTTTGCAAAGTCACTATTGATTTTGGATTCCTCTTTTTTCTTGCTCAGCTTGGAATGAATGGAAAAAACTTACACCTGTTCCACATTTTTTCATACCCAGACATCTTCATACTTCTCAAACTGGACATTCAGAAATGGAGGTGGACATCACCAAAAATTTCAGATTTTTTGCTATGGAGAAAAACTCCAGTTGACGTAGTTTTGACCATGTCATTTAGGACAGTTTAGAAATTTGAAATTAAATCACCTTAACTGGGTGGCATTAAGACTTTCATAATAGTAAAATGTATTGTAACATATTACATCAATTAATCAGTGGAGCAGGCTATGAAAAGACAACTCTAATAGTATTTTTTTCTACAGCCTTAAAAAATGAGTGCAGCTGTAGTTTGTAAGTTAGTAGGTACAGCTGCTCAAGTCTTCCTACATGTCAAATTATGTTTGCCCTTTATTTCAAGTGGGAGTTGTACTGCTGCAGAGAAACTGAGGACAAACCCACTGGATGTATGCCAAATGCCTGAGAAAAAAATGACACTGAAAAATTCAAAGCATGTCCACTCCATTCTATTGCTTTGAAAACAAGTGGCTCTTGACAACCTATGAAAGATAAGAATGCTATCTTTGTTTTTTGAGATTAAAAAAAAGAATTAGTGCAACTTGGACAGTTTATACACTTATAAAGAAGTTTTGTAGAATTATAGTGTCACATTCCTGGTTTTTTACTCACTGGAGTAATTGAAAAGGTCTTTTTATTACACTATATTTTCTCATTATTTCCTGGTTCTGAAGTCATAAGTAATTTTTTCATATTTTTCATTTTTGGGGCAGCATGTATAGTGGTGGGGACCCTGCTGGAGGTGGAATTTCAAGAACTGATAAAAATTAAAAATATATACAAGCTAGTTCTCAAGGCATACAGAAAATTGACTGGACTTCATACAAGGACTTCAGTTTATATTTCCTGAATTTTATGCCTTGACAATCCTAACCATGACAATTGCAAAACAGGATTCTGGAATCATGACTTCTTAAAGCACTGCTCTGCTGATCTAATACCAACAATTATTTTACCTTCACATAACTGTTCTGGCAGCTTCCATCACTATCTGGAATCTGGAAGTTACTGTGGAAGTTCATCTCCAAGTGTTTGCTTTCATGCGTAATGATGGTCCATGTGCATCTGGTGTTCATGGGAAAGTTTTGAGGCCAATGAGGAGACTTGATCATACCGCTATCTGAATGAATGATTCCACCACATCCTGGAAAAAGTAGCAACAGGTGGGAGAAATGTTCAAATATTTCCCGTCGGTGTCAGCTTTGAATGATTGCTTGCCTCTGTGGCTGCAAGAGTGAGAGACGAAAGCCCTGACATCCACTCAAACTTCATTTACCCCTCTTTTAATTAATGTTCCTTCTCCCGCCTCTGCAGCAGGGAGGTAGTTACACTCTAGGGAAGGACTCTCTCTGTACTTAACTTTCTCTTCACAAGTTCCTTCTCCTTGCCAGTTCATAACCTTTTGCTCTGGTGGCAATTAGAAGTGAGTATTGCTTAGAGAGAGAGTAAGGGTCAGAAATACATTAATGAGGAGCTTCTCTCAAGACTGTGCACGTTCTTTCCCACACCCCACAGCATGCACATCATGACTGACAGCCATTCAGGAAAGCACCCTAGGGAAGAAACCTCAATCTACTGCTGAATCCTTTTTTTTTCTCACTCTGCAACATGTGAATATTGCAGTTCCACATGTGAATCTACTCAAGCTACATCCGTTTACCCAGGGCAAAACGGTGACTTCTCCTCCAGCCCAGGCAGCCCTGTGGATCTCAGTGGGATTATGGAGAGGGCTGACAAACATGCCTTTAAAAATTGTTAACAGATTCATTTATAAGGAATAGCTAGTCATGGCTCTGTGGCAGCTCATGTTCTTATACATAATAAGTTTAGTTAATTTGAAACATACTTGCAAATACCATGCCAAGAATAATTTACTAGGGCTATGTGGTACAGTACTAGCAACCCATTATTATTTCAGAGACGATGTAGTAACAGGATGAATAAAGAGAAAAAAAAGGCTTATAACATTCTCTTTTTTTCCTTCTTTGTTAAAAAATATATATTAGCTTTAAAAGGAAGATTTTATTTTTCATTCTTCTATGTTAGAATGGCAATTGTGTTTAGAAGGATATGAGGCCAAGTTTTGCTCATACATGCAGAATGTAAACCCAGAGATTCTCAGTGGACAAATGAGAAGAAAGCTGAGGAAAGGAAATGAGGTATATAAAAAAAGAATTCTTCTTTCACAGAGAGAATACTGACTATGCACATTGCATGTGTATGTTAATGTCTACTACATCATTGAAGAGTGGCCTTTCTTGCACATGAAATCCCAGTGACAATAGGGAACAGTGTCAAAAACCTGCGTGACAGTGTATATTCACACAAGCATGGGCTATTGATATATTTAAGAAGGCATTCCATCAACTGACCTGACTGTGTGAATATTGCTAGATCATTAACTGGTGGAAAGCTGATCAGCATCAGCCAGAAAGTTTGCAGCTGGAGGTGACACTAGGAAACACATTGCCAGCTCTGTACTGAGGTAAGAAGGCACAATGAATTCTGCCCTGCCACCAGCCAGCACATCTACACTTGCCTTTAGTCATCTCCTGAAGGACAGTGTGCAGATGGTGAGCTACCTTTCCAACCCCCCTTCCCCAATCCAGAAAGATGATAATTTCAACAGAAGGAAGGTAGCTTTTTAAAATGTGCCAATTCCATCCTGCATGTGTACCACCTTCAAAAGTGTACCAACATCTCCACTAAAGTGGAAGAGTTTTAGACTGTTGTCACATGTGCTCTTTGAGAAGTTCTGTCTGCCCCTCTGTTTTGAAACTTACCTCTTTCTAGTTTTAAGTGTTTAAACCAAATCAATCTGTGAAACAATTGTACTCAAGATGTGAAATGTCTCATAGTCACTGACAATAGATGCCACTGCTGGGAGGATAATGGGCATGATATCAATTTACAGACATCAAGAAACTGCCAGTGGGAGGCTTAAAAAGTACAAAATCAGTCCAAATTTCATTTCATTGTGTGAGATCAGACAACACTGGTTTAATAGTTGACTTTTTTAGTGCTGGCTTCTCTCAGGAATGCTGAAGATGTTGGCATGTATTTCTGTTGTTCTTTAATGCAAACTTAATTAAAGAGGAGGAATCCTATTTCATTTTGTGGTTGAAAAATGCTATTTAGGCATGATGTAGTGCATGATGTTAGACCTGGAAAAATCCATATTTTTTCTCTTACCTAGAGATTCTGCTGTCCATGTTGCATAAAAACCACCTCCTTGAATTGAGTGGTCAGAGTTAAAGATGATGACTAGCTTGCTGGAACCAGACCGAATAGTCCCAGGGGATGTGTTTCCACAATACTTTCCTATGACAGGAGACCCAGGAGAGCCGCCATTGAGGATAGTAACAGAGTCCCACTTACAACGGGAATGATTTTCAACATGGAAGGCTGTAAAAGTAAGCTGCAACACACAAAAGCGACATTCAGAAGCTAACACCAGACACACTAGTGGAGTGGTTGGAGCAATTCCATCCAGATTCTGTAGCCATCCTAGCACAATGATTTCTGGGTATGCTCAGAAATCTGACCCTCAGTTCACCTTGATGCTTTCCTGCAAGTATTGCTTCGAGTCTTGCCACTATAAGTAACAGCAACTACTTAGCATGAAGACAGAAATGGAAGAGGAACACACAGGTTCAAAACTGGCATTATTGGGACTTAACCATATGTTTGAAGCTAAGTATGTGGTTCAAAATGGTCTTGAATATGTACAGGTGTTGAACCACTTTCCTGCTCTCCAAGCTTCTGGTCATGAAATCTGAAGTTGCACATTCAAATACAAGTAGCTATGTAAGCCGAAAGCCTTGGATTTTTTTCTTCCTATTATTTTTAATCAGAATACTTAAAAGTTGCTGAAAAGAATGCTAGTTTCCATTAAATCTGAGAGAAACAGTTTCATGTTTGGTTCCTGTGGGCCTGGATGCATCACATAAATAGACTGGGCTAGGCAGGCAGCTTCTGACCCTGTCTCCCTCCCACACTGATGCTGTTTGTCCTTGGAGCGATATGCACACAGGTGGGATTTCCAGTTCAAAGATTTAGATTGCTGACCTAGTAGACTCCTGGATTTGTTGATGTTGAAATATTGATGTACACTAATGACTGCCTGGCCCTCTTCCAGTAAGTTTTTTTTACCAGTTCTAGGATTGGGATCTTTGTGGAAAAGTTTAGCAAATACATAGTACTTCTTCCTGTAACTTCTGTGTGTATTCATTTCCAAAAGAACTCTGCCTGAGGCAAAGGCCAAATACAAATTTAGCTCAAATGGTTTAAGTTCAGATCTTTACCAGCAACTGAAACTGGCAGCTTATACTGGAAAAGTTTAGTCTGCCTTCACTGAGGGATCTGCTACTCAGTTCTTTTAAGATAGAAATCTACTTACATCTGATCAAGACTAGTTCTGCTTTAAACAAATTCGTGGATTAAATAGAAATTTTGTGTGCTACTAAAATAATCCTGTATTCCCTGAAGTAAGAACCTAGGCAGTGGTCAGAACATCACGTAGCAGAATAATTAGGACTATGAGTTTGCATTTCTAAGAAACACCTTGTAGTTGTAAATAAGGAAAACATGATAGGGAAATTAGTGAAAAACATCACATATGAAAATCTGCAATGTGTCTTTACAAAATTGCTTTTCAGATATTTTTCTGACCTGGACTGCAAATGTCACTGATTAGACATGTTCTCCAAAGGATCAGTCAAATAAGTCAGTGAGTGAAGTTTAGCACTGCTTGATCATAAAGGTGCTTACACTGGTCTCTCAGCAGTTTGGCTCAAGAAAGTAGCACCTCAGGCAGTCCATTAATAATTGCTGGGAAATAAGAGTAGCATCTCATTGATGAGATTTGTACCAGCAATCATATTATCTTCCAGACTAACCATTAAGACACAAAAGTAACTTTCTAGTGGCTTGTAACTTTCTTGCAGAGATGAAAAAACTTCAGCCTCATATTTGTTCTCATGATACTGAGAATACCCATGCACATCTAACGACATGATTTATTTTAGTTTCCTAAACGTAGAAAGTAATTTTTTAAAGGAAAAGTGAGTGCTATGTTTTGAGGTCAAGTTAGACTAGGATCCTTCTGCTTTTCAAAAAGCACAATCATCTAGTTTGGTTGTGTTACCTTCATTTCCCCCTGTTTCTTAGATAAGGCTGATGGGGAGATGTTTCATTCTTCCACATTTCTGATTTTCCAAATTGTCTCAAACCTGTTCCTCAAGACTTAGAGGGTGTTTCTCACACTGCTAGCTGCTTACACAATCATGACATTGTGTTACTCACAGTGATGGTTTCACCTTCAGAGGCTTCCAACAACCAGGAGCAGCGATTCAGATTGCTGTAAGGTTCTGGGTAGTTAGGACTTGAGATAACTCCCCTTTCACCTGACTGTATACCACCACAGGCTGAAGAAAAAAAGTAACATTTCAATACATTTTAGTAACTGAACACTATAATCAAATGAGTGGAAGATTATTCAGCTTGTAACTGCACTAAAATATGTTTAAGTTGGACTGATATAGGTAAGGATGAACAATTTCTCTGAGAAAATCCAAGTTTTAAAATCTGTCATTGAATAGTGAGTAAGCAGATGTAATGACCTTGAAACTTTGCATTTATTCTGATACTTAATATAGCTCTGCAAAACCTTTGCCAGCTGACACAGCTGCCTCTTCCACCTTAACTTCCATTTATTTATCTCAGACTCCTAAGCAAACCAGTGCCATTCTTGGACCAACACTATCAAGTCAAAAACTTGCTGATGTGTCTAGATAAGCACCAAGGCTAAATCCAGCTGTGACAGGAAGAATAGTTGTGCTGGCATGTAAATGGCAAAGTGGTGTAATTTGCACTGATATGGCTTTAAGTGGATTTCAAAATGAGTGCAAAGGTTCAACCAGCAGAATGCATTTCAGCCACTCTGGAGGCCTATTTGAAGTAAGTCAAACTTGGCTGGTGTTACCTGTTACATCCCTATTCCCAAGAGCAACTGGCTGTTCTGAGTGTTGCACTGCATTGCAAAACCTCAAATGCAGTTCAGGGAATGGGAACAGTGAAGCAGCAAATAAATCTGAAAGTTCAATTGCTAGCATATGTTTGCTTTAGATAGATATAAATAGTGGCAGGTACTGTGTAACTTTTGAGGACCTCTTTGAGAGTTAATCCCATAGTGTGTATTCTCAGTATCACCAAATGAATGGCAACACTCCCTAGAAGTGCCTCACTCAGCAAGGGCAACAGTCTATCAAGCCATTTACCTTCAAATGTGTAATGGGCCAAGAATCCTTTATCTTCTGTGTTTTCATCACTTACAAAGTGTACCCAGATCTGGGGGGCAGCTATGACTAGTGGCACAGATGGTGCAGCCTGACCACAAAGTCTGGCTATTAGCTCTCCATCAGCATCCCCTGAGTAAAGAAAGAAAAAAAAAAAAAAATTTTTGAATCCTAAAAGAGCTACAATAATGTAAAGGAATTCATAGGGCAAACATGCATTTTGTTTTGACTAGAAAACAGAGAAAAATACATATCACACTTAATAACTGGCTATTTGTTATGGGTATAGGTAGAGTGCTGCAGTTCATTGCTGGGATCTAAATCTCAACAACAAGGAAGTTCTCTCCAAAGCTGTATTAATGATCCTGTTAATATCTTGGGCTCCTTCTCTCCCCTCCCTGCCATGCTGCACACTTTCATTTTATATGACTCATCAGACCCGAAAACACAGAAAGTGCCCCAAAACTGCAAACGTTTTGGGGCAGAACAGTGGGAAAAGATGGCCCAAGGACCTGATCATGAGGAAGCCTATTAGGCCTATGTGTTTGTGACATCCTCATTAAAGTCAACAGGAATTTTGAGTTTTCTACCATATAGTGATGTGCTTCCTCCGTGAACAAGCTGTCACTGCTGTATTAATAGTGGGCATCTCTTTCCTAGGGAGCTCAACATACTGTTACCTGTATGGCAAAAAATGCTCAAATTTGCACATCATTTGCTCAAATCATTGAAACCTAAAAGGAAAGCACAACACAGGACATTGCACTTCTGTGACACTGAATGTTTGCTCATGTTGGTGTAAGCTCTTATCCATCACATTGGTAAAAGTATCAGCTTCTGTTTATTCCTGACATATTCTCAGGAAAAGGAAAATAAGCATAATGGTGCTCCTCACAACATCCAGGCAACACCATGGCTAAGTTTGTTCTCTAATAACAGCAGGCTGCTGGTCTTCAGAGTCTCCATTCAAAAGCAACTCCTAGCTCCATGTGGAGTGGCAGGCTGTTCTTGTGAAGAAAAGAGTAGAGCAAGAGGAAGAAACTTTGGGCACTCTTCAAAGCACTTTCACAGTTATTCCAAGTAACATGGCTGAGTAACTTTATCTTGCTGTCATATACAGTGACACAGCCACCATTTGAAATGCCTTGAAGCACAGGGATAAAAGGTGGCATATAATAAAATTCTATTAATGTAAATTACACAGAGAAATGCTGAAACCTGTCTTGTTAACATGCACTAAAAATGATAGTGAACTGTACAAGCAGAAGATGTTCATGATAAATTATGGCTTGGGAAAATATAGTACTATCTATTTTGAGCACTAAAATGTGAAGTGTACTCCTTGTTTTTTGCACTTCTTACACAAGGTGATTGACTATGTGACAGATGTGACCCAGGTTACTCAGTCTCTACAGTGTGAAAAATGACACCAATAACTGCTTTCAAGAATGGCCAGCTGGCCAGAGCTCTAGACTGTTGATAAGCAGAAAATGTAACCAGAAAGACTGTGCTGTAAGATTTGGTTCAAACTGAGGGAATGGTCCAAAAGACAAAATCAAGAGTCTTCCACAAAAGCCAAAAGTTAGGAGTACATTTCACTGCAGCAATATGCTCAACTGTACTACCATGTACAGACTATGTGCACATGCCTGATAATTTAATAACTTAATATAAAGCCTTATTCTAAGAAATTTGAAATATCTATTTTACCTTTTTAGATTAAAAATTTCTCAGTGAATAAACAAAGTCAATTCCACTTTTTTTTTTCATTCAATACCATTAAGTGTGTTGCATGGGTAACTCAAAAGAATTTTACACATCTCAGTTTCATTTGGGGTCTCTCAGGTGACTTACTGTTGAATTGGACCTTTCTCCAATTTCACATCTGCTGTGTTGAGAGTCTTAAACAGCACCTGGCTGAGGTTAGTGATATTTTGCACTATTTGGATCTCAGTGTTAATTAAATGTTACTTGTCCGTGTACACAGCTGAATTAGGGCATTCTGCCTTTGTCATGACACTGGTTGTGAAACTGAAGATCCATTAATATGGCCAAAATGAACATTACTATTTAGATGGCAAAGCTGTGTAGAGCAAAATAAGACTACATTTTTGACTCTTTCCTTTGATTTTATTGCCTGGAGGCCTGAGGTTCACAGTAAAGTGAGAGTAGTGGGAACTAATGAGTAATGGAACAGATATATTTTATTATTTGTTTCTCTGAGTTCTCTTTCTATTATTTCCCAGCTCCAGTGCATACATGGGAGGGAATTGTTAAGCTACGCAGCTATGGATGCTTTGGCTCTACAGGGGACAAACCGATGCTATACAACTAAGAGTTCTTGTTCAAATTAATGCAGAAAAGGATGTAACAGATTCCTGGTCTCAATCCCCCCCACACCTTTCAGAAACGATCTCCTCATAAATTAGAACCTGCTCTCCCTATTGGGACTCACAGATACAGCCTTTCAGTGAAGAAGACAGCTGGAGTTTTCATACTACACTTGGCATTAGCTGAGTGACTTTCATATGACATTTCCAGTTGCTTGTTCTTATGGATAGCTAAAGATGCTCAAATGTGCAGAGCAATTACACATGCATTCATCCTGTGATTGTTTTCCTTTTAAATGCTTTAGTCTGTATTTTGTGATAGAGTCTCACAGGAAATATGGATTTGGTTTTGGAGAATCATCTTAAGAGTACAAAAGTGCAGTATGAACTGGGTATTCAGCCCAGAGGCTATGAATAATTAAAACATTCTTTACTCCACTCCTGCTGTCCCTGGAGATATTTTGGGAGCAGGGAAAGAATAGGCTGTGGGCCAAATAAATTGTTTTGATGACTCCCACTTCTCCTGGCTGCCATCTTTCAAGGGAGATGAAGTGAAATTTGTATTGTCCCCTGTAAAGAGAGAGTCAGGTGTGTATTGCAACCACCAAAACAATTTATCCCCCCAAAACACCTATCCAGTTTTCCATTTTCTCCCCTGAAAGAAAGGGTGACTAAATCCATGCATCCATTGCTCTGGCAGTGAAATCCCACTCCTGGTCTAGGAGGCAACATGGAAGGCATGCATGTGAACACTCTCTCAAATGTACAGATCCTACAACAATCACTGTCTGCAAATATACAGGAACAAGATTTGGAAGAAACACAATTGCATAGCTGGAACCTTGATAGGCTTAATCCATTCTCCCGCTGAACATACAAACCTATTCGTAACTCTAGGTAGTCATACTGGCAGTCCTGGTGATGTTCCAAGTGGAAATCCTCAAAAGAGATATATATGGATGAATTATAGTGGGAGGGGTTTTCAATGGTCCATTCACAGTTCAAGTTACTTGTGTAATTTTTGACACCATCATAACCAGGAGAAGAGAAATTGCCACCTGCATGTACCATCAGGGTTCCACCACAAACTGCAGAAACAAAATGCAATTTTTTAAAAAATAGCAATAATTCTTGTATGAAGATAAATCTTGCCCCTATTTATTCTGATATGTGCATGTCAGCAAGCATATGTACTGATTAGACCAAAACTTTTTCCACCTTCTTCCTTTTTTATAATTTACTGCTGTGTACAAAAGAATTCTTGCCTAATGTCCTGGAATTTATTGGCAAGCCTTGAAAAACACATGTGTAAATCAAAGAAACAATTATTCACAGTATCAAATAAAATATTTCAGCAGCACCATCAATACAACAAGCATTATTTAACATTTTGATAAAATCCCACTGCAGCTGCAGTTCAGTATTGCTCAGCCCTACCCATTACCTAATTCTAGACTTGAGATTTTTCTGGAACATACCCTCAAGAGCAGTACACTCATGCTACAGTAGATATTTGGGGGGGAGTTGGAAAACTAAGTTCAAAAGACACAAGGCTGTAGTAGTAAGGCTCTGCCAGCTGCCTCCTCTCTGGAGGCTGAGCTTGCAAAAGTAGGTTAGCTGCACTCTTTCACAAGCTACAATAAATTTATTACCCCCCTGAGTAATAAGGAAGCACTTGAATTATTCAAGTTGTCTATGGCACTATGCTTTTTTGATCTTTTCATGGAATAAGGCCACTTCAGACCATGTCTTACTCAAGACTAAGTACATAACAATAAATCAGTAGTGAGAGTAAGGACTGTGATATATAACAGAGGTTGTTCTTTTAATTTGAAATTTTAATATAACAGGCACATGAAGTCCGTAGCTCCCAGACATTCCCCATTTTTTTACATCCTTTCAACTAATTAAAGGTATGTGATCTACTCCCACCAAAGAGATGTAAAAGACAAAAAAAGATATCAGAGGTTTGTTGTTTGTCTAGGTAATTCTTTGACTTGCACCAGTACTTTAACTATGAAATGACTCACCAAAGATCAAACAATTCAAAAACACACACTACCTGCATCTTCACTAGACGTGTATGAGACACTGAAGCCTCTGGTTGCATGGGACATATCTGTCACCAAAATTACTTTCATTGTGTTTCCAGAGGATTTCACCTCAGTGCCTGGATTTACCTCACCACACAGCTTGGCCAGCTGGGGAGAGTTCTGTCTGAGGCCATTGTAAACCTGTTGGGTGAAAATAAACTCTTATGAGATCAAAATACAGTCTTATGAGCATGTTCTGTATCAATTAACAGTGCTTCACATCTTTAATACAAGGTTCATTGATGTCCATCACAGCAGGTTAGTTCCCAGATCTACTCAAGACACTGAACAAACTTCCATTGCCTTGAGTAGATGAGGCTCTGAAGTAAAACATCAAAAATACCTTGCTTATTTTGGCAAAACACAAATATATGCCCTCTCTCTCTTTCTTTCTTTCTTTCTTTTTTTTTAAAAGAAATTGAAACAGTTTTATTTGGAAAAATACTGTATTTTAGCTCAATATTTATATCTTCAATCACTTCATAATGTCAGCTGCTGATCATATTCATTCCGTTTCAAACAATCATCTTTGTAGTCTTGCTAAAGCCAACATCAGCTTTATCAAAAATCTCCTCCAAAATATTTGGTGCTGGTGGGTATTTTTGATTAGTTCAAACATTTCACTTTCTGATGAACCAGATGTATTTTGCAGTTTCTTTCATACAGCCTTTAGCCTAGGAGTTAATTTCCTTCTTTCTACTACTATCTCAGCAGTGCAAGCGAGGCAGAAGTGAAGCTTCCCACTGAGATTTGGAATACATTAAAGTGCTGAAGGCACAAAAGCTGGCAGGACAGAGCTTCCTTTAAGAGATCATTACTTCATTAATCAATAAAAAGCCAGCTCCCCACGGTTTGTCTAAAGCATCTGTGAAAGAAAACAAGGGGAAGATCATCTACAAATCACAAGGGAGAGCTACTTCCCCCCCCCAGTTTTGCATGGGCTAATTTCTGATGATACTGAAGCTACTTCTTGTGTTTGCACTGCTAATCTGAACAAATAGGAAACTAAACTAGATCTTCCATTCTTGCAATTTTGTAGAGGAATCATATTTTTGAGGCATTTGTACGTCTGACCAGGTCCAGTTCTGTGTGCCAGGTTTGGGGTTTTTTTGTTTTTTTCACTAAATAACCAAAAATCTAAAATAACAATGATAAAATAACCAAAATCTATCTTTTAGGAGATGGGGGCAATAAATAGGTAGAATTTCCTGGGGTTTCCCTTTCTTTCTTTCAGAATATGCAAGGTCCAACGCAGTAGCAGCTGTTTGTTTCAATCTCTGGTTTTCTCTCTTTCTTTTCTTTTTTAAATTGACATCAGTAAGTAACAACAGCAGTAACAACCTCCAAAGTCAAAAGAGACCTGGAAGTGACTGACGGACTTACTGTCCACAGAGAAGAGACATTGAAAGCTTTCAAAAACCCCAGAGCTTTTTTCCATAATAGATAAAGAGCCAATTCCAATTATTTCTTCAAGTCCTCCCCTCTGCCTGGACCACAATTCCAAAATTTCCATACTCTAAAACAAGCAGATGAGTTTAGACGCTCTACAGAGCTAACTTTCTCTCATTTATCTGTTTTCCATGGATTAAATTATGTTTTGTCTTAAAATCAGGTGTAGACCTACAAATGACATTTCAGCTCTATTATGTCCATTAATGCTCCATAAAGGGATTAGGAAGAGCATTTTCTGCCTCCATGCCCAATACTCACAGCCACATAATCTGATGAGCACCTCCAGTGTTCTTCAGTTTTCATATCATTAAAGGTTAGAGTCACACGTCGGCCTTCCTCCACTGTGATCCTCCATTCACACACTCGATTATGTGGGTATAGGTTGGGATAGTTGGGTGAAGTAAATGTTCCAACAGGGGCAGTAAAATCCCCACCGCATTCTGAAATACGCAAATATTGGGACACTTCTTAAAGCATTGCTTATAGAGTTATAGCAAAAAAACATTGATAATGCAAGAAAAAGAGATCCTGAGAGGTTGCTTTGATGTGCCTATCCTGTCCATATGTTTATCTAAACAGCTAAGTTCCTGCCAGTCTTTATCACTTAGCCATAAATGTAGTTGAATATTAATTAACCATAGCAGCTCCTTTTAGTCTAATTATTAATATTCCCTTCTCTGAAGGGCTCATGCCAGGCTTCAGAAGCCTGAGTGACCCACAGGCTTTGATGTCAAGTGATACAAGCCTCTAACTGTGGCAGGACTGAGACATTTCTGCCTTTCAGATCACTGGGCAGAGCTACACAGAACGAGCAGGGTCTTAAAGTGGGTGTTGATGAAGGATGTCTTTTTTCTCTGCTGGTTAACAGAGGTAGAGAAAAACTTTCAGGGATTTTAAGCAACACTTTTTCAGTACAGTTATTTTGTGGTTTTCCTATCTTTGTTATGCATATCAAATTGTGCTCTGAGGAAAGAACACGAAAAGTCTTGGGTATAGAGTGCGTTTTTCTTCTGAGACTAATGGTATAAATTTACCAGCTTACAGTTAGTTTCCTTTTAAAATATAGAGATACAGTTTAATGGAGTGCAGTGGGAGATTTAGTCCCTTTCCTCACCCTCACAGACTCCTGCAAAATAGTCTAATCTGTGTATCCACCTGCATTAAATTTTTACTAATACAGTTTCTCTTCTATGGTTGCATAGCAGGGTCCTGGAAGTGGAATAACATTCTTTTGGAGTTTGTTTCCCCGTCTGTTATTTTATTGCAGAAGCGAACACAAAGAATAAGGAAGCTTTCAGCTGAGCTTTTAAATGAGCTGGAAGGAGTTAAGAAGGGTTGGCAGGAGATTTTTCAAGACCACTACCACAAATAATTTCTTAAAAAGTAGCCATATTTTGGCAGGACAAGCATTGCATGGGCACTAAAGAATGTGAAAGAGAAGTGTAATGCATGAGGTCTATGGCCTTAGTCCTGCTCAGAGCAGCCATTTGAAGTCATTGTGCTCAGGACAAGAGGCAATGGGCACAAAATGAAACACAAGAAATTCCATCTGAACGTATGAAAACACTTTTCACTATGAGGGTTGTTGAACACTGGAATAGGTTTTCCAGAGAGGTTTTGGAGTCTCTATCCCTGGAGACAGTAAAAACCTGACTAGCCACAGTCCTGGGCAACTTCCTCTACTTGGCCCTGCTTGAGCAGGGGGTTGGACTACCTCATCTCCAGAGGTCCCTTCCAACCTCAATGTCTCTGCATTTCTGGGATTCTGCTTGAAACCTATTGGTTAAAAACTGTTGGGTTTATAGAGATTTAAGAATACCACTCACCTCAGAGGGACAGAATAACATAAAGGAAAATCACAGCACTTCTTTACCTGCCTCCTCATCAAGAGGGATGTGGGGAGGGTATGTTAGGACATCCCTGGACTGATTGCTGGAGAGAAAAGGTGTGGAAGAGTGTGCTTCATTGTGTGAGACCTACCACTGATGGCAACAAGCATTACAGTGGGAGACTGCTTGCGTCTCAAAGTTTCAGACTGGCTAAGTAGTGATCAGAGAGCTCTATTCATACTTCCCCCAGAGTTTAAATTTAAGAGCAGATACACACGACTCCAAGAATAAGTGATCTACAATATATGCTGTATTAGTGCAATTATAGTCTGTGGTATATGTTGCTTCCCTGAAAGTAACTTGCAGTCTTACAAATCCCACCTTCAGTACTAGAATCAAAGCGCAGTCTGAATCCTCCGGCATTGACTGATCCATCAGTGACAAACTTGACATAAGCAAAACTGTCAGAGGTGTCCACAGCATCAGGGAGAGTATTACCACAGTACCTGCCCAACAAATTTCCTGCAAAAATCAAATACAGGAAGACAATTTTATATCAATATATTATTTATAGTTATATTGAAAGATCACTTCCCAATTTAACCGGACAGGCAGGAATAAACTAGTAGAATCAAGTTCTTGCTGGGAAATAGAAGGGTTTTCTTTGCCTTTGCTTCAGCAAGCAAGGCAGACAGAAGCAAATACTGTACATTGAAAATGCTCACTTTATACCCAAAGGGAAATGCTTTCAGGAACCTCTGGTGAGGTTTCATAGTAATACTAGGGAAGGTAAGACAAACACTGAAATAATTCTCGGACCAGAAGCGTTGTATTCTCGGATCTCCACAAAGTCATTTGTGCACTCGGAAGAATTTTGAATATCCAGGCCTTCCAGTCTGATAGTCAGATAGTGGCCCCTGGGACCCTGCAGAAACCATTCACACAGCAGGTTGTCTTGATAATGAAGCTCAGGATACCCCATGCTTTCAATGATGCCAGTTTGTCCTATCACTGTCCCGCCACAGGGAGCTGCAAAAGGAAAAACATTGCTTGGTTGACTGAAGGACCTCACAGAGATGACCTTTCTCCTAAACAAGACTTAAAGCTAAGGCACAACTGACTTGTTCTCTAACTGTGATAATAAAACAGGAATTGCCTTCCAGTTAAAGATCTTCCACATTCTCCTTATAATTCAACCAGTCCTAGTTTGTTGTGGTGTTCTTTTTTTTTTTTTTCCACACACCCCCTCACATTGCAAGCAGCCCTTCCTCTCTATCACATCTTTTATTAATTTGAATAAACTCACAGATTTCAAGGTCTATATCTAATCTCTACCCATGGCCATATTTACCAGAAAATCTTGGAAAGCTTTCTCAGATAATTATATGGAAATTTAGTTTATTAAATGTGGATCTAAATTTTTGATGACTGACAAAAGTTGACTGCTTGTTTGGGCCTACAGCTATGGTTCAGACTCCTTTTTCCTGCAGTCCCTTCCTGTTCACATCCACTCCTTGTGATGCCTTGGTAAGGGATCATTGCACAATTCAGGAAACAGCTATTTATTTTTAATTTTCTCTCTCTGAAAACTCATTTCTCCATGGTACCTGCAAACATAAGTTCATAATACTAAGACTTACAGCAAATAATATTCCCAAGTGGAATTTATTAGATTTTACAGTGTATTCTGTGTGTCTGCTAGTTACAATCTTTTTGTGGCAATAACAGTTCTGTTCATGCTGTCTGCTCTTCTGAGTGATTAGTCCTTTGTTCTAGGATGACTGGCATGCACCTGAGATACTGTAAATCTGTTATGGATAAATATAAATTGTGGCTTCATATACTAACAATATTTTATTGCAAGTTGCTTCGGTTTTCCCATTGCTAAATATAACAGCATGCTATATTGGTTTAAGTGTTTGAGACCTAACTCAGTCAGCAAAATTCTGTGTAAAGCAATATAGTCCACTACTTTGCCTTTGAGAAATTAACAGTCCTAGACTTTCCTATATGAATGATACTAACATAAGAGATGCAATTCTTTGAAGATTATTAACACTGTCAAAACCAAAAAAGTAGTATATTTCTGAATCTGATCAAAGACTTTTTTTTTATTTAATTTTAAAACTTTGCTAGTGCTTTCTAATCCTGTTTTTGCAGCTTGAGAGCAAATAATTTTAATGTATTTCTTTTCCCAGCTGACAAATAATGTTTCTTACTGTTCGTTCCTTTTTCAGTCCATTGTTGTGCTGCCCCTGTTTAGCAGCATTGTTATTATAGATTGATTAACTTTTACATAGAGAAGCTCCTAATTTGTTCTTCTCCTGCCAACTCTCAGCTGATCTTTGCATTTCCCTTCAGGATCCTGCTCATGAAAGTGACACTAATTTTGCATGCTGAAAATGAAATCATGTTACATGACTTTATCCACATCAACCTTTTTTTCTACTGCCCCTTTGATAATTGTCTTTGACAAGAGGTTATTCAGTCTTTGTTTCCACTGCTGCAGATCTATGAACACTTTCCTATTCCTGTGTCCATAATTTTCACCTCTTGCTAGGTGCGGAACATGCTGCTGTTAACCCTTATGATGATTCTGATGCCTTAGTTTTAACACTAGTTGAAAGAGGCACATATCTGTCAGTCCACCTCGTATGCATGATTTAAGCCCTATTACAAAAGCCTGACACTTGAGACCAAAATCTTCTCTAAAATCAGACAAATTGATAAATGCAAGCATTACCGATGGAGTATTTAGCATTGAATCCCACGTATGTGGCACTGCTGTCAGACCTGAACCTCAGGTACATGACAGCTCCTGAGGATCTTTGCGAGCCTGGCATCAAACTTCCACACAGCTTGGCAATGAGGGGCGCAGTGGAGTCGGCGCCGTTGCGTAGCTCTAGGTAACTGGAAGTGCAGCTAGGAAAGGAGAGAATTTTCTGTTCAATGTATAGCAGTAATGGTTTAAAATCACTTCAGTATGTGCACAAAGCCATGAAGCTGTAGTGAATTAGATCAGTTTCCATGCAGTGTGACAAGAACAGAATCAACACATTCATAATCAATGATAGTTATGTAATATTTATATCAAAAGAAGTGCTAGAGACATTGAGAAAGATTCATCCCAAATCCAGTCTATGATCAGATCAGATCTGACAGAAGCAAAGCAAGTCAGCAAGTCCTGGGGAGGAGGAGTATGAACAGCACTGATAAAGTAGTTGTGACCATCTTTAACATATTTTTTCTAGCAGCATTCAGATTTGGCAGATATTCCCTATTAAGTCTCATTGATGACTGTTGAATTAAGGAACAGACATAAGACAGATGAAGGGAATAAAAATTCAAATCTGGGGGCTTACTTAGGTCAGCATAGAAGGACCCAAGATATATTAAATAACAGCTTTGCCTTCAGAATGGTGCAGTGTTCTGGGAAGCCAGAGAGAAAGGACACCTTTGGGGTTGTCCATCCTGCACCATTTTTTCTGGACATGGTCTCACAGGTGAGGCTCACCTTTGCCATAGAGTGGTTCAGCCCCAAATCAATGAGGTTACATCAGCTGGAAACTAGGCCTTGTTTTATGCCTCAGGCAGGGGGTGCAAAACATGTAGACCTATTGCAAATCAGCAGACAGGCAATGGAGGAGGGACACAAATTGTTGTAGTGGTAACCCACTGGATTTAAAAGGGCCTGAGAGTCAAAATGACTGAAAATCTGAATATGAAAGGATTAGAGGGCACAGATTTTACAGAAAGCACCTTTCTACCATGGATGCTTCCTCTCTGTCTGTTGTATTAATTTCTGTCATGCACTGCAAAGTCCTAGGAAGGTATACCAGCAGCCTGATAGCTTCAGTGATCTCTCTCAAAAATCTCCTAACCACTTTTGATTGTATATCTGTAAGTGTGCTCTGGGAGGAATTAGAGAAAGTAACAGGGAAAGAGGAACCAGAATGGAATCTCTGAAGAAACACAGGCAAAATAATGTGGATGTATACTTTGATGAAGGTTCAATGTAAAACTGATCTTCAAATTGCAGCTCTACTGCATGTCCATTAGGAGCAGTTATGGTCCAGACACAGTCAGCATGCTGGGGATAATTGCTTGGATAGTTGGGGGAAGAAATATATCCACTGGGGTTGAAATCATTGATATAAATATTTCCTCCACAAGCTGGGAAAGAAAAGATCACCAATCAAAACCAACAGGTTAAGGAAATGGGTGAGGCATCAAAAATATGAGTTATCACTATATTCCAAGACAATTTCCTTTCAGTGTCATATAGTTACAACAAAAACAAATGCATTTTACTGCTTACTGTGGGAAAACATTTTAATGCAGAAGAATCCTATGTTCCTGTGCTCCTGCTTACCCAGCCCTCCCCATTTCCAAATGTTCAGGGCCCTGAATTAAATTGCTATTAGTTCTTCCTTGGATTGCTTCTAAACTGAGCAGGTAACATATTGCTTGGCTTGTTCCTACCCCAGTTCCCAAGAGCTAGAAAGCCTACAAGTCAGACCCATCAATGCTTCTGTGAATCATTTCCCACTTCTGCTTTCCAAAAATTAAAATGTCTGTTTGAGACACTAATGAATGTGTGAAGAATACCAGTCAGAGCAAACATGAGGATTTGTTCAGGTCCTTTATCCTACAAAAATATCTTTATTTTGACCAGAACCTTTCTGTCAAAACCCCCCACTATGTTCCAGCAATACTGGTTTAACACAGGGGTTTAGTCAAGTTTTATAAATTGAAGTGGTAGAAATACTATTGTACAGCTTCACCCATTCCCTTCATGAATTCCCTACAGTAATGCTAAGAATGATTCTTTGTCGCAGTGGAGAAAAGTAGGCAGAAAACAAGCACTTAAAAATTTGAGTAGATTGACAGGTTGCCTTAGTTGTGTTTAGTTATATTGTTTAGCAGGAGGTCTCCTGGTGCCCCAAGTGGCATGTGCGTTAATACAGTGGAACAACTGCAAATGCCAAGTCCCTGATTTACACTTGGGAACCGAGTCTCCATTTTTTTCATTCTGTCAAGAAATGTTATCTCTGGCAGGGAATGTTATTTTCTCAGCTAAGAGTAAAACTTGTGAGAAATCTTACCACCTTTCTAGACACATTAGCTTAAATCATTCCTGACATCATTTAGCACTTGCACTGAGTACTATATGTTCAAAATAATGTTCTTGTTTCCAGGTATTTTTTCATTTCCTGTATGAATTTTTAATACCTCTTCCTACCTATAGATGCTACTTCCCTGCTAAAGTGTTCCCCATAAGTTTTTTTTAAACTTTAATGTCTCCAGGTTCCATGACCTGGAGCTGTCTGTCTTTGAAAAGGAGAAATTTGATAGTACAATGAGAAGTCATGCACTAAAGAAGGAAACAGGACGTTTTTGCAGACATCTGATTTTACCAGGGTTGGGACTTATAACAAAACCTCCTTTAAGAGGACAAACTCCAAGTTATATCCATTGAGTGGCAGAATTTAAGTTTATTTCCTAGACTTACCTAGACTCTTAGCCTCGTATTTCAGTTTGAATCCTTGACCCTCATTCCTGCTGTCAGAAATGAAGTGAACAAACAGCTGATTGTCTGTGGTGTACATGGTAGAGATGGGGCTGCTTCCACAAAACCGTCCATTCCCTCTTCCGGACACCAAAGGTGGGGCAGCATTATCTAACCCATTCTTCAGCTAGATGAGAAATTGCTAATGTCACTCAAGCAAACAGCCCTGGAATGTAAACCTTGAGCACACACCATCTTAATGCTTCCAGCCGTGGGGGAAAACAATAACCTAGTGATTAATTAATACACAGCAATAAATAAGAGTGAGAGAGAGAAAAAATCTCTGTGATATTTCTCTTTGGTATTTCCACCCCCTGACAACCTGGGCCACCTTACTGACACTGAAATCAATAAGATTCAATAGCTTTAATAGCTTTTTAAGATTTGGTGACTTAGCCAATAACCTCACCTCTACATAATCTCCAAGGCTGCAGGAAGTATCCTCACTCTTAACCTGGAAAGGCTGTTCAAAATCGACAGCAATGATAAATCCAGAGGTTACCACTACATGCCAGGAACAATTCAGATTTGGAGCATAGTCCTGAGGGTAGTTGGGGGATGTTATCACACCCCTGCCTGTGTGCAGATAGCCTCCGCAACCTGAGAAAAAAGAGTTGAAGCAAGGAAAAAAATATTAGCATCAACTATTCACATATTCATTTAGAGAAAAACCCTATCTCTAAAAGGAAGGTGTGATAGTTAAAAGCAAATGGTGAAGCAAGTGTATGAAGAGTTGAGGGGCATAAAGCAATGCACACAATGAATGATCTACCAAACACAAGCTAGTAGATTGCAAGATGACACACACCAAACGTCTTGACAATGAGACTCTGTTCTCAGAATTAACAGACGAGTAAGCAGGCAGCTATGCCAAGGACCTCCCATGGCATGAGCATATTGTTACACTGTCTGAGTATACATTGCTTCTAGCCGTGGACCAAACCACCATCACTTATTCAAGTTGCCAGTCAGAAAAACTTCCCCTGGCTGTCCATTGTTATCATAACACCTTCCTTGGTGCCTCAACCCATTCAGGAATCTGTTATCATACCTGGGTGCATGTGGGAGGAGTGCCACTGGAAACCGCTGACATTCCTGCTGGAACTTACACAGCTTTCTGCATCTGTCTCTGTCTGTTTTGTGCCTATGCTTTGCATCATTTATTTCCCTCTCTTAGTTGGGCATGCTTTCACCCTTCAGCTGAGCTGTTATAAACTTAGGCATACACTTTTCTTACTTCTGAAAAGTGACTGGTCTGGTTGAATCATGCTTTCTTGTATTATATTGTTAGGAAAATAGCAAATTTTACCTTTGCAGAGTCAGACATTCATTAATGAATATTCATGAGGTGAATAATCATTGTGCGATTAATTAGCTAGACTGTAGACACCTGTTAAAAATGCGAGAGTCTTTTCTTTCCTTACCCCACTGTTAGCAGCAAGGCAGACATTTATCTGGGAGAGAAGAGAAACAAACCTTACTTTTGTGATAAGAGGCATTAAACCCAGCTCCAGTGACGCTTGCATCTGACGTGAAGTGGATGAACATTGCCTCTCCAGTTGATCTTATTGGTCCAGGAGGTTCTCGTCCACACAGGGTAGCCAGCACTGGAGAAAGACTAGTGTCTCCTGAGATCAAAAGAAGACATGTCAATGTTAAATGCAAATCAGTTCACATGTGCCTGCTGGTTGCCGTGGCTCACCCTTTCAGGCAGGTGCTTTTCAAGATCTGACAGATTTAGAAATATTTTTATAAACCAGAAAATATTTTGCTAGACTTTGCTAGTTTTATTTTGTCTAGCAGAACATCTCAGCATAGAGGAAGAATACTGATTTAGAGCATGTTCCCATTGCTATCTAGATTGCTTAAACTCAACGGACATGAGAATTCCAGGTACTGGGATCTTGGGTATCTATTGCATGCTATTGAGGTAGGGCAAGATTGGCTCCTCACCATCTTGGATAATAAGTTTGTCATAGTTGCATGAGCTGTGAGATTCTATGTCTAAGGCCAGGATATTGAACTCCACAGTGGATCCAGGCGCTCTGATAAGCCACACACAGTCAGCAAAATTTCTGTAATTCATGGGCCAGCCTGGTGAGAAGAGGTATGAAGGTGTTTCTTCAGTTGTTACAGTCCCTCCGCATGCACCTGTCATGTACAAGAAGACAAAAATTACAGCATCCTCTTTTTAAACTGAACACTTCCCTAGTAAAATTTAAGATGACAGTCCTATAATTAAGCACAATGGGGACACAGTGATGATGTGTGTAGTCACAGGAATGCTTTTCTTCAGTTTGGACTGAGAGTACAAAACCTGAAAATCCTGACCTATAAGGATGTTCCTGTGCTACCTGGTGCAGCAATGATATGACCTATTTTACCATGAGGAATATCTAGCAAAAGAGCTAAAAGCATCTACCGCAGTTTCACACAGGTTGCATATCAGAAAGGAATGGTGCACACATAACCAATAATACATAAACAATTTAGACCCTCTTGAAACGGAAGTTCTTTTCTTTCTCCACTCTCAATGTCTCAGCTATATGTTTAGATCAAGATGGAGTCCTTGCAGGGATATCTAGTGGCTCAGTACTCTCCCAGAAATAAACCCTTTACATACTGCTACTATCCTGCAGAGACCCAGGGATTTCCTCTGTCCCCGGAAATCTGCCTTCAGATTTAGAAAGAAGACATTGCAGTATATCCTAGTTAGTCTTAACTTTCTTTTGTTGAACTTGCTCAGAGGATATCAATGGTACAAGAAGCATATTCCCTCTCTTTCCAGGAGCTATTTGTCAGAGGTACAGGATCATACTGAGCATATTCTCTTTATTTACGAACATGAGATGCATTATAGTGAAAGATTTTATATCACAATGGCCAGTGATTTAAGAATGGTATTTCAAGAGGGACACTTTTTCATGAAAGCATATAAAATGTTTAGTTTTCATGAAATACCTGTGTAAAGAAAAAAGTCCCTCTACCAACACGCTTATTTTTAAAACACTGTAAAACAGTATATCTGGGAGTCCCTAGAAATTTTTTAAAAAAGCTATTAAAATGCCTAATTAAAATGTCAATGAAAGCTTTCTCTCTGTTAATAGCTAGGGCTTTCTCTTGTGGGGAAGTTGTTGGTTTGATTTTTTTAAGTAAAGCTCAGTATATCACTGGCTATATCACTTTTAACCACGCAACCCACTGAAAACCCACCTCTGGCAATGGTGCGTGTACCAGCAGAAGCATCCACTGCATACCACTCCAAAAGAAAGCCTTTTCCAGTCACAGACGAATCTGACTGGAACTGGATTGTCATTGAACTGCCAGAGGATGCAAAAGAAGCGGAGTCTGCACCACAGTACGTTGCAATAGGACGAGAATGAATGGTGGGCCCATCGTAAACCTGCAGAGGGAAGGAGAACGCTGCCATTCCTCACACAGGCAGATTTTCATCCGCCCCATACTCAGCAAGTTTCCAAGGAGAAAATTACCCTCTTTAAATGAGTGAGGGATCTTTCAGCAAATCCCAGTTAGAGAGAAGCCTCTCTTACAAAAACGGAAAAAAAATCTCCCTTTCCATTATATACTGTTAATTGTGAAGCTTTTACAGAAGAAGGATCTGTATGGAAGCCATCAAATTCAGCTCATTCCCCATCACAGGGCTGCTCTTTGGGGACATGGACTGGCTTCCCACATTAAAAAAGTCCACTGGTACAATTGTTCCTTGCTGAGGAAAAAACCAACACACTCTGCAGGAAAAAAGGGCATTGTTGTGGGTTTTTTTTCCTTTTTTCCCCCTGAGGAACACATATATTTTAAATTCTATCAGATAAATATGCAATAATATGTTTTTCTTTTTACATATCTATAAGCCACATTCTCAGCTGGTTAAAAGATGCTTCTCTTCTGCCACCTTTCAAACCTATTTGTGTTCTTGTCCTCTTCCCCCCAGCAAAAAATGTCCAGTAGAGAAAGCTAGGAAATATTAAATAAACATTATTACATTGAAGATTTGATCCTTGAGTCAGGTTAAAGGTCAGGCTGATTCACACCCACTGAATGTCTAGCTGATTTAAGAAACTCATTTTTCTTTCAGAGGGACAGACAAAGAAAGGCAGGCTGAGTTAGAAGAAAGAAGATGCCATTAAAATCTGACATGAGATGAAGGAAAAAGTTACATTTCTGGAATTAATAGCAAATTTAGATATCAGTGAATTAATAATAAATTGAATATACTGAATACATTGAAATAGTATTAAATTTCTTTTTCCCAAAGGTGAAAGAAAAGGATAATGAGTGAATCAGCTGGTTAAAAACCAAAACCAAACAAACTAAAAAAGACAAGAAGAGATTTACCTTATTTAACTAAGTAGTTATGTTTAGCTAAGTTCAGAAAGAAGTTGTTGCCTCATTTTGCTTAGCACCACGTGTGCTGTATTTTTTAGCCTGGTAAAAAGGCTAAACTGTATTACAGGAGAGTACAGAAAAAACAATCAGACAGGAGGAGGTACCTTCCTACTGCCAACAGCAAGTTATTGATCCAGAGAACAAAGGAAGTGCAAGTAAAGGATTGTTCCTTGTAGGATTTTAAAATAACCTTATTTTTAGAGGCACTGAGATGTTATTATCGTTGTTGTCCTCAACTGAACCAGCACAGAGCAAAGTTCTAGCTGGTATCTGACCTGAAATTCTTGATTTTGAAATTTGTGGACTTATTTTTAATAAGTTTCAAACGTACAGATTTGAAATACTGTTAGGGAGCCAGAGAGTATGTAACCCTTCCTATAGCTAATAATTATTGGAAAGATGACATAGCAAAACCAATAAGCCACTCCAGATCCTCGGAAATTCTTCCTATTCCTCTTATAGGTTTCTCTATTTATCATTTTTATCAAAGTTAATTGAAATAAAGTAACTTCTCACAATGAAATCACCTTTAGCTTGTCATAACGGCATCTGTGATGATTTTCAATATCCATCTGCAGGATATGGCCATGGATAACTTGTGAAGCATTAACACTTATTCGCCACTGATAATTGGAATTGTGAGGGTAACTTCTGGGCCAGTGTGGTGAAGCTATTTGTCCTCTGTTTCCCACAATGTCATTTCCATATACTGAAAAACAAGAAAGACAAAACTAATGCCTCTAATTCACATAGATTAAATGAAGCATTGGGGCCCAGCTGGGAATATAGCTTTAATTTCAGCCCATCTGACTTAATTTACTTAGGACTAGACAGCACTGTGAGGCATAGACTTGTGTTTCAAACAGTCCTAGGATGCACATCTAATTATTTTCTTCTTGTGTGGGATGCAGTGTGCCCTTATCTGAGGGAAATTACCCATGTGGCTCTACATGTAGGAAAGGTGGGAAGATGGCACATCTAAATTCCCCCCTGACTCTGCCTACTTCATGTTCATTTCTTCTCAAGAAGCATTAAATAATAAAATATTTTTTTTTTAAATGCCTTTGTGTGTTCTGGTGAAAAATTGTTCTGATTTGATTGAGCTCTGAACTATTGATAATTCCTTTTGAAAATGAGTAGTAAAAGTCTCAAGTAAGGAAAATTAGTAGAAGTTTAGCTTGCATATCAGAATGGCTGGGGATGTTTAGCTTCAGCTATCTGTTCATGCAGCAAGTCAGACTGATGTTTGCAATGGTCCCTTGAAATTTTAGATCTATAAACTGGCATCGTTTTCTTTTCTTCTAATTCTGCTCCCTGGTTGATGGCATCTAGATCCAAAGCAGAACATGGACACTGTCATACTCAAAAAGCAAAATGGAAAGCTGGGAAAGTGATGTTTTTTTCTTAATTTATCAATTGCCTAATAAAAGGCAACGTAAGCATTAAATACCATTGCTTGCTCTCAGGTAGCAAAGACATATGGTCAGATATTTTTAACTCTAACAGGCTACTGGTAAACTTGGGTTGTCATAGAAGTTTTTACTATATAGCTCTTATTCCTATCTTCACAGCCCAATACTGCTGAAGGAAGAATCTGAAAACCAGGTGATAAACTGTTAGAAAACAGTCAACGAAATAGATGACTTTTTTTTTCTGTAATCCATGGAATTTTTTGCTTCTGGAAGGATAATATGATCAATTTGAAAAAATATTGTCTGTTATGATGATTTAAAAAGATAGAAAGTCATGTATAATTCTTCTGATTATGTTATACTTACATACATAGGAGTTCTGTTCTGACAAGTTTTAGAGCATCCTTTTACATTCAGCAGATATTTTACAAAACATTTTTTAAGTGAATTCACATACTTGCTGACTTCAACAAGCATTTTCTAATAGACTTTACAGGGCCAAATGTTCACATTTTGGAAGTGTTATGAAAGAACAATAGTTTTGAACTAAATAACATTTACTTACAGTGAGAGAATGTGGCCTTGAAGCCAACACCAGTGCCTGAGCTGTCTGAGACAAATTTGACCCACAGGACATATCCAACAGTAGATGTATAATTTGCAGGCAAAGAGTTCCCGCAGAATCGTCCTGCCAGCGTGCCTGTATCATTCTCTTCACGAATCTCCAGGTAATCTTTGGAGCATCCGCTACTATCTTCCACCTGAAATGTTCTGTTTCAACAGCAGTAGAACAGCATTAGCAGGCACATGACTGGCACATACTTCAGAGTTTGCCCCACCAGGTCACAAATCCCCCTGTGGCTGGTATTCTACTGTAACAGTTAATAAGAAGTCAGCAACAAAATGCTCTAGAACCCAGAAGTCACTGATCATCATGTTGGTTCTACAACAACAACCATGAAACACAGCAAGCCCCTGCTATATAAAACAAATTTTTAATATAAGCCCAGGTCAGACTATTTACTGGATGCACATCTATTGGGTGCAGAGAATACTTCTAGCCTTGCAAATCAGTTTGGAATTCCTTCATATATGTTTTATTTCAGTACACTCTCCAGTGAGAAAACAACTTCCAGAGGCCTAGGTTCATTTGTAGTTAACACCTCAGAGCTCAGAAATCCCTTAGAAGTTTCTCCAGAATAAGAAAATATTACTGCTTCTCTGAGTTTCACATAGCTGGGTGCACAAAATAATAATAAGGATTGCTATGAACACTTCTAAACCAATTTTTACCTTAGAAAAGGAATGGGATTTGGAAATAAAATTATAAATTCTAAATTATTGCACCAAGATGAATGCTAAATATATTCTAAAAATCATTATGTTATTCTAAGTGAAGTGCTTTGATTCAATCCATTATACTTTTCAGAAGCAGGCTATAAATATATAGTAAAGATTCCAGAGAGTGCCTCTTATAACCAATGCCCCAAATATTTATGCTTTCTGATTTTCTGACAACTCCTTCCCTTCAGTCCTGAATATAACCATATGTGTTCAGTGTACACGTGCTGTGAAATGGTTCCAACTGCTCATCTGGATATACTTCAGAGTAATTTAAAGCTAAGCCTCAAACTGCAAGACAGGGATTTCTGTTCAGACTGAACTGAAGAAAATTAATGTCTCATGCCAACAAAACTTTATAAACCCCTAATATTAAATTAAATAAAATAAATACTGCTTTCTAACACAATTACTCCATGCTTTCCAGTATTTTCAGCTTGCCTTCCAGCTATGTGTAACTGAAGAAAAAGAGTTTACATCTACTCAGTGTCACTTTATATAACTGAATATATGTTCCACTGATAGTTTCTGCTTCACACTAGATATCTGGTTTGGTTCTGAAAAGTTGTTATTCATTATTTTGTAGCAAATATTTTGGAAAATGTTTTCAGGCTGTAGTACTTTTTCTCTGCTTCAGTGAGCAAAGGAGGAATAGAATGTCCTTTTTATTGAGTTAGTGAATCAGTATGTGCCTAACAAATTGCACCTTATGCAGTCAGCATGTTATTGGGCAAATTTTCCTTTTGCCCTGATTAACTGTAAATGCAGGTTTCAGAATTACTTTTCTTCTGCTAATTCTTGATAAGCTTTGCAAAGGGTCACTGTTCTCTTTCTTGGCAGCAGCCACTGTTTGATGCCAGGAAACGGAGAGGCTCAGAAATTCACATCATGGGTAAGGAACAACCTAACGACCCTGGTAAAGGACTCCACATTGTTCTGTGGATCATGCGTGACTTTCCGGTCAGAAGTCTTCAAAGGAAAGTTACTCTGGTGAAGGGAAAACAAAATTCCTTCAGATACTCTCCTGGCCCCTGTTCTACCTCCACTGCTATAATTGTTGGAGAAATTTAGAAGACTTTAATATCAATTCTAACCCTACAATCTGTGGAGTATCTGCACCATTTATATTACTCCACTACATAATAAATACTACAATGAGTCTTGTAGTAAGAAAATAGTAGGAATTCCCTTTGTAAAGAAAAGGCAGAGCAATGCTAAATTTCCTCTTCTTGTTTATAAGTGAGTGAGAACTGGCTTCTTCAGCATCCCGTGTTGTTCAAACAGTAAACCAACTATTTATATAATACTATATATGCCTTAATATAAGCAATGACTAAGATGGGAGAGCAGTGATTGCAAATTGCCACTAACCACCGCTGTGTTCTCTCTCCAAGTCACTCTAAAAACATGTTTTAGCTTTATCATCTGGTAATTACATTTCCTAATAAACCCAAAGCATCCTTCCTTCAGGTCTGTTAAAGGGCTGAATAATAACCCCTGGCAATGCATTTACATGAAGGACAGCTGGAGACGGTTGCCAGGGGAGCTGAGAATCGTCCAGACACATTCGGTGTTGAGCGGATATGGCTCAGGATAGCCAGGGCTGTTGAAAGCTCCTCTGTCCATGTGGAAAGTACCCCCGCAGGCTGCAACAAGAAGGAGACAGCAAAGGCTTGAGAAGGATAACATAAAAATAAAATACCTTGACAGAGCCAGAGCATTTGCTAATGAAGAAAGTATTTCTCCTTGTCTCCTTGTTCTTTAGCTTGTTGATATACTTGCTGAGACCTTGGCCAAAAAAGAGGAAGGGCAATAGGGGATTTTTAAAGAGGGAATGTCAGAGAGACAAAGAGATACAGGATCTGTTCTTTTTCTTAAAAGTTGGAGGCAAAAGGTAGCAACACCTGCCAGATGGACTTACATGATGATGATGCAGCATAGGTGGCATGGAAGCCCCTGGCAGCAATGTTATTGTTGGAGATGAAGTTCACCACCAAGGCATTACCAAAAGAAGTGATAGGATGTGGTATAGTAGTGCCACAGTAACGGCCTGAAAGAGAACAAGCCAGAGAGAAAAAAAGGAGTGTTAAACATGTAATTACTACTGCTGATTTAACATTTGGGCTTAATGTCTGACAGCAACCAGGAGTAATTGTTGTTGCTTACAATTGCAGTTGTCAGTTCAATCTACATAAAAACGAAATACTCCATTTCATTAGCACAGAACTCAACTTTGGTGGCAATTTTTTTAAACAGAGGAAGGACCTCCTGCACTCCAGGCACCCTAGTCACTGGCTATTCTGTCACTGAGCTCCTTTGTGTTCACTCTATCCAGAAATTGCAGCCTAATTAGGAAAAAAAAAAAATCCCATCAAATATATCTGACAGTAGTTTCCATTTCACTCGGTTTCTGATGAAAAAAACAAGTGACAAATAACAGACCGGTTCTTCTGTAATGGATTGTAAAATGGGGATTAGAAATATGAATCATGATTTAGGAGAAAGGCATCTGACAGCAAAAAGAAAGATAGCAGCTAGTATCCTGGTCGTGTTGCCAAGTGAAAGCCAAGGGTAGGAGACCAAAAAATGATTTCTGCTCTTCATTACAAACCATTTAAATTGCATGCAGCCCCACTCCTGCCAAGGGAGCATGTACAAAAGTACAGTAAGGGAGAGCATAATCAAGCACAGGTATTCTGAATTTCCTGGAAAGGAGTTTGAGGCAACCCTGGGGATGTGAGGGGAGTCAGGACCACCCTGTGTCCTGGGCTCTCTCATGGCTTCCTGGCAGTATAAGCACTGAATTTTGCTGCTCCAGACTGCTGCCACTTGAAGGTGATGACTTGGGACAGAGATGTCAGGAGAAAGCTGTAGAAAATTCAGGAACAAGCAGAAAATCAGACTTTCTGGGGCTTGAGGAAAATCCATTTTCTGCTCCCAGAAATCTGCAGCTTTCTTTACCTATGTTTAGTGTGGACTGTGCTTATGACTGTGGGTTATGTTATGGTTTTGTACAATTAGCTGGGCATTCAGTTTAAACTTAATTGCTTGGTTCCCAATATTGTTCAGCTAAGGAGGAAGGAAAACAAGTCAGAAACAGAAAACATACAGTCAGAGCCTGGGAGGACTGTGCCATTCACGCTGAAGACTTATCCTTCATCCCCAGTCTCCTCTAGCCAGAGTGGCCAAGGAGCTTCCTTTACCAGAGAAAATCCATGAAACAGGACACTTACAGAAAACCTTCTCCTGCGTACCTTGGGTGTAGTTCTATATAAGAAATAAACAAGGGAAAGGTACCATACCTCGAAGAGGAGCCTCGTAGTTATTCCCATCCAAAATCTCCACAAAATCCGTTGTACAGTTTTGTCTATTGTTTTCAGTATCAAAGTCAGTGAATGAGAGTGTGACGTGGTTGACTGGCAACAGCAAAGAGTGAACACTTAAGAAGAAGTTTGGCATTTCACAGGGAACTAATTACATGTAAACAAATGTATGATCTTTTCTTTTCTCCCCTGAAGTCAATCAGTCCCTATAAAGTGTAACATCTGAAGTAGTTTAATCCCTGATATGTGGAGTGAATTTGATGGAAGTGCATTAATCCTTACCAACCTTGCAAAGGTCCTGGTAAATCTCTTCATATTTCAGTACTCTCTAGTACAATCAAGATCAGAAGTGTAGGATTTTACACATACAGATGAATCTAAGTTTCCTAATATCTGAACAGCTTAATTATATACTGAAAGCGTCAGCAAATACAACATGGAAAATTTACACACATTCAGAAACAAAACTTATTTCTACACATCCGTGACCTTCTGTCCCTTTGCGATCTATACCATAGATCCAGACAAAATGTGAATTGATGCTGCCCTGCTCCAGGCTTAGAAAGAGTCAGTTCTTTCATCGTTTTGTAACATTCCACATACATCAATAGGACTGGTTAAAGGATCATTAGCTACCCTCAGCTATATTTGTACAGAATTGGATTTTCCACACCCTTGGACTGCAGGCTACGTCCTGAAAAAGAGGATTTCTGACTCAGGGTATTTTTTACTCTTGTATTGCTCTTCTTGTCTGATTTGAACAAAGGTGAAGTCACAACTGGAAGAAGAGAGGCTGTCCTCAACACCAGTCTGTGACAGTAGTTACTCCTGGCCTTAGAGTTCCTATGCAGCTTGAGCAGGTCGGAAAGAGTCTCACGATTTAGATGATAACTAAGTTTTCTACCACATTGACCAAGCCTGAATTTGACACAAATATTTTGCTTTTAGCTGGGCTACAATTAATTAGCTAGAATAAGCTGAAATGACAGACATGGACTCGGGGGCTGCATTCAGCAGGGTGCCACTGACTGGCATTCAGCTGTACAGTCTGTGTGTTTGGCACTCTTTTGTGTCCTGTCTGGTTAATCAATTACAGCTATCAATGCAGGTCCTCAGGATACAAAGCAAAAAGGAAAAACACAGTGGGTGGCAAGAGCAGCAGGCTTGTCGGCCTTCTCAGTAAAAGCAGAGCAGGAACTCTGCTGCGGTTTGCCATTGGCTAAATCTATTGTATATGCCTATGCCCTGTAATGCTGTGTGACTGGTGTAATGAAGCCACGTGTACCTGTACCTGTAACTTGTGGTATGTGGTGGTCCTGGCAGTAAGTGGAGGAAGTCACTACATATATAGGCTACTTCTTATACAGCATTTTTCTGGTCTCTTATACTGTAATCAGTATAAGATGTAAATCAGGAGACAACATTTAAGTATGAGTTTTCAACCTGGATCCAGGAAAAGATTTTCTTTAAAAATAAATGTTGTGTAGGTGAGGAACGGCTTTGATGATGTCCTTTTCACGTCTTTGTATAAGAACCTATGCTAAAAAAAGTATTGCTTATCTCCTGATCTTTGTTTTGGTGTTTTCTTTGGCAAATTGATTTTCATTTTATAACTTAGCAAAATAAACTTATAAATGTGGTTGGAACATTCTAGGATTTTAACAACAATGGCTAAGTATCAGATGAACAACTGAAGTACAGTAGTTGCTATTAAAAACAAACATCTATTTTAAATGATGTTACCAGGATACTACTACCCAACTGCAAATATTTTTTAGGAATCTTAAGCAATGTAAAGGTAATATTGGGTACTAAAGGGAATACTGGCATCTGATGGAAAATATTTGGTGTTTCATGATCAATCATGAATCTGTCTAAAATTAGACAGGAACATCTGAGGGTATATCTATGTGCATAAGACCAGTTTATTTATATTCTTTTTTATTTGTATTTTAAATTGAAATTCCTCTATACCTTTTCTCATTATTTAATTAAAATTTCATTTTCTTATGTTAACATCGTAGACTCGATCTAACACAACTCTGGCTTGAAAAATCCAGACCAAAGTAAGAGCAGCTAAATACAAGTGCTTTAATTACATATAAGCCCTTAGATGTGAATCCAGCTTCACATAGTATTCAACACCTCATTTATAATTGCAACACTTCGGTCACAGTAAATCAGCTAAAATGACAAAGTTGTAAACTGTTTTCCTCACCATGCACTAAATCTACAGTAAAATCAGATTTAGGACAGATTAGGAGAGCTACACTCTCCAACTACCAGGATGCAGAACTTCCTAGAGAAATAAAGGAGGAATTTTGTATTGTTATTACAGAAAAGAAGATGAGGATGTTAGTCATCCCAGCTAACTATAAAAGACGTTTTTACTTACATGGTTCCTGAGCCTGAATAATCCAGCTGCAGTTCTGATTGTTTGGGTATTTGGCAGGATACAGAGGAGAGGAAATTGCTGCCCCAACTGAATCTGACTCTATGAAACTTCCGCATGCTTTAGAATGAAACACATGCACACACATACACACGTAGATATTTATATATACAAAACACAGATTCTGTAGTGAAAATGAATGCATAAAATGTAACATGCTACATCAATGTGAAACGAGGATAAAATTCAAAACAGTAATTTATCAGAAAAAGAGTCTTAAGGACTAGCTCCCAGCACCAGGTGTACTTTCTTGACCTGGATCCACAGGCTGTGCTGCACCTGGATGACCATCTGAGAGAAACCACAGTGACTTGGGAACAGACCTTATCTTTATCAGCTCCCCATAGCCCAGAAGAGCACTCATGGGGCCAGAATAACTTGGTTTCAGGGTAGTGCAATCATACACCCATCTCTCTGATCATTTGCCTGTGTTGGCAACTAGGAAGGAAAAAATCATAAGAAACCCTCCAGAACCTTCCAATGCCCAAGGATGGCATCACACTGCATTGGCATGATCCTCTTGTGAGCTGCGTCAACAAAACTGCAATTGTGTGAAATGTTGCACATGTGCAAGAGCTTGGCTAACCGCGTAACTTTGGCTGACAGTGCTGAGTGCTGCCATGCCTCATTTCTAAGCATACTGACTCATCATAAAACCCCAGATCTGAGTTTAACACATAAACAGCAGGGTAGGGAGTTAGGCACCAAAGACTAAGATTCATTTATCGTGCTGTGCTGCCTAAAACATTCAGCAGGAGATGGGACTTACAGGGTTTTCTCAGGAAGAGGGAAGTTGGGTTGCCTACATCCTAGGTAGGGAACACTTGCTCACAAGGCATGTTTTGTACAGGGCCTAATCCAGTAAATGTGCTCTGAGAATGTTTAACAGATTAGGCTTTCATAGCTGTTAGTCAAAAATGCCTAATTAGTATCTAACTAGTACCTCAGTAACGGGTTCCTGAGATTTTTGCTGATGCAGACTCATCCTTTCCTTTATAATTTTTCAGATTATTTTCAAAGAAAAAAAAATTTCTCGGAAAAATACTCATTTATAGCGAAAAGAATCCTAAGAAGAAAATGAGAGAAAGGGATTTTCTTTGCAAAAACTAAATGGCTATATCTTGGGGAAAAATGTTTCCAAAATTATTGTGAAAAAATGAAAGAAAATCACCAATCGTCAAATAGTATGTAATTTAATGAAAAATTCTGCCCACTTGGTGTCATTTTTTATTAAAAAAGAAACCTTGTAAAATACCAATTAGTCCTTCACAAATTGGATAGTTGATGTTTGGCAGGGTTTGCAGGCCTGAATCCATGGACTTCATCAACAGCACCACACAGAACTCTTTTATAGCTTTTCAGATTTGTGCGCATGGGTAGACATATAAAATGTTATTTTGTCACTAGGTCTGTGGAAACTGCCAGTTGCACATTTTTCTCAGGACAGTTAGGGGTAGCTAATCCTCTAGGGAGGAGGAATAAGAGACAACTGATGTGTGCTAGATGCCTTGCTATAAAAAGTACATTTTTTTTTCTCCAATCAAAGAATCTAAGATGATCCTTAGATTTTAAATTATTTAATCTATAAGTTGGAAAAATTCAGTCCTGTTAAAGATACACACTGGTATGCTGCATGTATATAAGCAACACTTCCTGTTATCAGCTGTGCTAAAAATTGTCCCTAATACAAACAAACTGGTGATTAGATAAATTTGCATTAATGTAAATGATGAAATTACCTTCAGTAAAGTGAGCACTGAAGCCCCTGTGCTGGGTGGTTGCTTCAGAGCGCAGTTGGATGTACATCAGATTCTTGGAGGATGTGATAGTAGGAGGATGCTGTGTTCCACAGAGTTTTCTAAGAAGTGGTGCTTCATTATTAGCACCATCAAATACCTATTGTGAAAAGATCAAATGGAGTATTTGGTTTCAATAGGAGTACTCAGAAGAATTTTATTTCTCTCCCTCTCTTATATTTCATACATTTTGATCCTGATACAGCCCTGGTATGGGCAATGCAAACAAACTATGCATTGCTTATCTTAATTCTGTGGCCATTTCAAAAAAATGCATGTATTTGAGGCTGAAGCTACAGTAGCCTTTATAACAAAAATGCATCAAGTAACCATCTTCCTCTGTGTGTATCTGGTATGGAAGCAACCTTTAACAATCCAGATATCCCCATATGTTTATTGTTTTCTGTTAATGGCTAACATGAGTTTCTGTGCAGCTTCTATTGAGTTAAACCCTACACCTTGCATCAGTAAAAACTTCTAAATTGGCCCTAATGTGCAACTAGTGCTCCATGGGAGCTATGACTATCTATATAAAGAGAAGACACTAGGATTATGGTTTTTAGGTACATGTACCTAGCATCAAGGATCAGAGTCCATATATCTATGCTTTATACTAACTTTAGGGTGCTGAATTACACACATATACAGGAAGTGCTATTTAAGCAGATGGTAAAGAAAAGTAAAAAAAAAGGGAGGAAGAAAGCAAAGATGGTTTTACAAAACTTCACTTTTAATTTTGCCACAAATGCCTGCCTTCTCTTTTTTTCCCTGTACAGCTGATAATTTCGTTTCCTTCCTTTCTGTTTCACAATCAGGAAGAGGGTAGTGAAGTTAAAACCAATGAGTTTCTAGATTAAGCAACATCAAAATTATAACAAGAGAAGAAACAGAGGTGGAAAATGGCCACAGTCAAAACGTCCCACTAATCTTTCTTAGCACTCCAGTAGATGTGATTTGCTGCTGCTCTGTTTGGAGCCATGGGCCAGTCTCAGAGCCCTTGTGCCTGATTTCAGAAATGATGAGCACTGGAGCCAAGAGCAGTTGCATGACCCACAGAGGAAAAGCCTTTGGGCTACTGGGCTGCAGCAAGAGTTTAATTCAGTTCCTGTTTCAGCATTAACATCTTGCAGTACCATAGGCACGTCATTTAATATAACCTGTGACTCAGCTTCCTATAGCAAAATAGAGAAAAATATGGATAAAAATATGGATAGGAGGACTGGAAGATATTGAGGTGCTAGGATGTTAAAAGCTATATAAAAGCCCACTTTAAGCAAAATAATGCCATTGGGTTAGAAGAAGTGTAGTTCTTATTAAGATTGCCTTCTTTTACTTCAAAATGCCTCAAATTCCAGCAAGTCTGTGCAATGCAACACCAATGATTTAAAAATTTCTAACTAGACTGTCTAACACAATGCAATGTTTCTGCCTCCAGTATTCAAAGGCCTTTGAGAGCATTAGTGAAAAAAATATATAAAAACAGTAGCTGAGAGAAAGGTGACCTGTCTCAAATAAACCTCGGAGCTAAGAAACAAAGGACAAAACTCCTGCTTAATCCACTGACATACCCTACATAGCCAATGCTGTATTCATGAATTAAACATTTGCCCTTGGGCCTATAACACTAGCTAGCTGTGTGGAACCTTGCGACAGAGCGTTAAGTGTATTGCGATGTCTGTAAAAATGAATACCTGGTAGAGAGACCCAAAATATCCATCCATTCAACCTTTTCTTCTCTCTTGGTATCCTGCCACAATCAGCCTTTTAATACATAGTGTGCAGTGTTTATTCTTCCTCTGCACATATATTCTGTATATAAATCAGACTGCCTGGAGTTAAAAACCACAAACCATGGAATGTGAAAAAAAGCAATGACTAACAAAATAACCCTTAGGAATTAAGGTACTGTCTTTGCCTAGACAGCAGTGAGAGGATTTTATCTGAATGCTAGAACTGAGAATAAGCATTGCAATGACAGAGAGTAGAGAGGCCCTGACTACAGTTCACGTAAACTGCTGGTTTTGATGGATCTGTGCCACTCTGCACAGCTGAGGATATGACCATTGACACATGGACTGCTGTGAGACCTGAGTAGTTGAGCTATCTCACTTAGGAAGGTATTAAGGATGAGTAACATAAGAGTCTAAGTAGGCATTTCATTCTAAGAGCTTTCTGGAATAAAGAAGTCTTTCTGTGGTAATACTGGCAGAAGGGCATGAAGTCAGAGGAATGTTTTCTAAATCAAGTGTATTTGCTGTTTCTGGGCAGCTTGCTTGAAGAACAGTACTGTCTCCTCTGTCAGAAACCCAGAAATTATTCCTAGCCTTTACACTTGCTAAAAATCTGATTCAAGGAACAGTTCAGCATAAGCATTAGTGAGATACAGCAGCGACTCTTAGGAGTTATGGCAGCTACAAGTTAAGCAGGAACAGTAACACATGGATATTGTATGGCTGCATCATTTTTGCTCACCTGCTATTTAGTATCTTAAACTGTTTTATAGGGAGGATTTCAGTCTTGAATCTAGATCAGAAACCACAATATTCACACACTAGTTCAGGAAAGAGTTGTGTCTCTCTGCTGCTTCTTAAAGTTATTTTGAAAACATCTGAGAAATGTATTTCTGTGTCTGCATGTGTAAAGGAAAATGATGCATCTGCTTACTTAAAAGCCAAATTTTCATTTGCACTGTGCATAGCAGCAATTTGCTCTTCTCTTCCCTTTCCACAATGAACATAACTGAGTGACTCATTGCCTTCTTGTTCAAATGCATCCTGCATTTTGCAAAAGCACGCGACAAAAAGATATTTTTTGTCTTCTGAGCCATAAAAACTCCACATATTTCTAGCTGTCCTCTCTTGGAAGATCCTCTCTGCCAGCACCTGGAATAAATGAAGTCATACCTCCTCTCTAGCTCCCAGAGGCTTACATTTCTACATTCCCGTGTACTGCTTGTTGTACTGCAACAGGAAAGAAAAATAACATTTACTTAATCAAAGCCAATGGAAAGAACAAACTATTTCTCCCTCCCCTTTTCAGTGCCTTGTGCTACAAGCTCTGCCTTCCAAGGCACATCATCCTCAAGTCTCCAAATCCTTGACACCCTTACTGACCTGCACTCCTGGTGTAGCGTCAGATACAATACCGGTTAAACACATGGGCAAGAAATACAGGAATTAGTGCATTCACTATTTCTTTCCCTCTATTTTCCCTCAAAGAAACAAATTTGTTTGTTGTAAGACACACTCTCCAGATAGAAATGGGCTGATACACAAAGATAAATTAAAAATTTATTCCTTATGTATGGTGACAATGAGAACAAAAATTCTTCTCAAAGATCTTATGCTTTCTACAGAATATAATGGAGTTATATTTGAGATCAGAGAAAGTAAAGGCTATGCGTCCTCATCTAGCAGATGAAGAGTTGTTCACCTGTTCTGAGAACAGATAAGGCACAGAACTGAGGCATAGAAACTGAGGAATCAACTAAATTTAGGCAGCTAAGTGAATGAAGAATGTGCTTTTTGGTGGCCTGGACTACGCTCTATGCACTCCATCCATTGACTCTAGAGGGAGCTCAGAGCAGTTACACCATGGGTTACTGCTACAGGCTTAGAATTAATTTAGCAGAATCCGTATCTGTGCTCAGATTCACATGTGGAATCATTGAGCAGAACTGAAAAACACACTGGGCTTTTTGGAGTTGCAGCATAGCCAAGAAGCAGCAGACATGAGTATTTTCCCTCCCTCCATTTTGCTCACATAACAAATGTGCAATGGAAAACATTACAGGAAAAAAAATACATTTTCATGTGTTCTCCATAGAAAGGAATTTATGGTAGAAATACTTAAAAAAAAATCTCGAGTCATAACTCAGGGAAAAATGACTGGGTCTAGAAGGGGAAGGATGAAGGAAAAGGCCATTGGTACACTCAAGGGTGGAGGGGAGCCCCAAGAGAACTCACAGAGCAATTAAAATCCATAAAGATAAGTAAAAATTTAAGAAATAGTAAAGGGTGGGACCACTGTGTTACTCATACACAGTTGTTTTTCTCTCTCTAATATAGGAACAACCCACCAACTTCCTTAGCTGCCCATATTTTCCATTTATGCAGATTTTGGAACGCAATTCCTAAACCATTCATGATCAGACATCTACTTATCTATTTCCAGGCACTCTCTGTCCCTCACTCTCTTCTCCTAATACTGTGTGAGGCATATAGCAAGCATTGGAATGAGATGAACACAGATCACATCCAGGTGTTGGTAACAAGTGATTTTCTGCTTATTGGCATACCAGATAGAGAAAGAAACCCCATCCACTCCTTTCTTGCCCTGCTGGTCCCCCTACATTAGCATTGAAGAGCTCTGCTCTACCTCATACACTAGAGCCTCAGAGCCCTTCGTTATCTCTTAGCTTCAAATCAGCATTCTCCCTCATCCATTTTCAAGCCACCCTCCACTTGGTGGACAGTGATTGATAGCTGAATTAAATTTAAATCTCCCTCCCTGCTTACATTGCTGCTTCAGTTGTGTTTGCACAGCTGTGGCTGACAAGCAACTTCCTCCTCCTCCTCCACCCCCTCTCCCCCCCCAAAAAAACCCCAAAAGCAGAAGCAAACAACAGATACTCATACGGCAATAGAGGAAAAGGGGCGTCACTGCACTGCAATCATCTGCAAATATTGCTCATGCAAAGAGCTCTGCCACAGCCATCTCCTCCGCCAGCTGAAGGACTGATGCCTTTCAGCGATTAAAAACCCAGTGCCTATATCCGGCCTATAAAGGTAATGGATGTTGTGTCTGTAACTGCAAGGAGCTCAGTACTCTACAAAGTGTTTAGATAGGTACATACATCCGTTGGCGTCAGGTTTAAAAGAGAAACTTGTATTTCAGGTCTTTTCAGAATTTAGCACTTAATTTGTGAAATTTTTTTTGGCATTTTTACCAGTACTGCCATTTCAGATGGCCTGTGCTTCTGTCCGGCAATCTGATTTTCTACTCCTGTGTGATACCACAGAAGACTTGGAGATTTTTCCAATAGATTTTCCCTTTCAGTGATTCCCCCTGATGAAGTTAAACAATTTAAATAAAAAGACATAACCATATTTCCCTATGCTTCAGAACCAGAAAAAAACAAAAGAACAGTCATTGTACAAAGATGCTTTGTGGCCAAATGAAATCTTCAGTTCTGCACAGCAAAATGGGGACACATTTCCTTTTTTCTGGTTCAGTATAAAAAAGCTTTACGAGGCAATGCTGTTAAAACTGATGCTGTTTTCAAAAGAGTCCCAGCTCATGCCAAATTGAGTTCTCTGTGAATGACAGTTTATCAAGGAGAGGAGAGCTGGGTTTTGGGCTACAGCCACTGGTTTATCCGCCTGGTACTAATCACACATGCCTTTATACTGAGTGTCATCATGTCCCTGCTCCCAAAAGGCCAAGTGGAGACGTGGAGATTTCTTCGTTTTTGTGCACTGATAGAGCAGCAAGTTGAATTTCTGTGACATCAACAAAAGCCTACAAACCAACAGCAATGTGAAGCTTTTAAGAGAGCAGTGGCGCTAATGAAGTAATTAAACAGACAGCTGAGGAGCACCTGAATACACAGTGCATACATAAAGAAAACCAGCCAGCCACAATCCCCTCTGGATGTAGACCTCCCTCTCTCCTGAGTTTCTAACAGGGTGTGGGCAATCTATTATATATGTGGGCAGTCCAACCTATGGCTTGGAGCAAGCTGTGGTAAATTGAGCTATAAATGGGAAAGGGTGTCATAATAACAGCCATCCTTGTATGAGGTTGTTCCTGCAGTACTAACTACAACTTACACCACCAAAAGGAAAAACGTGGTGCCAGGATGCAGCATGCACTGCCTTCAAGAAAAGATCCTTCCAAATATAAGTGGGAACCTGGAAGAATGCAGAAATGCATTTGTGAAGCTTGCTTCATTGGTGAAGCAAAGGGAACCAGATGATAACTATTTAGCTGTAAGTTTAAGACTTAGCTCATCACTGAATAAATATGACTATGCAATTACCAGTCTGAAACCAATTGCAGCCTAGGTTGCACAGTAAGCTTCCTCTTTTGCAAGCATTTTACCAGACTCATTAAGAAAACTGTTGAAATTTCTATTGCTACTTACTGCAACATTGTCAGAGTCACACAAAGGGTGATTTTCAATATCAAAATCCGTGAAATTCAGTAGGACTCTGTGGCTGTAGTCAACTTGGATAAGCCAAGAACAATCTGTGTTGTTCTTATAAGGTTGAGGATAGTTTCCAGAGTGGATTTCCCCACTGGTAGCTTGGAAAATACCACCACAGCCTGAAAAAGACATAATCAGTTTTAATCACAAGCTTTTAAGCTTAGCGAGATTCCACCCCTATTTTTAAACAAAGGGAAGAACACCTCCATCTATATATTTTCTACATTGAACTTTTGTAAGATGAGTGCTCCAACTGTTGAAGTGTCCTGTCCGCAACAAAAATCAATGGAAATGGCTATCAGGGAAGTATAACATTATCATTATTGGTGAATATGCAACAATGCTTGTGAGTAATGTTTCTTTCTAGCCCCAGGCTGGTAGTAGATGTTGTAAACGCTGAAACATCAGTGCTGGTATTCCTCTATCCTAGATATTGTAAAAGCAATGAAAAATATCATTCACATGAATGCCACAGACCTACCATACTGAGAAAGCAATGACCAGGCCTAGCTGAGCACAGGGGTGAGAAAACCATTTCTGAAAATATCAAGACAGCTAGGATCTCCACTTTCCCCATTAGCAGTACAACAATTGCAAGCCTGAAATTTCTGCTTCTCTACCCATGCAGTTGAGGGGTTCTTGAGGACTCCACCCTCAGGTATTTCTGACCAGAACAGCTCCAGTGCTCATGAATATCTAAATAGCCAGGAATGATGCATTCTGTGCGGAAAGTACCAGGGCTTTCAATAGGACTAACACAAACAAATAGGCTTTTATATGTTGTAAAGGGACGGAGGAGGGTGAGAGAAAGACAAGGACTGCTGTCGATGGAGGCAGCCTGCTAGAAGGATAAAAACTATACTGTTATTGCTTTCTGGTGAGTGAGTATTTTAGAGGGTAGAGGGGGGTTGGAGTACAACAGGCAAGATGCTGTAAACGGATAAGAAAACTTCAGATGGCCTAAGTAAACAAAATAAGCCACCAGATCTTGGAAGGGGATTAATTCAAAGGACGATTGTAGACGTCTTTTATTAAAAAAAAAATATCTTGTGCCTTTCTCATGAAACTTGTGAGCATGGAGAAGTATAAAACTTGACAAACTAATGAATCAGTGTACTTAATCAAGCAATACTGCAAGAATTAAAATCTGCCTCTCCTCACTTTTCATTGCAATTACTTTCTGATAATTGGCCTTTTCATAAGAACTCCCATGTAGAAACATGTGCTTGGTCTTTTAATCATGTCTCTTCTTTTACTGATTACCAGTAAAGCTTTGAACAAATAATCACATGGAGGATAGATGAACCTTATAGAGTTCAAGTATTTACTAATCACTCCAAATATTTTTGGAGTCCACCGAGTTCCCCAACTTAAGCCACATTGTCAGATATTTTTCACTTTACAGTTTAAAACCAAAAGCATCATTCAGCTAATAAAGGACTCTGTGTGGGTGAGTGGGTGGGGAGAACTGCTAGCACGCAAAAGTTCTTTTCTGATTACAGGAATGTCTTGATTAATTACATAGAGAAGAAACCCCAACAAGGTAGACTGTTATAAAATACCTGAATAGGCCTAGATTTCAGCTAGCTGGACAATTCTTTCCTCTGTGTGGTTTTCAGCATCTCTTAGTGTTACCAAATCCAGTAACACCCAAATTCTCCTTCAGTTTTCAGTCCTATGCTGCTGTTCAACTACTTTAAATGCTTGCATGGCTGATCCGTGATTCTCAGACTTCCTGAATTTCTCCTGGTATTAATCAGTATACTCACCACCTGGATTTTCTTGCCAGGAGGCATTAAAACCTTTCCTTGTCACTGCTGCATCTGTCTTGAAACGGACAATGGCTGAATTGCCAGTAGTAGACAGTTGCAGTGGGTTCTGTGCTGATCTTGAAACACACAGCTGGGCTAGTCTAGGAGAGAGGAAATCAGGGCCACCGTAGACCTAGAAATGGAAGAAACACTGTCAAGGTTTTTCAAAGAGACTGTCTGACACACAGAATACATGAGAACTGTTTAGCTAGAAAAAAAAAATCTGTAAGTATTGAAAGTGATTCCACATTTTGAAAGGTAAAGTAGTTAATAAAGTTATTTTCTCTGCAGGTTTACTTGGTATCTGAACCACCCAGCGCAAGTATGAAATTCTAGATGATTTCAAAACAGCCTTGCATTAAATAAGGATTTTCTGCTTTGGGGACTTTACCACATTCTTCTTCTGTCATCCCTCCAGGGTTAGCACCTTGTTTTTGAGGAGATATAAAACCACATTTTTTGTGTGCTTGTGCAAACAAACTGTATCTCTTTGCAGGAACTTGTGCTGATATTTTGCACCCAATATGTTTAAAGGCACAGTTAAGGCTGATTTTTAAATTGGGGCTAGATTTCATCACTCTTTCTGATAAAACAAAAAACATTGCAATTTTATTGACTTCGATGGCAGAATCAACATCCAGACTATGGGATTTTGGTCAAGTAAACTACATTTTCTTTGGAAATAAGGATACATATCACACATATTTCCCACAGAAGACAGGTTTTTACTTTTAAGAGTGATTATTTCCTACTCAGAAGAGTGTGCCTCAGGCAGTTATAAACCAGAAAACCAACACTCTTTTCATCAACATCATCAGCAGTATTGTGTACTCTATAATGCATTTTTAAACCAATTCAAGTGAATTAGATGGCAGTGCGGAAATCTTGTTAATCCTATTCCTTGTTTTCCCAAAGAGATGTGGGATTTTAGTTTGAGCCCATTTATAACTGGTGGAACTGGCTTACCTTCCTTAGTCTTCCCTCTCAAAGCTGAAGAAAACACAACATGCTTCAGTGCAATTTTCAAAACCAGACATATGATTTTGGTCCCTAGTGCCTTCAATGATTGAATTTTCTACGCTTCTTAAATGCTAATGAAATGTCACCTGATATTAAGGGTCTCCTGCCTTCCATTGGTATGTCCCTGGTAGGACAGCAGCTGCAAAAGTCAGCTTGACAGTAACCTCAAATGTGAAAACTGTTAAAGAGATACACCAAATAATGTGGTATTGTCTTTCAGTAACTGACCTAGGAATAGATAGCTTCTCATTGTATCAGCATATATTATGTGTAAATCCTAAAGCTAAACTAGAGAATGGCAAGTTCTAACAACAAAACCAGGGAACAGGAAAATAAGGCAACAAACCCCATCAGGATTTTCCCACCAGTAGCATCCCAAGTCTGCACCAATATTTTATTAGTCTGGTAAACTTCAAAAAGGTCAAAAAAAGCAATCCATGAATCTGTCTCAGAATGTGGCAGTAAGAACCAACCTTCCATATGGCCCTTTTGCCTCTGATCTCTTCTAGATGAGGGGAAACTCAGTATTTTAATAAGCTCTGCTGGATACTTTTTAACCTCAAAAGAAGTTTGGGTTATGTCCAAACTAAATATCTGAGCAAGTTTTACAAATAGCTGAGCTAGTCCCACCACCTCCAGGGCTAAGTGTAGTGCATTCCTACATAATTTGATTAGTCCTGTGCTCACTAACTGCTCACAGTGCCTGACACTGCTCTGCCGTTAGAGGTATAAGGGAAAGAACTTTTTCTTTTTAACTGCAAAAAATATTCAGTGACTCCAGGGTAATGTGAGATCTCAGAAGCTGAAGCTTGCATCCCCAGAAGAAACAAGGAATTAATTTTTTTACAAACATCATAGTCTGTTAGATGTTCAGAAGACTATTTTGTTTTAGTGGCTGAATACACAGGCTTAATAGCTTAAACATTTCAATTTTGACTGAGGCAGCACTTTTTTGCATTCTGCAGGGAGGCTGCATGACTTGAATGGATAATGGTTTCTCTGTCCAATCGATTGTCTCAAGGCATTCAAGAGAAGTCAGAATGGATGAAATCACAGCTCAGATTAAGAATCTGTAATGAAGCAGTCACAGTCTGGGCAAGAAGCATGTTTATCCTCTGGAAGCTCAGTGTCTTTAGCAAAATCTTACTGCCTGGCTGCATGTGAGGCCCAATGACAGCTGCATTTGTCAGAAGTCTGTTCAAAATCTGAATTTTAAAATGTGTTTGTGGTACACTTCCTGAGTCAGAACCACAGCATGAGAACTAGCAGGAACACATGCTCTTAATCATCTAAACCAGCCCAGAGAAGCTATGTGGCAGAGGAAACAGCAGGAGTTTCTAATATGCATCTAATAATCATCATGGACCAGCCTCTCACATCATCCCTGGTGCTCCCTGGGGCCATCTGCACACCACAGGCAAGGGGACCAAACCCAGCTCTGACATAAACCCTGCTGATTTCTGTAGTATTACCTCAGAAATTAACTTGGCCCAAGCTGAATACTTAGAGTTGACCTGTTGGAAGAAAATTACGGATGGGGAAGAAATATTGATGAAAATATGAGGTTTGTGGGTCTCCTTTAAATCGTTAAGCCAACAGCCTTCTGCACAGTTTCAAAATAAAAAGCACAAAGGCATGCTTTTTACAGTTAGGAGTGTATTTTCTTTTCTCCTTTATGCCAGTTCAATTAATCGGATGCTTTCACAAGAGCTGGAACAAAAACGAGCTAGAGTGTTTCCATGACAAAAAACAATAAAATGTTACTTTTGGCTACAAAGAGGAAAACCAATAGTTACCACATGAAAAAAGGAGAGGGAAAAGAGAATGGATGGAAAGAATGAATTCCAGGGTGTGGTTCACAGACTCACAGATGTCTGAGCTGCTAACAGATAAAAATAAAAATAAAAACATTTAGTCTGACCAGAGCACCTGATCCAGAGATAAATTGATGTTGGATCGCATAGCGGGGATGGAGGACACTGCCATAAAGCCCATGGTTTTAATCTGTTCTTATCATTTGCTTCTGCCCCGTTAGCTCTATTTATTGTTAACAGTCAGCATTCCAGAGTTATGAGCAACAGAAAGCTGTTTTTATGTGGTTGGTCACACTCATGACACAGATTTTCTGGGAATAAAACTGATCCCTGTTCAGATATAACTGCCAGCAAAGAGAGAGCCTGGCTTTGACAGAGAATTAAGAATTATGGTAATACTTGATGTTTCTGCATATTTAAATGAGAAGATTAGAGCATCTAATAAAGACTTGGAAGTGCAATAGATTGACAGGGTTCCTTCCTTTTCAGCTCAGTACTACATCTTGTTTTGGCAGAATATATTTCTAGTTTACAAAAACCTGGTCCACGTTAAAGATGTCATAATTTAACAAAGCAGGCATGGTCATTTTTCTCTATGTATGTATTTTCAATAGAAGCCTTTTTAACTCTTTTATTGTGTCCAAAATGATGGCTTCTATTTCCATGAAACATTTCTAGAAAACATCTTTAAGAACAACTTAAAATTTGCCTCTGGATATTTGTAAAAGGAATGGAATCTGATGGGGAAGAGAGAAAGACAGAGTGCAACAGTGTCATAAAAGAAAAAAGGAGGAGGAGGTTTAAAGGAGAATGTGTCAAACACTTGAGCATGCAGAATCGATGGGGAGAACTTGAGGATTTCACACACAAAATTTTTACATAACTATTATTGCACAGTCTTGGTGAAAAGTTTGGTGAAAAGTATGGCAGGACTGGGATACTGACATGGAAGGGACAGCCTGTTTAGGAGGCATTGTCAAAGGAAAGGGGAGACAGTTGCTGCATTTTACAAGAACAAATATGCTTCAGAAAAATGTGCAAGAGAGAAATATTCAAGAAACTATGGTATAAAAATGAAGTTAGCAATAAAGGTGTTGCAAAGGGAAAGATCATTTAGAATTTTCCTACAATTCTCTGCCAGGTCAAAGGGGTGAGGGAGTTTCTAAGCGAAAGCTAAATGCATCCAGCCAAGCAAGTTTTGTGATTACTGGGGAACTTTTATTACAAGGTAATATATTTCAGAAAAGCAACAGAAAAGAACACAAATTATTGCAATGTTCTAAAGACAGCTTCTTATATTAGAGAGGAGAGAGAGTTAATGGGACAGGGAGGGACAGCAGGATGCAGAGCTACTTTAGTACTGATTTTGACTTCCTGTAAAACTGGAAAGTTATTTGGCTTGAAAGAAAACAGGAAGCAGTAGAACTCACTATTCAGAGATAAGGAAAAAGTGAAATCAGGAGAATAATTATGAGAAAAAGCAGACTTCAAAACCCAAAGTACTGGTAGACAGGATACTCTTGGGAAGATAATGTGACAGTGAAAGAAGTTTGGAACCTTAGTGAGCACTGAAACACACTGTGTCAAAGACACACCAGGAACCTCTTTTTTTCTAACACTTTTCAGACTTTTGTGTGTGTGGTCTTCAGCTTGGACATACGTAGACAACTACAGGAAAGAAGATGACAAGATAGAGCGGCTCCTGAAAATGGTTAACAATGTTCTTTTTTTTTCCCCACTAAACCTGAGTAATCATTTGTTCTGTGCAGACTATATCAATCATGCTGTGAACATGTAATTTTATAACAAAAGCAAGAAAATACATATGTGGCAGGGTACATAATGCTCCACCAAATGCCTCCAGTTTGGCAGGGGAAGCTGTTCACTGCCAGGCAGAACCTTTTTATCTTGCACTAAGACATGAATGAATTTTGCCCAATAAGTTGATTTACATTAGGTTATCTGTCAGCAGATCAGAGACAAGTGTTGGGAACTGGAGGAGCCAAGGTTAGGAGACCAGTAAGTCAGAGGCATGCCAATTCTGAGGGCAGGAAGGCAGAGAAGTTCAAACAGCAAGGCAGGCATCTGTGCTGCTGAATGAGTACAGTTGGAAAGAAGTAAAGCATAGCAACTAAGTTTGAAGTGGTAAAAAAAGAAAACCTAAACCCTAAGGTGAATACCTTGCTCTGGGACACAGAGCAGCAAACTGTAGGATCCTCTTAAACTACTTCTTTAAGCAATTTGTGTCCAGTAACCCACCCATTGGTTTTAGGCCAGTTCCCCTGCTAGTCAAAAAGTTGACAAGCGAATGATTGCCAGCCATCTGTACTCTTACTGGATTGTGATAGCTCCTGGGTGGCCACCTGCAGATGTAGGCATTGTCCTTGCACTATTCAAGAAATGGTCAACCACAGCAGACTTAGATTTTGTAGCTATTTAATGGATTCCTCTAGGCAACAGAGGCATAACTGAAGCATACAGGCAGATTAGCTTCAATCTAGTCATTTTAGGCACAAACAACAATGAAGCTGCAATACAACAGACTTCATCAAAACCCAAACCAGCCAACACAGATCACTTACAGGCACTGGTGTCAGCAATGTGACATGCAGTCATATCTACCAATTCTACTGACGGAGAATTCTTGGAACAACTTCCTTACACTCAGATCCTACAGAAGTCCCAAAGTCAATAGGATACTCAAAGCACAGTGTCCATTTGGTTAAGACTTCCATTCCATTGCTAAGCTAGGGAAGCCTGTTTCAGAGCCAGAAAGCTGGAGTTAAGTTATACATCTCTTCTACTCATACAAATGCTCAGCAATCATCTAACTGGCAACTGTATATTTAGGACGTGCTTTGGGATGTGGGTTAAGCCTTGCAGGAATATTGCTAATGAGTTTGCACTAAGGACCACAGGCTGGAGATGGAGAAATCAAAGCTACAAAGGTGAGAATAGACAACAGTGAGTATGTGTAGGTGCTGGACAGAAAGTTGTCTAGCTGTATGCTGATCACATATCACATTACCCAGGAGAAGATGAGAAGAAAGGCCCCAGCAGAATGGTACAAGATTTCTTAATCAATCTTTTGGCTTCATTACAAAAACATACATATGTCACACATGTATTAACATTGAAAGACCCAACAACTGTACCTCTGTTAGTGATCTCAAATGTCTCTAGTGGGAGCCATCTAGAAAGTCTATACTTCTAAAGAATTTCTCCCTGAAATTATTTCCTATCCCTTCTTCCTGCACTGGAAGGCTATTCAAATCTGTTAGCTGGGATTGGTCACCTGGCTGCTTCCCAACATGAGAACAAAGATGTCATATATAACAGGACCATCCAGTCTTATGGGTCTCTTAAAGGTCAACAAACCCTTGAAGAGGTCCCTTTTCTCCTTGTTACACTACCCTAAGCTGACTAGGACACTGCCTCTTCTTTTATTCTTTTTTCTGAATACAAAGATTCTTCATAGTTTTCAGCACTTGGGGTTATAAACCTCCCCACTTCCTTGGAAGGTCCTACACAAGGTCTCACCTTAGTTATCCCCCCAGTGTTCCATTATCTTACTTTACACCAGGAAATTTTATCTCCATGGTATAGCACCTTACACTTAGTTCTTTGTAAAAGGTGGACTTTTTAAGACTGAGTTTTTCAAAGCAGTGTTGTCTCTTGTTAGGAACTGTACAGTGCCTAGCATCATTATTGATTAAGGTATAGAGACACCAAATGCATAAAAGCAAAAAAAAAAAAAAAAAAGACCATTGTGGCTTCTGCGACAACATCTGTGGAATGTAACTGTAACCACAGCAGAAATGGGAAATTGCAGTAGAATCATTTGTTCTGCTTCTGCAGTTCTTGGGATTATCTGCTCCAGACAGAAAAGTGTGTAACTTGTGTATTTTTGAGGAGTAAATCTAATGCTCTTACCTCCAAAACATCGTAGCTGCAGTTTGCATGATATTCAATGTCGAATTCCTGAATGGTGAGTTGAATGCTGCTACCAGGTGCTGTAAGAATGTACCAGATGCACTCCCTATTGCTTGGGTATCTGTTGGGGTAGCCAGGGCTGTGAAATGAACCAGAAGGGCCAGAGAGTTCTCCTCCACAACCTGGCAACACAGCAAAGCAGCCCATCAGTGAGGGGCTCTGGAAAAACTCATTGACAGCTCTGCAATGAGGACAGTCATTAGCACCCATTTCATGCACAAATGTATACAGGGCTTGAGGGTCTGCTGTATCACAGGGAACTGAGGTCTAGCAGGGTAGAGAAACTCAGGAACAGGAGGCTGGACCTGCTGGCACTGCCCATGCATTAAGCACTTCACCTCCTGTTTTGGTATGTTTCTCACCATACCTCAGCATCTGCTTTGACAGCTGAAGAAACCGAGACACAGAGCAAAAACAGTGACATGTTTTGTATTGGCCTCTAACTTTGATCAGTTCTAGAAAGCTGAATCAGATCCATGCTCAGCTGGTACTGACCTCAACTAATACACAACTAAGTTATCATGGGGAGGGCTTCCTATTGTTGTAAAAATGCCATTTCCCACTGCTTTAGAAATCATAAAATTAAAGACAATGCAATTTCCCTCAGCCCACTGAGCATGATTACAAGCTGCCAAGTCACAGTGGATAAACTGGCTTTCTGACATTTCGTGGATTTAATGTTCTTTTTTATTGAATTGTAACTGTGCAATTGTAAGACATGCCATGTTTGAAAAGTTATGTATTTTCTTTTCAGATAAGAAATTATTGTCCTAACCTCACTACCCAGCCCCTTGGGTGATTAAGATCTTGCATGTTAAAAGCTAGATTTAAAAAAAAAAAAAGATGCAAAACAATGGATTATATGCAGGCCCTAGTTTGACAGCACAAAGCAGCTGAACACCTGAAACTGCAGTTTTATCATTGCTTTACGGAGATGTAGCAACTGGTGCACTTGCCTCCTTTTGTTGAGTTCTGGGAAGATGCTCTCCCTGACCCAGTCCCTGGGTACATGTGTCAAGCAGGGTGGGAAGGCACAACAGCCCTTCCCAGTGTCAGGGCTGATTTAGATCAGCTACATTCATGGTGAAACCTCACCTTTAGAGAAGCCAGTAGGGTGGCTGTGTATCTGTCACATGCAGAAAGCGAGAGAATTGTGTGTTTGATCTGATTTTATGTGTGTGTTGCTCTCCTTGCAGCAGCATTTTTTTTCCCTCTACATTACAAGCCCCCAAGTGCTTCATTTAGGCACTAGTTAATCTTTTGCTTACACAGCTTTTACAGGGTCACTCGAGCTTTGTAAGTAAAGCCTGCACTCCATTAATCTCTTTGGCTTCATCTCCAGAGGGAAGGTTCTGTCACATAGCAAAAAAAGCCCCCAAACACTTAATAAAACCATCTAACAAACCATGAGTTCTGCATTCCCAAAGGCAAATACTGTGGTATGTCAGAAGTGATAAATAGCATCTGTGTCAGAACTTTTAGTTATAGGAGATATTTTATAACATAAAACAAATAAACTACCCCTCTGACCTGCTCAACTAATCCACACAGATGTGTAGAACTCCCCTAATGTCTATTAAATCTATGCATAATCTGCAACTTGAACAAGGTATCTTTGGCCATTGCTCAGCTTAACACTTTTTTTTTTCTTCAGGAAGCTATAAATCAAGATCTTCAATTAAATGCAAGTACTTTCCTCAACACCTTCCGTGACAAACTTGTCATTATTGAAGGGTGGCTGCTAAGCCCCACAGGCATTTGCTGTCATGTCTACCATGGGGTCTTTCAGCTCCTCACTGAAAACTTGAGTTTGGCTTTGCCACAGTTGGCTCTAGGACTTCTGGGACGGCAAAATACAAATCTAAAAGAGGAACGAACAGCAGGTCTGAAAGGGAGCAAAGCAATAAGAAGCTATTTTAAACTAAGAAAGAGCCACCTAAATGCAGATGTGAGGAAGACTCCAGCCATGCCAGCAATGTAACACAGATCTCTGTCAGACTATTACCCAGTGCTCACTGGAACACCACCTTTTAAACACAAGAATTCCCACAATTGAACAATAGTTAGCTATAACCCAGGAAATCCTTTACATAGGTGAGGTTGATCTCACCGGTGAATTGGCACGTGCTTAGTTCTTCTCCCTTTTTCCCCACCTTGCTGCACAGGATGCTCTGTAACCCTGAGGTGGTTTGCCCTGCAGCCACTAAGCTACATTACCAAGCTACTGGATGTCTCAATCAAGGAGTAAAAGAAGCTTTTAAGTGTATTTCAAACCAATCCTGCCTTCATTCCCTCTGGAGGGAAAAACAGAAAAATGTAGTGCACTTACTTCCCCGAGGCCTGCCAGCACAGGTGGGTAAATGTTAAGTCCCTGAAACTTTGATATCCATGAATATTTCAGCAGAGAGACAGAGAGGAAGAAACCTTCAGTGTAACCCACCACCCCATTTTCTTTCCCAGTGATAGCATATTTCCATACATTCTGTATGGTATGTCTAAATATTTTGATGGTTTTAATATTTTGTACCAGCTGTGGAAACTGGTTTGCTGCTAGGTGACTGTAAAAGTGAGATTTGGTAAATAATTATTAGAAATCTTATACTAACACTATGATTGAAACAATAGACAAAAGTATAGCCAAGCAATTAACTAGTAGAGGTAGTTACTCATAAGTTTTGCAGTTCTTTGCTCTTATGACTAGATGTTCCTGTACGCTAGATGAGAACAATGTTGAAACTGACCACATGTGATTGAAGCTGCGTTAAACTTCAAGATCAAAGAACAAGGACAGGAATAAAGACTTCAAGGACAGCCAACAAGAACTTCAAATGGGTCGGTGGTCGCAAAAGCAGCCCTTCGACTCAAATGGATCCTTCATTGCGCACGATCGGATGTAGGCAGTACTAAGATAATTAGTTGCAATTATTTTTATGTATATGTATACTAATGTGATTAATATGCAATTAGTTATTCTATATAACCTGTTAGTGCTAAAGCTGTGGCATGCACGCTAGGTGGAACTATCCCCCGTGCATCCAGTGCTGCAATAAAGAATGACTGCTTTCTAAAACTCCAAAACGAGTCTTAGAGAGTTTCTTCAACCGGCTTTTCGGTATCACCAATGCCATCAGAAGATGGCCTAATTTTTCTCAAAACAAACCAGGCCATTGGATTTTTACAACTGGAAAAAAAAGGCATTGGCGTGGGGGGGAGCATTACTGCTGAATTTGCAGGGTGAGTTCCTCTCTTTCTTTTCCCTCAGCAGCAGGAATGACACGGCCGCTGAGGACAGACTTCAGGAGGGGGAAGCCTCCTTGCCAGCTTGGGAAACAGAAAGATTTCTCAAAAAACAGACTTGATGGCTTGGCTCCTGAGGGGGTGGGAACGGGGAGGCAGGGGAGTTTCAGCAGGCAAGAACAAAGCCAATTGCTATTTATCTCAGCCTGGAGAAAGCTGGGAACATTTTAAAACTAAACAGGCAGTTATGACTCAGCTTCTCCTACTAAGAGTTTCCTGATAGCCACAAAGACATGTTTTTTATTTAAACTCGAAATGGCTCAGATGAGTGGAAAGCTTGCCTGCTGCGCTTTGAGGCACAGATCTTTCTTTCTATGCAACCCTTGCAGGTAGCATTCAAATTACTCACACTCCCTCTCCAGAGTGGTTTATATTTTCTCTAAGCTCAATCGATATTCTCTGGATGAGGTATGTGAAGCACATAAGACGGTCAAACTGTTGTTAATGTGCCATTTCTTTTCTTCCAACTACAAATGTTCCCAGAAAAGGCTTTTTGTTAAAAGAGAAGTGATTCTTCTTAAGTGCTCCAGTAAAATGGAGGTAAAGTTTAGATCTGATTCATTTCTTATAATGAATGTGCTGAATTCATGTTGCCAATCTCTTATTTATTGTTTGCAAACAGATCAGAAATTGCTTGAGTTTATGCCTAAGTATTCACTGACTAATAGCTGAATAAAGGATTCACTAATCTTTGCAAATACGTGAACTTCACACCTGAACTATTTTGACTGACCTGCATATGCAAGCAGAAACGTCCATATCTGCATATCAGAGCAGAAGCATAATCTCTGAACTGTCTGGCCAACTGGCAGGAAGTCTATATATTATGTTTCTGCTCTTATATGGATGATGTAAGAATCAGTTCTGTTGTGCTTTTTTGAAACTATAGATGCTAGATGATTTTAACAAAATATTTACAGAAATACTTGAGAGATTAAAACAAATGTTCCTGCCTTTAAACTCTCTTGCTAAATCTATGGAACACTAAAAAGAGAAAAACTCAAATAATGATAGAAGAACTTTTTTAAATGCTTGCAAATGTTTGATGTGAAAGATTTGCCCAGCCTTAGAATTAAACCAAACCAAACCAAAACAAAACAAAACAAAAGAATTGTCCAGGAATACTGTTTCAAAATGAGAAGCGAACTTTTATTCACCAACTTTGCAGCTTGTAGCTTGGTTCCTGGAACATTATGGGTCCTTATTATTCACAAACTTTTTGTCCTGAATATTTTAAAAAAGTAAATTTAGAATTTGATCCTTGATTTATTCAGTGTCTTCCCCATTTTCATTAGCCACAAAATTCTTGTAGCATTATCCCTTTCTTTGATTGGATCACAGATACAAGCCATCAAGGAAAACTGAACAGCAAGTATTTTTTGTATTATTTGTGCGTCACCTATGAAGACAGATTCCCTGCCTTAAGATGCTTATACTAGGCTTTGAAATCTGCCTTGGCAGATACTTAAAATAGTCAGAAAAGATATAAAAAAATTACATTCATGTGAATGGTGTTCAGGCTGAAGATGTAGATGTAGATGCAGATGCATATTTATTTATATACATACATGAATATACGTGAATATATGTATGGATATTGCATTTAAAAGGAAAACTTCAGGAGAAATGCCAGAAGCATTTCTGAAGCATGCGTTTGTATGTACCATATCCTTTTCCTACTTTTTGAGCAAGCTAAGAAATACATTTTGATTTAACCTGGAATGTAATTTCCATACAAAAGTAGCCTGCCTATTTTATTAAGATATTGAAATAGGAAAACTTTAAATGATGATGTAATCATCTTAGCTAATCGAACTTCTTCCATCTCTGGCATCACCATTAAATGAATACAAACCTTCTCCCAATGTTTACATTTGTCTGCAAACATCAGATTTGAGTTTGCTTCTATTTAAATAAATGGAATTTGTGCTGTTTATGGCAACAAAGTAAAAAAGATTTGGTCTTTAGGGGTAAATAAAAATGCAGAAGCAGAACCTATAAATTGCTGCATGACTTCAGCTCTCACTGAAATAATAGTGAATAATCTGAAACCATTCTGTTCCTAGTGAAACATCTTTAAAAGTTTTTCTCAGCACAGAAATACATGGTCTTGCTGTATGTGGACAAATACACAGACAGCTGCACTGCGGAAAAGTTTCTTGGAACTGAACTGCATACGGCATATGCTCTGTTTGTGCAGACCTCCATGCAGTCATTTTGGAAACTTCAGCCCTGCAGTTAAACTGAGAAAAAAGTGGGACGGGAGATACTCTTTTAGTAGTGTAAAGGTCCTGGAATTCCCTTGAAAAATGCTTAAAACAACTACCTAACCTGGTGTTAGTTGCTAGGAAATCAGACAACAAATAGAAAGCTCAGGAAACATATATTTGGTGTCTTTGCTTTCCTCTGGCTAAAATCTAGTAGTCATTGAAGATTGTGCAAGGGATGATTTATAGATCTTTCCGTATTACTGCCTGTCTGGTTAGCAGATGGTGTTCATTAACCAAAGAAGAATCCCTATTCTCATAAATAATTATAGCTGAATAGAGGAGTAGTAATCTGTGGAAACCTCTATTATTTGCAAGGTTTTCAGATTTATTCATGGGTATGTTTTAGCCACATGCTAGAAAAATCCCTTCCATAAAATTTAAAGTGAACTGGCACTGTTCCTGTAAAATCAGAGTTAGGGAAATGAAAGGATTCGGAGTTGTTCCATTTGTTGTGCTCATGTTGAAATACTTCAGTAAATGTTAACTGACTCTAGCTGCAAGGAGCATGTAGTATGAACATTTGCCTGTACTACACTAATACTTGCATGAAGTATAATTTGGATTTGATTCTGAAGTCTTTTGCTCTCTTGAGTTGGTTTAGTTCATAGAATATTATCCAATGGAGCAAGTGGGATAGTTTTTGTGATGAGGGTTTATGCAAGAGAGTAAAAATTCAAGTGAGAAACTTTTTTTTTCTTCTTTCTGATTTGTTAATCACTTTTGTAGCTTTGTATTACTGTTTTATCAGTCTCCTGAATTCTGGTATTTTCTTCAACATGTTCCAATCCAAAATCAGTAAGATGGATAATAAATAAAGATAGACTACTGGGACCCAGAGACATGAAGGCAAATTTAGGCATTTAAACAGGAGCTGATACTGAATGGCCACAGTTCCCCTATCAGCTGCCAGTGTTCAATGTTTAAAAAAGCGCCATTTTCTAGCTCTTAGACATTGATTGAACTGTTCAGCAACAAGCATTTTAAGAAAATTTTGGCCCTTATTCTTATGTCTTAGTTTGGGGGTGGGGGCAGGTCCAGCTTGCTGAAGAAATAGAAATTAATTCATCGTTAGCTCTCATAGAGAACATATCTATGTTTTTAACAGCCAGACTGCAGTACAAAAAGCCAGCTCTGAACATAGTAGAACCCACAACTCAAAACAACTGCTCAGGACTTCAAGAAATCAGACCCTGTGCATCCTTAGACTTAATGTGACAGAAAGACATTGAAAAGGAATAGCCATTTTTGAAAGCTGAACAAATAGCAATTTGTCAAAGGCTGCGCAAGAAATCAGCAACAAAGCTGTGATTCAGGCTTAGGAAATCTGGGCCTCAGCTCCCTCATTGACCTGCAATGCAATATTGTCTCCAGCAACTCTAATGGATGCCTGGCAAAGTCTGCAGAGAATGGCTTCTGCATCCTAATCTAATCCCTGTTTCTGTTATGCTTCCCCGAAGAACTAACAAACTATTTCACATTTCACCTGACACATATACTGAAAACCCCAGTCTTTAGGTATTGTATGCCTTTTAATAATTTTCATCTTTTGTAAATACAGACCCAGACTAATGAAAACTTCTCTTCTCATGAACCAAGTGGCTTTCTCCACACCCTGTCCATCAATCATTTCTTAGGGAAATCCACAGAAAGAATATGATGGTGAAGGAAAAGAGCTATACGATACTTTAGGGCTACATAATTCTTTTCTCAATAGTGTTCTTTGCTTCTTTTTTAAAGGGGGAATTAATGTGTCACAGGAAACAGAATAGTGGACACAAAGTTTGACTATGCTGAGAAGAGCCAATTGAATTCATAAGCTCTACTGACAATCAAGCAGCCAAATGAGTAAGCTTCCAATGTAATGTAGATGTATATATAAAGCAGTCAGCTCCTACATGCACACTGCTTAATAAGGTAAGTGACGGGTCTAGGAAATATGTGTCTTCTCAGATAGTGACAGTTGTCACTGGTATAATTTTGCACTGAGAGACCTTTGCCCTTTTGGCCTCCTGATATTTTTTTTTAAGGAAAGCAATTCAATTGGCATGCCATCTTTGCAATGTCCAGACTGTTAACAAGAGTTTGTTGTTTCTCAAAGGCCCAATATATGCCCCCAAATATATTTGCCTATATTAAGTTTCCTAATAAACAGCAGAAGTGGAATGGACACCTTGCAGATTCAAGCCTTCCTCTGGTGAATAATCCTCTTGAGGCCTTGGCTGCAGAAAAAAACATTAGTGATTTAGCCAAATCAATTCTAAATCCAGCCTCATCAATGAAAGCCCCTTAGATAAACAGTGTTATTTCAGAACCACAACCCCTTTTAAATTTAATTCTTTGCACCAGAGATTTCAATCCAAGTTAAAATTATATAGGACACGTTTAAGCATAAATAACAGCATTCACCGAAGATGAGTTACTAATTCTGTCTTTGGGAAAGCCTAAAGACTGGGTTTCCTTCAGCAACCCAGATCAGCAACTCAGCAACTGAAAAGCAGTGGCTCAGCAACTGGAAAGATAAGATGCAAATGTTTCAAATCAAATCTCTTCAAATCTGTGTCATGTGTGGCAGAAGGGTCTCCTCACGTCAGCTATCAATGAGGTAAGCTTTTGGCTTTTTGTGATCACCTCATAACTGTCAACAAAGCTGCTGGAAAGAATGTCTGAAGTGAACTGTATCGGGCACATGGTGGCAAGTGTCAGTGCTGCTCTTTTTTATCACCAAAGCATGTGAATGTCCTTGATATATATCCCATAGATGTTTCAGAACCGCCAGTTAAGGAGCACATGGACAGCCTGAGAAACAGTTCGCAGCAGCTTGAACTCTAGAGCATGTTTGTCAGTTAAGCAGAATTAAAAGCTCTTCTCTCAGCCATATATATATATATAACCTTGTTATTTTCTTGTCAGGTGAGATGTTACCAGATCCAGGTTTAGTTTCTCTTATGGATTAGCCCTCAGGGAAGAGGGGACCTTATCGTGGTTTAACCCCAGCCAGCAACTAAGCACCACACAGCCGCTCACTCACTCCCCCACCACCCAGTGGGATGGGGGAGAAAATCGGGAAAAGAAGTAAAACTCATGGGTTGAGATAAGAACAGTTTAATAGAACAGGAAAGAAGAAACTAATAATGATAATGATAACACTAATAAAATGACAACAGTAATAATAAAAGGATTGGAATATACAAATGATGCGCAGTGCAATTGCTCACCACTCGCCGATCGACACCCAGCCAGTCCCCAAGTGGCGATTCCCTCCCCCACTTCCCTGTTCCTAAACTAGATGGGACATCCCATGGTATGGAATACCCCGTTGGCCACTTTGGGTCAGGTGCCCTGGCTGCATCCTGTGCCAACTTCTTGTGCCCCTCCAGCTTTCTCACTGGCTGGGCATGAGAAGCTGAAAAATCCTTGACTTTATTCTAAACACTACTTAGCAACAACTGAAAACATCAGTGTTATCAACATTCTTCGCATACTAAACTCAAAACATAGCACTGTACCAGCTACTAGGAAGACAGTTAATTCTATCCCAGCTGAAACCAGGACAGACCTGAATGCTTCACTCTTAAATACCCAACTCAAAGGCTGCATCTCCTGATGAGTTCCCCTAGACAAGGAGACTTTCTCCAATGAGCTTTTTTCGTGCATTTGAAAGATTTTCAGAAGGGAGAAGCAAATATAGCACCCCGACCACAGTAACAGATCTAATTTTATCCAGTCTAGGGCAACAGTATATGCCTAGACAACATAGCCACCAAGGGTAAGAGGAAAACCCATATTTGTGCATTATACCAATCAAGAAAAAAGGAAGCACCTGCAATGAACAAAAAGAGGACAACTGTGGCCAGCTCTGGAGGAACTTGCACTCATATTACAGGCTGTCAGGAGTCGCAGCTGTGACGTTCAGAGCCAGCAGTGACATTCCCTAGGAGCCAGCCCTATCTGACCCCACAGATCCTGCTGTGCTGCTTAAACACAGCCCCACATTAGCAGTCTGGGCCCTGTGCAGCGCTAGGCTGCAGTTTAGTGTCCAGGAATTAACAGAGGGGCAGTGCTGTCTGACAGAGAATTGAATGTGTCAGCACAGAGAAGGAGTGCAGGGGGGTGGGAGAGGACTGGAGAGTCCAGGAAATGTTTGGAGGAGGGTGTGGAGGGAAAGTGCAAGATTGCTTACTGTGCGGGCAGATTCTGGAAAGGTTTGTGAGCTTTGGAAAAGCAAGTCAACCCCGCACCATGGCTACTGTATGGAGCTGATGTCATCTGGCTGTGCATAAAAGCCTTCACTTTTTCTTCTTTTGTGCAGTCCCAGAATGACATCACCTCGAAGCACAAGAACGTACCTTTGTGCTGCAGTACTTCCCCTGCTGGCTGCTGCCACACATCTCACTCCTCCCACATATGTCCCTCCTTTGCCCAGAAATGCTCCTTGACCTCAGCTGAATGCAAAACACCACTGTCTAGTCGACGAGAGCCCTTTGGGAGCCCGCAAACGCCAACAGTCTGTGGTAGCGTAGAGGAGCTCCTATTCAAACAACCTATAGCATGCTGTACACCTCAGCAACCCACAGTGGGGCCTCTGCAGCTGATTTCAGCTGCTTTACAATGCTGTCAAAGCTGAATGGTGTGAACTGATTAGGCAGACAGGGCAACTGTGGTGATTTAATTATTTTCAAGGTTGGATCCTCTTTGATGGGATGTACAATGGCACACAATTTAATCTTGTTACAGTCTGATATTGCTGTTAAATAAGCAGAGTGAAAAAGTTGCATTTGTAGCCTTACTTAAGAAGAAACTGCAGTTGTACAGTCATTAACAGATTTGTTTATAATTGGCGTGCATGCTTGCTTATTTAATGAGGCCCGTGACAGTCTTCGTGACATGCAAGAACAAGAGGAAAAACACCCAAAGCACATCCTGGCCTATGTTATTTCATGCAGAGAAGGGGGGTGGGAGGCAGCTGGAAGTGAACGTGCTACCCAACAAAACAAGCACCACTAAAGAAAACTAGAGAGAAGTCTGCACAGAAAACACAAGTCTATAGGAATGCGGCAAACTGAGGGCTGAGCGTTTCCCATTAGAAACCCCAAGTCACCCACAGTTCCCCTGTAATACCATATATCTCCTGTTCAGTACAGAAATTCTGCAGATGCCCATCATCCCTGTGCCTACTTGTGCAAATGAAAGCATGTTGCACTTACAGCCCTCAGTCTCTGATCAGGTGATCTTTGAAGGTGTACATGTGCAGAAACATCCACTAGGAAAGCATTTGAGGAATTATGAGGAAATGCAATGTTTTTAGAGCTGTAATGGGTTATTTCTACTTAGCTGACTTTGGGTGGCATAAGCTGGGACTCCATTACACATAGAGGAAGAAGGAAACACACCTTCCCAGAGGAAATCTGGCTAACTTACCGTTAACATGCCACAGCATCTGGAACCCACTTCGAGTGTTCAGTCCATCAGAATAAAACACCACATGAAGGCTGGTCCCTGTAGTGGTCCCTGCCAGTGGAAGAGACTGTCCACAGAAAGTGCCTATCAGGTTGGACTGTACATCAGGTCCATCATAGAGCTGAAATGAAATAAAAAATATCCTAGTGAGCAAAAAGCAGCTTCCCAATTCTTAATGTTTTGTACAGAATGTCAAAAAAAAAGCAGTGAGACTTCTCGCACTGGCCATGTTTGCACAGCAATATGAGCTCTGGGGACTGTGGAAAGATCTGGATGAAATGATGAGCAACTATAACTACAATATGTCTTTAAACCCGGCTGCACACTGTGTACAGTAGGAAGATTTTGCTCTTTCTGTTTTGATGTGTATTGGGGGTTGCTGGGGAAGAAGATAAAGGGCAAATGGCAATGAACTGAAATAGAAAGAACAAGGGGATGTCACGGGTCTGATTTGACCATGCATCTAACATGCTTAGTGCCTCCACACCCCTTGGTGACAACTCTGTTTACATCTTCATTTCTTTAAGATAGCACTCAGGTGATTTCAGGACTAACTGATCTTGTGATGGAGAAAACCAAGCAGTCAGCATCACCAGGGCCTCCCAGAGTACTGAGGACAAACTGAAAACCAAATGCAAAGTAAATCCTCAAAAACCACAAGACAAACTTCACATCTGTTTATTTATTGTTTCATGATCTTATGCTAGTGTCCTGCTTCAGAGAAGCAGTGGACTGAGCCATGCTTTCTGAAATTTTGTACTTTCTGTTTGATTTCCTAGTCATATTTTACATGATGGTGTTTTGACAGTCAGTGTGTTGGCACATGCAGCCAGCCTGAAAATCTTTCTGTTCTCCAAACATGGATGACAAATCTTCCATCCCACACTTAAAACATCATCAGGTAAAAAAAACCAAAACAAATAAAATGCTGAGGAAATATTCCTGTATTTAAAACTTGACATCTGAAGTTAGTCATATGCTCACATTTAAATGAAAACACTTAATACATGTTTTGATGGGGTGATAGTGGATGTTTAGAGCTTTTAAGCCTCTTTAAATTAGTTGTCTCCAAACAGGTTTAAAGGGTCTTTCAAATTCTAGTTTTGTGACTTTTTTCAAATCCAGTAAATCACACTGAATATGCATCTATATTCCTCATCAAAAACCCCAATGCTCAGTGTCATTTTTCAGGGGTGAGCGGTATAATTTTTGCAAAGCTGGTAAAAATGAGATATTTTAGCTAAATTGCCTTTGACTGATGATATCAGATTGCCAGTTGTTGTCAAGTTAGGAGTTGCTTTATTATTTCTACTTTTGTTACTAAGATTCTTAAAGTTTAGAAAAACAGCAACCCTTGTGCGTTGTTATCACTTTGCCACAGTTCATCTGATCTTCTGTTTCACAGAGCACATCTTCCTAACACAACCCAGCAAATCACTGGCACAGAAACCATGTCTGAACATTCTCATTGTGAATTTTTGGCATGCTTCCTTTCAGAATTTCAACAAAAACTTTTCTCTGTTCTGAAGCCATCACCGTAAAGTTCTCTCTGTGCAAAGAATCAAATCTATGATCTGTAGAAAAACAGCCAAGGTTTATTTATCTTTGCTCTCTATTCAAATCTCTTTTCCAAACATCTGATTCCACTAAGAATTCTCCTACACTCAACACCCATAGTATGGAAGTATGATATTACAGTAAATATTAATTAACCAAGTTAGCTACTAATTTTTGCACATGTTTTCTAGCAGACTTACATATGGGAATGAGTAATTAAACCCTCAGCTTTTCTGTTCAAGACGTAGGTCTTGCAGAACCTTCAGAAATCTTGTGGTTGATTTAAGACATAGTTGGGGCCAAGAAATCTACTCAAATTGTTTCAAATCCTCAAGCAGACAGTCTAGTTTGAATGTCTTTTTTTAATAAAAAATAAATTGGATGTTGTTCAGCCAGAAGTTAGGAGCAAATTGCAGGAATAATTCTGTGGTAATATTCCATGGCCTATTTTATGCCTGGTGACCATGAATCTTTTGGGGTTTCAAACCTCTAATACAATGAAAGGCTCAGAGAATGAGGAGAGTATTGGAACTTGAGAACTATCACTCCATTTGGTATGATTTCTCTAGGCAAAAACAGAGAAGCCTGAAAGTTTCTAATTGCAGACCCATTGCTGGTAGTTCTTGCAAAGCCTTGATCAGATGTGTTTGGTAATAGATATGAAATTGTCATAAAGATTAGATGTTAAGAAGTTGAACATCCATCTGTATGCTTTCCAAATGCAAAGCTTGAAGGACCGCCTGACAGACAGATGAGCTGTCCCATGCCCAGAATTACAGTTATGACCTTCCTCCAAGCCAGACTGAGCTTTACACATTCTTTTATGGCTTAAGTTCAGCAAAATGAAACAAAATCAGATCCAATTAGATTTTTTAATAGTACTACTTCCTTTGACAGCTTTCTGGTATATACTGCTCATATTTCTGTGGCTTCAAGCCATGGAAATCTTAGACCAAAAAAATATGAATGGTGAAGAATGAATCAACGTGGAGATCATGAATCTGTGTTCTGAATTGACGCAAAAACTATGTTAAGATACATATTCAACAATCAGCCATTAGCTTTAGTGATTACAAATGAAAAACCATTCTAAAGAACTACGGACTAAATCATACCCAGAAACTTTCAAATCAAAACAAAAAAACTAACCTTCATGAATCTCCTGCAACTTTGATTCATCAAGGGAGTGTTATTTTTATCTGAGACAGCGAATGTCACATTTCTATGTAATTTCCCCTGAAAACACTCTGTCAGTTTTTTGAGACACAAAGAATGGTTACTATGGCAATCCCTTCATGCCGCGCTGCCCCATGGGTCTGGGTTCAGAGCAGAGTTTCGCAGGAAATTCGAGTGCCTGGCCAGCTGTAACTCATTGAGAGAGGCAGAACCACGACTGCTAGAATTACAGTGGGGTTTTTCAAGATGTCTTTCATTTCTAAATGAAGGGAACAGCTGTGTGTTTTCACAGGGCATTTTGAACTTCTCAAACCACATTTTGCTCTCACACAAATACAGGCAAGTGAAACTGAAGCTGAACGCAGATCTCACAAGCCACAATTTCTCTTCTGATCTTTGAGATAGTGTTTCTTGTCTAAGGGCCTGCTTTGTCAGCTGTGCTATCCTAACTGCTGCAAATCAAGGGAAGGTTCTTCCCCAGGCTATATGAGGCAAGGTACTCCCTTGGACTGAGCAAGACAATTGAATCTTGGGGCAGTTTTTTAGCCATTCTGGTACCACACTGACTCTAGGAATCAGGGATTGGACTCCCTCCCAGTTCCTCATTGGGAAGAAAGTGCTTGCTCCCTTTCTGTGTAGATATTTGTTTTGTAGTTTATTTATTTGTTCAGACCTTTTACCCTCCATCAGAAAATCCAAGGGCTTTGTAATGATTTTGGCAGACACTCCAACAGGCAAAATATGCAAACAGCTGCAGCACATGTTCAGATCCTTAGCCTCCCCTCTTTAACTGAAGTAATTGCCCAGCAGCACCCAGAGCACTCCATTTCATCAGCCTGCACCCCGGCACCGGGCCCAGGCAGGGATGCAGTACATTCAGATGAATTATTAGGCATGGGCTCAATAACTGTTATGAGAAACTCCTTATCAGGCTGCCTAGGAGCAAGCATATAGGCTGACACAAAATTACAAAGGGGCAGTACTAGCTCTCTAAGGGCTGAATCAAGCAACGGGACTGCCCTGCAGTAAAGTGGCAGCTGAAAACCGTCTGCTGTATATTGGAGTGGGGCTGGGACAGCAGGTCTAGCCAAGGCTGCAGGAAGGGTACAGCTTGGGTAGCTCTCCCGGAGGAGACACCATGGTCACCAGTATTACGTTTTTGCTTTTCTGACTCTTCAGCCTGGAAATATGTCGCTGACACCAGTAACAATGCTCTGGAGGCCACAGCTGTTCACCTCTCTCTGGAGGAGCAAAGCAAAGCGGCGTGACCTGCGTCACAGAGAATCTCATCGCCAGAACTAGAGCAAGGGCTCAAGGACAGCTGACTGGAAAATGGAGTTTCCGCTGCATGGAAAGAAATAAAGATCTCAAACAAATGGGAGGAAAGAAACTTTGAATGTGTTCCATTTGGGCATACTCGAAGCAGGGACATTTTTCTAGCTGAGGACCTTGTCAAGCTTTTTCATTCTTGCAAAGTGAGACTGGCAGGAGCCTTCCAGACAGGTAGTAGCACTCCATCTGTTCAGTTTTCCTGGCAGAAAACTGATTATTTTTTTTTTAGGTCAAAATTTCAATTTTCACTTGGAGAACTTTATTTCTGTGAAAAGGTGCATTTTTTCATCAGGAAAATCATTATAAAGGAAAACCCCCCAACCTAACCTGCTCTGGAAAAAAGCTGCATGCATACATACATTAGTTAGGCGTAACACATAGTCTTAGTCCAGAGATGACGGGGTCTTTAAAGATAAGCTTTCAGTTTCATACGAGGGGAAAATCCATCCTATGAATACTGACAGTTCTCATTTTATTGTACTGTAAATAATTCTAGTATCAGATGTCATGATTTCATTATATGAGTAATTATATCAATAATTGCCTCAATTTGAGTCTTGAAACAATTTGTTTGCAGTCCAAAAGCCTTTTTACAGGGACCAGCAGCAACAGCCCTGGGCTGTATTTGCAGAACTCGGGAAAGGAGGTTGCACCTTGGATCAGACCAGCATATCTGCAAGTGTCCCACCCATTGCCAGAGACCCTAGGACACCCTCGAAGAGCTATTCTGACACACACAAGTATCCCATTCCTCTTAGAAGTGGGAAACCTAATGAGGGATTGTTTTGAATGATCTAAACACTAGAGGCAGTGATTACAGGTATCTGAGCAGCTCTTCCTGAATGGGTCGTTTTTTGGAAAGGAAATTTTGATGGCATCGCAACAAATATGTTACCAGAAAACAAAACCAAAAACCAGACAATATAATCATCATCCAAGTAACAGAATGCACTCCAAAGTGAGATCACCATTAACTGTTAAAGCAAGAATTAACACAAATAAAAATATTCCATTTCCAAGCAACACATTTCCTTCTAGAAGAACTAGAGTGTAAGCTTAAGAACCTGCAGGTCCGTCAGCCAGAGAAAAAAAAACCAAACAAACTGAAGCTCCAGGATGTGGCACATTGTCCTAGCTTAGCACCACAGCGACATAGTTTTCCTAGAAACAAAGACTTAAGACTTTGAGTGACTTACTGTGTGGAGCCTTGTTATTTCTGCACAAACAGGAGAACAAAATAAGGTTATGTTTGTGTGTGCATGAAGAGAAGTGTTTGCAATTGCTTCTAGAAAAAAGCCCTCCTTAAGAACTCATTCTAAATAATGTTTTAATATGATTAATATTTAGATAGGTTTATGCCCTAGATGACCTTTGATAAAACTCCTTGCTCTGACCACCATAGGCAACTTTCTTGTCTCCACACAATGACACATTTTCACTAATTAACCATTTTATTCCATAGTACAATGGAGTTTGACATCGTGCATCACTAGACGTATAGGTACACTGGTTAATCTCGCTGGGATTATCTAACATATGGAAATGTATAAATGTCTAGTTTTTTAATAGTAAGAGTTGTATCTCAGTCTATGTTTTGTCTCGTAACCTGAGCCTGAAATACTCAGAGCCCTTTGAAAGTTTTAAGCAAAGTTAAATTCCACATTGGACTGCAGTGATAGTTCTAAAAAAGAAATTTTCATCTCTTACATTACCACTTACTACCTGCTCAAAGAAAACAAGAATTTCTAACTACAAGCAAATCTGCTCATTCCTGTCTTTATAGGAAAGGTTTATTTCTGCAAATGATATAAAAGTAATAATTTTCTTTAGCAAGACTGGATTTATTATAAGAACATAAGAAATGCAGTGTGTATCTGAATGAAATTTGAAAATTGTTTTAGATATAAGAGTAGGAAACAACTGCTTTTTAAGAAAGGAGTGCCTAGGAGACATCCACCTAATTGGTCAATCCCACGATCTGCACTCAAAACCTTATTTGTTCAGCATGAGATTTTAGATCCCCAAGCCTGTGTTAGGAGAGCACCTGCACCTAATCGCCATGCTGTCTGGATGGAGAAGGTCTCAGCCACCTGCAATGGGGCAGTCCTGGATTCTCACCCATGCATGCCAGATGGAGCAGGCTGAGCTGAAAGCAAGGCCATCCAGTGCAGGAGTGTGTCCAAAAAGCCTGCCTTTCAGCTAACCACTGTGAGTGCTTTGACCTCAGATCATGGCTCCATTGCCTGGGGCAAACCCAGGCTGCCCAGGTGTCCTGTTCCTGACCCCATGCCTCTCCCTGAGGTACAGGCAGATATTTGCTGTCATGGCCAGCATTCAGACAGGTCCTTGAAGTGTCTCTCCTGCCTTTGCTTACCAAGGCGCTGCTTGGGGATCTATGTCCTTGTGGCAGTGGGATCACACATGCCTGGTCACAAGGCTGTGGCTATTTTGATAGATTGCCTGCTTTCCTCAATGCCTCAGAAATTGAGGTGGCTCCTCTGCAGCAAGAATCCACTCGTGGTGGCGGGAGCAGGACTGCTTTTGAATATTTCCAAAGTTATTCTTCAGCAGAAAGCTGCTACTGTGGGAAAAGCTCCTTACAAAGAGATGGGGCTGTGCCTAGGGACACAGTAATCGGGGGGGATGGACAAGGTGCGTCTGCCCTGAGAAGGCCAGGGCAGGTCTGAGCAGTTTGCAGCGCTGCTGACTTGCGTGCAGGGCTGAGTGCTGCTCCTTACGTGCTTTGCTGGCCCAGATGAACTGAACTTCCAGCGCAGGCAACATCACACTGACACCATCAGAGGGCAGAGAGGGCAGGATCCTCTCTGGGAATTCCCCCATTTTAGAAAATCATGCATAACTATGGCAACTGAGGAGAGCTGCAGCTTGGTCTCAGCAAGTGAAGGTGGGAGAAAAGAGAAATATTCCTGCCTCTTAGGCTTTCAAGAAAGCAAAACTGCCTGCTCATGGGAACAACAGGGAGGGGAGGGACAAAACCTTCCTCAAAGTCCGGTGTGGTTTTCTGGAGGCTTCCCTTTGATGAGGGGAAGCTTTGATCAATTCAGATGGGGTTTCTCCAGCCACCATGTAGTTTCATACCGTGATGCCTGCGCTGAGTGGGATAAGCCACTTCATTGCACAGTCTCACAGATGCTGGCCAGCTTTCCAGCAAAATTTGGAATATAGAAGAAGAACAGGAGAGAAAAATCCAGCTGCAACTAGATGAGTCCCAAATACCCTTTCCCCAACAAGGGGCATGCACACTATCATCATATGGTAATATTTCACAGTCACTTCATTGTACAGTGCTTTTTTCCTGAAGGTACAGGCAAAGTCACATTGCTCTGAGCTGTCAGGGTGTGGAAAATGCTGAGTCCATGAAGGTCTGACTCATTTTGTGAGTCCAAGAGCAGAGTCTGTGCTGGCTTCACTCGTGCTTCTTGTCATCTGAAGTTTCTGTAGGCAGCATGCAACCCTTTCATCACTGACAAATTTAGCTGTCTTGAGGCGTGGGGGTATTTGTGTGCATTTGTAAGTAAGTCTGCTTCTAAGTAACCTTTCAAAGAGTAAAGCCAAAGTGTACTTCAATTCTGGCAGTGCAGGCAATTGGGAAAACAAAAATCTGAGCCCTGATCCAGTCTTGTCTAGGGTGGGCAGCTTTTTGGCCCAACAGTCTCCTTCCAAGTATCCAGATCTCTCACTGAAAATCAGTGCAAGGGCTAAGATTTCCATGTGTACCAATGGTGAGGCCTGCCATAGAAACCCAAGGAGAATTGTCGCTTTTATCCTTACAGTCTTGCACTGAAGGACTTCTTGTGGAGGCCCATAAACCCCTGAAGGAATTCAGGGATGGGCTGGCATACTGCCAACTTGCATGGTAATACATTAATGGATACCACTGCTGTCTGGCCAGCAGGCTGTAATTTGATGTCTGTGTGCAGAACCTGGATGGGTATATTTAATATATCATCTGCTTCCCCAGGGTGATGTACTACCGGTGACATTTTGTAAATCAATGCATGGCCATAAGCAAAGCCATTCTCTGTGCTTGGAGAATTCCTGCAGCACTTTAAAAAGAGACACTCATAAATCAAATGTAATAATGTTAATGTCCTAGTATGTTTTAAGCATATTTACTAATTACAGGTACAAAAGGGAATAAAACCAGAAACAGGGTAAGCTTTTTTTTTTCTATGATAAGCTAATAAAATAGAGGATGACCAGCTGAGTGCAAGCAACAATTATGTAATGCAGTATTCCCTGATGGACAAAAGGGATATTATGGCACATCCCTGGAAAGTTACTGTGGCTTAAAAAAGGAAAAAAAAAAGGATTTATCATGTTACTACCAGAAGGAAATGAAACAGTTCTCAGGAGCAGATGCCATATTAATTACCATACTGATTTGATAATATCCCACATATAAGGGTGCAATGGTATTTTAACCACTCTGAGCCTAATTGCTGAAAGAGTCTGGACTGCTTAAGTACACTGGCAGTAAGTAAGCAAGGAAGTTCTTTATTCCAAAGAGGAATTCTGACCTGCCCTGCAGAAGAAGGAAGGGTACTGTTGTTTTCAGGCAGTCATTTACCCCCATAAGATGTTCTTTTGCATTAACCCAATGATAATTCCATCTTTGCTGCTAGACTAACATGCTACACAGACCAAAGGGGTGAGACTCAAACACAGAGCTCTGAAACTCGTCCTGGCGCATGACACAATTTTACTATCTGCTTATCAGGCTGGTGGCATCTTGCAAAAGGCTGGGCAAGGTCTTCCCTGTACTTATTAAAAGCAGATGCTAAACAGACTGGACTTCAAGTGACAGTTGTACTTTCTGAGCAGAAGAACATAGAGGGATATTGTCACTGAAGGACAGAAAGATTTGTGGTTTTCAAATAACATTTTTCTAAGATAAGAAAGGAGTACATTTCAATCCTACTGCCCAACTCTGATCTTCAGGGCAATAACATGACATTCTCCTTACTTATAAAATAGCTTTGCCTCTGTGGAGATTATGTTCTGTCATACTAAATAAGAAGGTAATTCATCATTAAAGATGGGGAGTTAAATATATGCCTGTTCAGCTAATAACCTGGTGAATGTAGAGGAAGGAATGACATTTCTATGTCATTGTCTGCAATATCTCACTGGCTACAGCCTGATAACTCCTCTAGAAAGACTAATGTTAGGTTATTAAGCCAAGCCACAGCAAGCAATATAATTTAAAGACCATCCAATCTAATTACAGTTAGTGCAGCATCACTAGGAAACAGTCTGTTATTTGGTAAGCCTTGTATTATATCATTGCCACTTGTGTACATGTCTTTATCAGAAGCTATTCATCTCATATTCTTGAAAACTTCGCTGTAAAACTCCTTCCAAAATGTCACACATCTTGTGAGTATTACTAGCCATGAGCCAACATCCTCCGACAGGCCCTGAAACGCTGCATGCTGCTCATTTGTTGAGAAAATGCTCGTATGAGATTCATGCTAGGGACTGACATTATAAAAAAATGCAGGTTTGCCTCTGTCCTACACTGCCCCTTCTCAGTTTCTGGTACCTATGCACAGGGGCAAAAAATTGCCACCAAATCAGAAGAACAGGGCTTTTTCCTTCCTACTTGACACAGGTACAAAGAGTTGTACATGCTGAAGTGGTGGAGATGCAGGCCCTGCCCAGGCCAGATCGAGTCAGAGTCACCCAAGGCTCCCTGTGGAGAAGGAATGCTCACCATGAGTAACACCAGGCAGCTGCTGCAAACAGCGGTCTGGCTCACAAGAAGCGTCCCATGGTCAAAGGAGAAAAGGAACTAGTTGACGCAATACTTGGCTGACTTCTCATTGTACAGCTATGACTGCATTTCAGTCTGGGACAGCCACGCACTGTACTTGCATTTGCTTGTACTCTTTGGACATCTATCTTTTTCTTTGTCCTGTATTTGAAACAGTTATTTGCTCTAAGTGATGATAATATCTTTGGTAACTGACAAATGCTAGGAATACCTGTGTGTAGAAACTTTTGGTTTTGTCATTATTCTACATATTTAATTTCTGACTCGTATGTGGACTAAGCCAGGGAGAAAATAGAAAATTAATATATTCTGTGTGTATCAGACTGAATTAGTCACAAGGCAAAATGCTCTTCTTGTATACTACACGTGGGTTTGGGTCAGAAATGTAAGTAAGTCATAACTAATCACGAAACTGAAGAACACGCCTTCTTCCAGTATGGAGGCTGGGACCAAAACCAGAATGTCCAGCAGGCCAGGTCCAGCAGTACTCAGGAACGCAGCTTGCCCAGCCTAGCTGTCCCTACCCCACCAAGCACCATGATTTTCTCTTTTAAGAATTCAGAAAGATTTCAAAAAAATCAGAGCTCTATTTTGAGACATATGCAATGTCATAAAAATATGTCCACATGCATTAAATCTGCATCTCCCACTGACTTTTAAAACCAGCTCTGCTATTTTGGTTTTTTTGCAACTGCCACTTCTTGATTGTACTCTGCTCAGACAGGTCAGCTCTCTGCTATAACACCTCTGCAACACTTAATCTTGTCCTTCTCCATCACATATCACTTTCCCTTACGCCCTCTACGACCACCACCACTGTGATCATCACCTAATCCAACCTAACAGCTAACTCTTGTACTTCCCATCCCCAGCCTCTCAGCAAGTAACAGCAAATATTGTCACCAAGCCTGCCATCTGCTAGCTGCCATGGAGCACCAGGCTGCTACTCTCAGGGCTGCCACAGAGCTAAGATGACAAATAGGGTGTTGCTGCCTGCTGCAAAGGGCTGAGGTGGGAGACATGCTGCCACCAAACACAAAAGGAGATAGGAAAAGGGGCATCTAAAAGATCCTGGGGAAAAAGAGCACCTGATCAGCACCAGTGGCCACTCCGGTTTGTGAGTGCAGCTACATGGAAACTGAGCAGCAGCTTCCCATTTCCTCCAAGAAAACAGTGAAGGGCTCTGGCACATGGTCCACACGCTGCACACTTGGACTACAGTGAACAGGATTATACCTCTATTCTGCCAGTGTTATACTCAGCCAGGGCATCAGAGCTTTCCCCTTTTAGGCTTCTTTGCAATAAAAGAATCTCAAAACTAGCATGTGGCAGAAAAGTAATTTATCTTAACTGAACAGCTATGAGTGGGTTGTTTTTTTTTTTAATTAACCTTTTTTCCAATTTGCAGTGGCGTCAGATTGCACATGGATTTCAGACAGAAAAGTCCCAGATATCCACAGTCCACTTAGAAAGTGAACTGCACACTTGTTCCAGATGATTCCCCCTTTCCCCTATACCACAGAGCACTCACAGCCTTGCCAACATGCTCCCCTTTCGCAAGATGCAGGGTGGGAGCAAACACTATTCAGTTCCCTGGCTGGTTTAACCTTGTTCTCTTTTTTACACTATGGCACATATTTGTGTAGCATGCAACAACCAAATGAGAATATCTTTTCCAAGTGGTATTTCTTAATGGCATTTGAGAAAGATTTGTAAGTAATGTCACATGAATTGCAAATTAAAGCCTTCTTAACACACTTCCATTACTCTGTTTTTCCCTTGCATTTTCCTCTTTATACCTCTTTCAGTCTGTATTTTCTTTGATTGGAAGCACTGAAAAATTGTTAAAACAAAGAGTGCAAGTACTTTTCTGCTCCCTGTCTCCTCACTCCTTACGATATGTTTTATTTCAGTTCTTTTAAGTGCTTTGGATCAGGTCCTTGCCTCTGGCACTATTCCTCCAGCCTTGACTTATGTCTAGAATAGCGTCTTCTGGCAAGTCTCTTGCTCCTCACTGGCTGGCTACTGTGTGCAGGGCTCCTGCTTTCCATGGATCACGGGCTTAGGCATCTTGAGACTAGCACTGGCCTCTCCACTTGGCTCCAATGTTTCCTTTTCAGCCTCCTCACAAAAATGAACCAGGCCTTAACAGTTAGTTCTCAATACAGTGCTCCCTTGTTTATTTTATTCACATGTCTATTCTTTCTTTCCATTCCTGGCCGCAAAGAGAAGAAAGCTGGAAGAACACCACATTTGCCAGCAGTTTATTACCAATTTTGAGCTGTGAAAGCTGGCATAATAAGAAGGTAGAGGGAGCAAGGGAGTACATCTAGAGGGAATAGATTAGCCCATCACCAGGCCTGCTGCTGGACCTTCTGCAAGACCCCAGTGTAAGCAAGTATCCCCAGAAATGTGGGCACTATTCCTTAGCCCTCTCTTTGGCTGTAAGTAGTCTTCTCTAACACTTCTCTAAATTTCAATTCCTCTTGTGTAAAACCTAAGTAGAGCACAGGGGCTACGTGCTGGCATTCTGTACAAGGGGGACATCTGAAGGATGGATTAGTTCAGCAAAACAGCGGCAGGAGATTGTAATCCTCAGTATAGCAGTGATCATGACTACACTGTACTTCCCACCATACTGAGAGAAAATATCTTTTCAGTTGTCCTAGAAATAAAATTTTTGAGGAAAAAAAGAAATAAAGGGTATTGGACTTTAGATTGACTGGATGGCTTATTTGGCTAAAAATTTCTTATTTTGTTTGTGGGTAAATTCACTTTCAGTCCCTTTAAAGAAGCAGATTAATTGTGAAAAGGAAAATATAAAAGGAGACACAGCAACCCTCCCTTTAAAAGTGTAGAAATAACACATTTTAAAGTTTTTGAACATTCCCCACTCCTTCTCAGATAAAAACAAGAGGAAAATAATTGGGCTCATTGCCTTTTTTGCAATCAATTTACTAATCTCAGGATTTCTTTTTCTTTACATGAAGCTGGAATCATGACACCTCACTTCACCCATAAAAGCCAGTGCATCTAATTTAAGGTGGTAGCTAGACTCTCTGTAGCAAATTTAGGCACCTGCAAAATAAGTGATCCATCTTTCCTATTGCAGACACCTGTCTTAAGGTAGGATGAAGTGATCTCTGGCAATGCTTCACTCCCTACTGATCGCAGAGGAAATAAGGACAAATAATTTGGACTTAACACTTGAGTTTTAATGGCTAAATTTAGATAAGATAAATTTCCCCTTGGTCCTCCACATCCTTCTTGTTTTTCTTTATTGGCAAAGACCTGATTTTTCTTGTTTCTAGCATCTGGGTACATACCTTCAAGAAGTCACGGTCACAGTCAGTTCCATCTTCTAAATCAAAGGCTGTGAAGCTATAGTTGAGTGTGTTCCCGTTTGTAGTTTGGATAGTCCAATTGCAGTGCTCATTTAATGGGTAATTATTTGGATAATTTAAACTTTCCAATATGCCATGGCTACGATTAACAGTCAGTACGTCGTGGCAAACTGAAAAAAAGAGTGATAATAAATTATATTTGTGCAGTGCTTATTAACCCAGTGTCTCAAAAAATTATTAACTGAAGTTATTGATAGCATTACAAGGTGAGAAATACTTCTATTTACAGATTAGAGAAGAGAAATCATGCAGAAAGAGATCTGTGACCTTTTGAAGAACATATTGCATGTTGCAAAAAAAATCCAGAACTTCCAAACTTGACTCATTCAGCTCTGTTACAACCTCTTCTGACACTTGCACACTCATCAGTATATGTAGTACTTTTTTTTTTTTTTGCAGTTTTCTTTAATTCTAAATACATGGTTATTCCTGAAACATATTTTCTTCTATTTATTTATTTTTTTAACTAATAATAGAAATTTGCCCTCTCATTTTAAACAATTTGGGGAGGGTGCTCAGCAAAGATTAACTAATGGATTGAAGTTGTTTATTTCAGCAAACTGGAAAAAAATTATAATCTCTAGCTAAAACAACAAATGGAAAGTACACTACTTGTATTGGATTTTCTAGCTCCAGGAACTGGAATTGATCATGAAATTCTTTAAAAAGGAGCCGTGATTTTCCTTGTGGGTCATCCAATAGAATCCTAGCATAAGCACTAGACACTCACCTGGAATAATGAGAGCTTTCCTTGAAGTGCAGAGAAAATGAAAAAGAAACTAAACTAGATAAAGAGTGAAATTACAATTATGGCATTAGGTCAGTGAGTCTCATTTTCCTGTATCCAACTTTCACTAAGGACAGAAAATATCAATGTGGCAATCCCTTGTCTGGAGACAGCATACAATGTGTGTTGGGAGCAGACCAGTGTAATGCACAGAGAAGAACTGGGCAGGAGGTGGGGAGCAGGACAGGCTCTTTGCTTTGTACAGCAAATCTGCAGTGTTTGAACAGTAGAAATAGCTGAGATTCACTTATAAAACTCCTCTATTTTCTGTCACTAGGGATAATACACCTACTTCCTGCAATTTTTTTTAATTCTTTCCAAATGATTTACAAAGCAGCAAGGTCTGTGTTTTTAGGACTTCAAAATGCTCAGGATACAGCTGAAGGTCAGGGTCAGGTGGAGTGGAGCTTGTCTGCAAAGCTACACTGAAGCATACAACTGTTTGAAAGGACAGGATGAAGAGCACAAAAAGGATTTTGAAGAATGCAAGATGGGTAAAAGCTGCTACATCCTGCCATCAAGATTTTATTAGAAACATATCAGACACAAAGGTGCCTTCGAATGTTAACTTGATACCATGTTTTCCTTTGCAATATTTTCCAATTCATCATTACATTTCTTTCATGTATACATAAATGCATCTGGCATCTAAGCATCCTTATTTTATACCTCTACTTCCTACATAATTTTAGCTTTTGGGCAAGCCATTGAAAGTTTTCTCTGATGCATCTTTGGGAATTAAATATGAATGTAAAAAGTGGATCACATTATCTGATAGCTCAGGTTCTACATCTGAGTCCTTTGAAATTGCTCTTTCTGTTTAATTAATGAAAGGGGAGGAACCCTTTTCTAATATATCATCTTGACTTTTCAGTCTGAAAAGTACATGGTAGATGAATCTGTGATATCTTTAAGGAATGAGGGAGCCAAAGCTCCCTCACTCTTCTAATTATTGTACATGCCATGTGTGGATGAATAGCTTTGGTTTTTTCATAATCCATTTACTATTGTCCAAACCTAGGACAACTTAATGTCTATAAATCTACAGCAATCCCTATCACTTGGGCATGTCATGTTTAGGGTATGCAAAGATGCTTGCAAATCATTTTGTATGTGGTGAAATTCCGTATCTTCCAATGTGCATTTAGCGTGTATAAGGAGAAAAGTAAACACCGGGATGATATTCAAGGTTATGACTGGGAACAAAATAACTTTAATTTGTCATGTATCTTCTCGGATTTTTCTCCAAATGTTATTATTCTGATATTTCTGGGGTAGAACTATTTTACAAAAAAATGTTTGCAAGAAAAATGTGACCTTAACCATAAGATATAAAAAATGAAACTTTTTGAAGTGTTCCAGGTAGGCTAAATGATCCTAAGCACCCACAATGATCCAGGATGTCTGAGGGTAACTCACTTTGCCATCCTGCCTCAAAAGCAGCTAGAAGAACAGAGGAGCTTGTTCTATCTGCCTTCTCTGTTAAAAAGTCAGGAGACTGGGTGAGCAGAAGAGCAAGAACAGCCCAATCTACCCTGTTATGGACTCCTAGCACTTGTTATTCTCAGTAAATCTAGAGTGGTAAGTGTCACTGGCACAGGTAATAGAAGTAGAGCCACCTCACCAGCTTTCTTCTAGGCAGGAGATAATCTCCAACACGAGTAGATGGGCAGCTAATTTTTAGCTCTCTGTGCTCTGTGACAGTAGCAGACTAGAGAATCTGAGTCAATAATAAGCTCTATACAGTGTCCTCTGCTCATGAATAGGTAAGATCATGAGCTGCAAGAAGCAGCTTCAGGAACAAGCTGAACTGGAGAAACATGTTATTCTCATCTTCTTTTACTTACTTACCCTGTTTGTATTTGGCTAAAAAACCTTCACCTCGCAGACTGCTACCTGTCCTTAGTTTTACATACATGCTGTCTCCACTGGAATGGATGGGTTGTGGTATCTGATTCCCACAAAATTTACCTAGCTGTTTAGCATTACTGCTGTTGCCATCATATACCTTAAAAAAAAAAAAAAAAAAGAGAGAGAGAAAAAAAATAATTTAACAGAGCTGATGGCATTACAAATCCAAGTAATTTCCCCATGACAAATGTCTTGCTAGGGAATTGTTACTGGGTATACAAGAGGTTAAATTGTATTTCTGCTCAGAGGAAGCCTGACAGGCATTTCAGAAACAAGCAAATCAGTGGAAAACCAGGAAGCCAGTAACTGAATACTGGTGGGTTTTGAGGGGCTTACTCACCAAGAGGGGAAAACTGCACTCCATTTCAACTCTATTAAATATATTCAAATAATTTATCCAACAATTCAAATATGAAATTTGTGATTAACAATAGGGTTATCAACACTGTTGTGCTTTTTTCCTTGTAATTTACTAAGAAAGCATACTAAGGCCTTGGTCCAAAACACAGCAGGTTTAAAAGATATAGACAGATTCTTGTTTCAATGGCCTTTTTATCTAGACACAAATGCTTTTCTTACCAGCAGCTACACAGACACTGCTGCCTTACCTCTCACTGCTCTGTGATATGAAGGTAGCACGTCAGCATGGAGCTTTCCTTTTCTGGGTCTGTTTACTTACAAATGTTTGAAGACCAGGACCATATGTTTTTTCCTTGCCTGTGTACTCATCATACTCAGCTGCCTCCTATGGAGCAAAGCATCAGAAGGTACATACCGCAAGGTAATCAAAGTTGCACTTTGGGTGATATGCTAGATGGAACTGTTCAAACTGGATTTTGAATGGGGTTCCTCGGTTTCCTCTGAGCAACCAGTAGCATTCTGAATTGTGGTAATATGGCATAGGGTAGTTGGGAGACATGAAGATACCAGAAGCTGTCATCAAAGTCCCACCACAACCTGCAAATGGCAAAGAAACCAAACCAACATTTAACACCTAGAAGAGCAGAGAAGTAGACATGATGTGTGAGATTCACACTACTGTCCTCCTTCACATACCCTGAACATCTTCAGTGATGCCTGAAAAATCTGCATTTAGCCAACAGTGTTGTAAGCAGAAGAGAGCCCATAGCACCTAGAAGTATTAACTATCTAATTGGAAGAGTGCTCCTCATAGATAGCTAATCTTCAAATAGAAATCACTCCATTAAATTCTTGGTTACTGCTGTTGTGGTTTAAGCCCACCCAGCAACTAAGCACCACACAGCCACTTACTCATTTCACCCCCACCCAGTGGGATGGGGGAGAAATTCAGGAAAAGAAGTAAAACTCATGGGTTGAGGTAAGAAAGGTTTAATAGAAGAGAAAAGAAGAAACTAAATAATGATAATGATAACACTAATAAAATGACAGCAGTAATAATAGAAGGACTGGAATATACAAATGATGCACAGTGCAATTGCTCCCCACCCGCCGATCGATGCCCAGTTAATCCCCAAGCGGCGACCCCTCCCACCCCCACTTCCCCCACTTTATATACTAGATGTGACATCCCATGGTATGGAATACCCCATTGGCCACTTTGGGTCAGGTGCCCTGGCTGTGTCCTGTGCCAACTTCTTGTGCCCCTCCAGCTTTCTCGCTGGCTGGGCATGAGAAGCTGAAAAATCCTCGACTTTAGACTAAACACTACTTAGCAATAACTGTGTTGTGTTATCAACATTCTTCTCATACTGAACTCAAAACATAGCACTGTACCAGCTACTAGGAAGACAATTAACTCTATCCCAGCTGAAACCAGGACAACTGCTTTCCTAAACATATGAGCAAGTTGATGCTATATTATATCTAGGGAATATATCCTTCCCTGTGGAGAAAAAGAAAGCCCAAGGATCAAGAAAGTTGAATCCTTGATCTTAACAACATGAAAATATGTTGCTATATAATTAGCAGACAGATTTTAGAAGATGGGAAGCAGAAAAGATGTGGGGGAAAAGGTGAAAAATTAAATACAAATGAAAGATCAAAAATGAGATGTGTAAAATGGTTTTATACTTGATGCAGTCATTTTACCTGCTGATGTACCATCCCACTCTGCCGAAAATCCCTTTGCTGCACCAAAGATGTCACTTACAAACTTTATCCACAGCTTGTTACCATGAGAGATTATAACAGGAGGCAGGTCTTCACCACAGTATTTTCCAAGAGGAGGAGAAATTTCATATCCTCCATCTCTAGAATGATATTGAAGAAAAACCTTGAGTCAAAGAGGGAAACCATGAGAAATGTTAACAAATCAAAAATCTTGGGATTCTTTCAGGCCTGGGAAAGACTAATCCTGCTCTTCATCTTCCACAGCAATACAGCTACCAAATACTGGAGGAGTCCTGCTACTTGCAGTAAGAAGTCCTACCACAAGCACCTGCTTGCTGGGTATGTCCACTCTCATCTCAGCAGCCTGTGCAGAGTCTGTCAATACAATGTGTCTCAAGTAGACTTGATGCTGCAGAGGCAGGACCTTCTCTATATTCTACAAGGTCACAATCATAGGTGTAACCAAAGGTAATCTTCTAATTTGAAGAAATAACAGTTTGCTCACTTCTCACTATTTAGCCTGGCACAAAACCAGATGAGCTGACCTATTAAAAAAACACGTTTATTTGCCACCACACAAATGGGAACCCATTTCTCAGAACAGATATGGTGCATGTTTTGAAATATTTTCTTAGCCTTCAGGATTGTTCTACAACCACATATTTCCTATTTTTAAATTAAGTAATATTTCCAGTAATATTTTCTAATACTGTAATCAGGATGCACATATAATGTTCTGTTTTGCTACCTGCGCATGTCTCATGGGAATAAAAAAGGCAGTGACAACTTGCTTGTCACTTGCTTTCTGACCTTATCTTTACGCACTTTCATATTACAAATACCCTACAGGTCATTAGGACAATAATAAATACATTTATACCTATATATGGGTGTGATATTAATATGATGCTATTTAAGTGGACAGTAGTACTTTCAATTACGTTTTCACAGGTTTATACCTGCTTTTGAGAGAAATTCCACTTAGACCTTGCCACTCTGTTTTCTTGTCATCCTCCCAGCTTAAACTGCTTGCCTCTGTCTCAGGTTACTTGCAGTTGAAGAACTGTGCCAGAACCTCCCCTCACTTGCATCTTGGCCTCTGCAGCTGTGGTCAGAGGAACAATTTTCTTAGTTGACTGAATGCAGTTTATCACAGGACACCTCAGGACAAGAAACCGGAGTGGCACCTCACCTAAGACTTATCTAGCTACCCCATATAATGGTATCAGGTTTGATGACACATTCTGGAAATCCAGTTATGGGAGCAGAAATGTGCTGAGTTGCACTTAGCAATGTTCTGGCCATACCTTAAAGCCTGTTTAATGCTGCTGAGCTCTTCACAGAGACAACAGAGTTAGATTTATGCAAGAAATTAATGTTTTCAGTTCTCGAGATGAAAAAGTGAAAAAACCCACAGTTATAATTCAGGTCTACCCCAAATTAAGGTGCTAACTATTAAAGCTAGGTTGAATTTAATCTCAGATAATTGTTTTAAAATGAAAAAAACGAAACACTTCGCTTAGAAAATATTGGAAAAAAACCTTTCAGTTTTTCATAACTTTCTCCAGTTTGTATGTACAGCTGAAAACAACCAGCTAATTCAGCAGGAATTCAGAATCTCAACACTGCAACTTCAGCAAACAGCTTTTTGTTTCATTTGAAAAAATAAGACGCTACTAACCGAGGAATAACCCATACAGAAAATCAGGTATAATGTTCAGAATGAGTTTTATCACAGTGCTCACTGAGGTCATGGAAACTCATGGCATGCTCAGAGTGAAAAAACACACTGGTGTTCTGCAGACATGGTTCATCTAGAGAGCTGGCTCATGAGGACAAAAATGGGTGCACTGACACCGGCACAGTGCAAATCCAATACAGCAACACAGCAGAAAGGGTGTGTACTTGGTGCAGCTGTATTGTAAGTATGCAGCTAACCTTCCTGCAAATATTACTTTCTTCTACTTGTCTCTGTCCTGTAAAATTTACTAGAAATCACCATGCTAATATCCTAACTTTAATGGTGATGCCAGTATAGACAAATATAGCAGATTATGTAAATTTTCCTAGTGCTGCATCATAGAATAGCTGCTGTTTAAAGATGATAAACATAAAACAAAATATAGAATCATAGAATAGTTTGGGTTGGAGGGGACCTTTAAAGGTCATCTAGTGCAACCCTCCCTGCAATGAGCAGAGACATCGTCAACTAGATCAGGTTGCTCAGAGCCCCGTCCAACCTGACCTTGAATGTTTCCAGGGATGTCATGTCAAATGCACCACTCAGCTGGGCATCATCTGCCAACTTGATGAGGGTGCACTCGATCCCGCTCGCTATGTCATCAATGAAGATATTAAACAGTACTGGTCCCAATATGGACCCCTGAGGGACACCACTAGTCACCATCATCTCCGCCTGGACATTGAGCCATTGACCACTACCCTCTGGATGTGGCCATCCAACCAATTCCTCATCCACCAAACAGTCCACCCATCAAATCCATATCGCTCCCATTTAGAGAGAAGGATGTTGTAGGGGACCATGTCAAAGGCCTTACAGAAATCCAGACAGATGACACCTGTAGCTCCTCCCATGTCCACTGATGTAGTCACTCCACCACAGAAGGCCACTAGGTTGGTCAGGCAGGACTTGCCCTTGGTGCAGCCATGCTGGCTGTCTTGAATCATGTCCCTGTCCTCCATGTGCCTTCGCATAGCTTCTAGGAGGATCTGTTCCATGATCTTCCCAGGCACAGAGGTGAGGCTGACAGGTCCGTAGTTCCCAGGGTCCTCCTTTCTACCCTTTTTTAAAAATGGGTGCAATGTTTCCCTTTTTCCAGTCACCAGGGACTTCACCTGACTGCCATGACTTTTCAAATCTCATGGAGAATATGTCACAAAACGGGCAGTAAAACTCTTTGCTTCCACACTAAGGAAAACAACTAGAATGCAGTGCATGGCAACGCAGTCCACATACTCCACTTGCTCTGAGAGCTGGAATTTACCAAGTGGGAAAGCTGACAATGGAGCAGGATTGGAGGAGGAAAAAGAAGCCTTTAAATTTCTCTTGTAAATCCTTTTCCCACATTGACAGCACAGGTGTATAGTTAAAACTATAGCTTCTGAACATGCCTAAGTGTATTTGGACAGCTGCCATGGTTATCAGTAATAAGGACAAGAAAAATAATTAGGCTTGCCTTATTTCTACATAATCTTCTGTACAGACTTTATTCCCGTGCAAGGTGAAGTTGGTGAAGCGCAGCACAATCCGCCTGTTTATTCCCACTGTGATGGTGTATATGCACTCCGACCGGACAGGGTAGTTATTGGGATAGTTTGGAGATGTTAGCACACCAGTTTCAGTACTGTAGTTGTGTGAGCACACTTTAAAAAGAAAAGAAACAAGTAAAAATTAATTTAATATGTATGCTAAATTAACAGGAAATTTCTATTTTCAACAGATAAAGGAGCAAACATCCTGTTCTCCTGTGCATTATAACTCTTCCTGGACATATCTTACTGCTGAATGTCATCACTGTAAAGTAAAACCAGAATCCAGCTGGGATTTTCTATATTTGAGTTGATTTGTTCAGCTTTTACCAGAACACTGTGTCTGTAATAAATAGGCAACATTTAAGAGTAGTTCCAGCTGCCTAAGTTGGCTTTGACCTAAAACCCAGGTAACCAGAGAAAGGAAACTGAAAAGTTTATCATGATCAACACAAAAGGTAGTCTTCCTGAATTTCTGAAAAGCAGAATGTGGGCTGGATTTGATGACCCTGGAGATTCATTCTGGTCTCCATTCCCGTTTCAGGTCCTACAGGTTGCAACTATAAAAATGAAAGTAGATTTCTTAAGTACTTCCTATCAAATAGGCAGAGTTAGACTAATTATGAAGTACAACTGATAGAGCAAGCAAAATATTATGATTAACTTTATACTCACTTAAGCTGGTTGCCACAGATCTCTGAAACATGTTTTCTAGCACAACATAGCTGCAGTGTAGTAATACTTGTGCTTAATACTTCAATATGGATAATAATTTAGGGGAAAGGGATGAAATTACAGTTCAGGCCCTCCATGTCTAAGGTTGGTCATTTCCATGTCTGTTCTCTATCCATTCTAACTACTAAAATGCTTTTGCTTTTAATGGTGTCTTTTTTAATGGTGTTTTGCATTCTTGGTCACCTGGAAAGCCCCTGTTGAAAATGTTTTCTGTGGAATAAATACCCCCAAAGCTAGCTACCAGACTCATGTTCCTAACTCATAACAACAAGAACAAAGAAAGATGACACAGAAACAGGCCAATAATTTTCTGCCATTGGGTTGTACTTTGGTATTGACAAGTCAAAAAGGTTTCATGCACTTGTTTACCTAAAATCATGATCTACTAAAGTCTTTATCTAGAATTTTAGTCATTTGTGTGTTCCATCACAGATATGCTCTAATGTATGCATATAACAATCAGGTTAGTCCTGGTCACCTTAAAAACTTTGTGCTGCTTTATAAGTCCTTATAATGCCCTTGCTGTGCTGCCAGCTCCCATGGTGTTTCATGATATGTAGGGCTTATCATCAAACCCCAGGTCCTTAAGTCATAAGATTTCTTGAGAACCCTGCCTGCAGGGTTAGAAATCTGACTTAGAAATGTGATCCAAGTTTTTTCTAACAGCTCATTACACAAAAACCAATAAAAAAAAAAATAAAAATGTGTATATATTTATTAGGTTACATATTTTTAACTAATTATTTCCTCCTGATTTTGGAAGGTTAGGTGTTTGACTCATGCACATTTAATGGTTAGAGCTGTTGCAATACTGCTATTCCTTATTCACTCAGAGGCTGAGACCATGAACACTAGCTTTCAGCCTGGAGAATATTAAAATGGATGTACTAGATAAGGGCCCTTAGGGTAAAATTAGCAACACAGAAGCCAAAATGTTTTTATCAGCCCTTTTAAGAACAATTTCCACAAAACTGTCCAGGTTCCCTCCCTCACCAAAGTTTGTTCTCTTGGGAGTAATCCATGCAGAAACTTATATCCCATGTGCTGCATACTGCTCTACACTTCACATAACAATCTTCTTTAAGATCTAAGGGGGAATAAATACAGAAGGTGGAACAGTGACTGCCTTAGAAATGTCAGACTTCTGGCTACAGTGAAATAAATCCAAGTGTAGACTGAGCATACACTGCTATGAAGTTTAGGAAAAGCATAAATGAACCCATGTTTTTTGACAGCCAACTCTCTTCTGGTAACTGGATTCATGTGTTGTGTTCTACTTTCAACAGGAGAGCTGGCATTCCCCTTTTGTCCTCACTTCGCTAACACAGCATTTGGGGGTGTGCTTGGGCAGTAATAGTTCCTTCAGTGAACACTTTTAGCAGAGTTAGCAAGAAAGAAATACTTTGACTCCTTTGCCAAAGTTCAGAATGCAGGCCAACGCCATAATGTGATTATTATATGCCTGGAAAAAATACGAATTCAGTTTGGTTTGAAGACACTTATTGCAGCTCATGAAAAACAGAAGAAGGAGGAAATTGTCGAGGACAATTGCACATCTTGCTTTGCCAGCGTGTGAGGTTTTGAAAGATATTCAATCTGCTTTCTGATTTTGGTACTGAATGTGTTTGCTCTTCTGAAAAAAATGCCATAAATGGCAGTAACCCACTGTAATAGCCAACAGAGGAGAAAAATGCCAGCTTTTGTACCACTCACTCATGAAATCATGCATACTGCAGAAAATTATATCCATGTTTTTTCCCATAAAGAGATATGTATCGGTTGCCACAATTCCAACTAATCAAAAACAAAACTATAGTGTCATATGTAAAATGGGAGTTTTCTTCCGATCTCACTCTGCCAAAGGAAAATTGGGATGCCTAACAATTAGATCTTTATGTAATACTATGCATGTTTAGGAAAAAAAGGAAGAAACTCTCACATGAAGTATATGTCTCTCCACAGGCAATGGAAAAGCACATCTGGACTTCAGGGCCTTCTGTTACTCCTGCTGGCAGATGCTAACAGGCTTAATTTTTACCAAGAAGGCACAAAAAGGTCCTTTGTAGCATTTCAGACCCAAACTCCTTAGAAACACTGGGTACAGCTGTTTAAAAAGAATCTCTGACTCTCTTCTGCTGATTTACACATAAACACACATACTATAGAGTTGTAGACACATATATAGGTGTAGACAGGCACACTAATACCCTGATCAAACGTAACCAAGTTAATTGGCCTAACAAGTTGTCAGTTGCCAGCTGATTGAGCCTTTTTCCTGGGACTCAGGCTGAGCTGATGCCCAAGATGCATGTAGGATTTCAGCTTTTTCTTCTCTTAGCTCAGCCTTGTTCAACCATGCCCTTTATCTCTGCACACACATATTTGTCAGACACTACTTTCCATCTTGTCTTTGCTTGTTCAGCTGATGAGAAAAGCCAGGCAACATCCTCCTACTAATTACTGGGTTCAGTCAGCAAGATGGAAACTGAGATCTCAACTTGTACTCAGCTATCAATAAAGACGACAAACAAATCTATACATCACATTCAGGTGCACTTTTAAGTCCATGGGTTTACAAATGTTTTCCTTTCTTTCCTCATCCTTCTCAAACTGACTTCTCCAGTAAGTCATTGTCAGCTAACATATACCACATAATGAAGCTATTTAAAACCAAGTTAATCCTCTTGATAAATAATATCATTCACAATTCAGGATTATAAGGAGACAAAATCTTATCTTTCACCAAAGCCAGAGAAAGACCAGGTATAAAAACTCTATGAGGAGCTAAAAACCTTGTAAATGCTGACTTTTCTCAGAAAAGAAAGGATTAAACGAAGCCCCTTTAATGAAACAAAAAAGTGAAAAACAAAAGAAAAAGAAAAAATCCCCCCCCCCAAACTCCAATTCAAAGTAAACCAAATAAATTTCCACTTACTTGTGAAAAAGTTGAGGACAATAAAATACATACACTGACTCTAGTTCTATTCCTGTTGAAAAATTTTGGCCTGGATCTTTCAAGACCCTGAGCAACACTTCCAGGAAAGACTGAGCTCTTTCAAAGATTTTTCAATAATTTTACATGGGTTCTCTGTGGTGTGGTCAGCCAAGATGGGCAAAAGAAAACCCTAAAATCTGTCATAACACTTATATGGCTGCTGTAACATTCGTCTATCTGGTATTTGAGACCTGGACTCTAGGAAAAAAACCCAAATATTACTTTGCTTTCCATGTGACTTTCCCCTTTAAAAGACAGAAGGACAGCCAAGAACTAAGCATCCAAGGTACAGATAGTTTAAGTGGGCAATATACATTTTAAACAACTGAGTGTCATGTGGGCATGTTTGACTGAAGGATTTCCATTTGTATTGCTGCCGTATGAGCTAGTTGCAGCTACTAGCTGGCAGACTGCTAAAACAGTCGTTTGCACTTTATGGACCATGGGCATGGCTGTATCTTGTGGCATTCAAATTTTTTTGAACAGGAAATATAGCTTTGCCATTATTTTCAGGCTACTTTTCAACTAATTAATATATCACAGATAAGCCATGCTAACAAAAACATTGTTTGCTAAGATGCATGGAGAGGAAAACTAGTTTTGTTTTACACAAAAAATTTTTTTTTCCTCCCTTTTTTTTTTTTTTTTTTTTTTTTACTCCTATTTATTCTTTTTTGGAGGATAATCTTGTCCATCTTTTCAATAGCTCATTCTCTGTAAAATAACTCCAGGCAAAATCTTATTGAAATCTCTAATATGAACCAGAACAGGTCTGGCCAGTTCTGATATTGGTTACACTCTAGCTGGCTAAGAAAACATAGCTTAAAAATATGAAGGACTTTTACTGCACAAGAAACATTATTAGAACCATATTTTCCTTAGCAGAAAAATGAAAATAGGCAGCAGATGTAAAGAAAAAAAAAATCCATAGCTTTGGTAAATCTCTCAGATATGATTATGTTCAGCAATTTGCTACCCTAGCGTAACTGGATATACATAAGATGAATATCAGACCTAAACATCTCACAGTGGGAAAACTAAACTTGATATGATTTCAGGGAAGCGGGGAGTTGCTCCTCACAGCAAAGTCCACATACACACATGTGTTTGCCTTCTCTCAGGCCATAGAAACTTCAAAACACTTGATTCTTAAAAAATGAATGTTAGCAGTCCAGTATTTATGACCACCTTATAGTACTGCTATGCTTGTACTGGGACCAAAAGAAACAAATCTCTGTAGAGAAAACAGATCGTAGTTTCAACTTCTGTATAAGTTTATTACTCTCAGTTTCAGTAGTTATCTGCTACTTTGCCACACTTATACAAACTATAGTGGTTGAAATGAAAAAGCATTTATTCTAGAGATCATAGTTCTCATCTGAGTGAGAATAAATTGAGAGTTAGCCCAGTTTAGCTGAAGAGTAGTAAAGATATCTGCATTCATTATGGGAAAAACAAATCATACCTGTTGTTTAGAGTTTGGATGAAGATTTTACATAGTTCTAATTTCATATAAACATTTTTTTACAGTTTCTAGTTATTAATAGCATTGAAGAGAAAACAGACTTGCATTTTTATGACATAGTTTGAAATCATTCCAGGGACAGTGTTGATGCAGTTTGAACCTCCTATGATGCATATAGCAGTGCTTTGGATGAAAGATAAGAAAATCCATTCATCATGGTGGTGGTAAAGGAGGGGAATATGGAAGAGAGGAGGTAGAGCAGTGAAGTTGGATGGCACTGAGATAACTATCAAAGCCAGAGAAACAGATAGGGTTACTCAGAGGCAGAAATATAGATTAAAGTTGAGTAAAGAATATTTTGATCTTGAACTGTGAGAAGAGTTGCTATAAGAACAGTTAGGAAGGAATCAAATCCACCCACGAAATATTAATCTGAGGTAAAGTAAAAGAAAAAATGTCACATTAACAAATAACAATCATACTTAGAGAAGTTACAGTTTGCAGCTGCAAAACCAGGCTCATAGAAGACTTTCTTTATAAGGCTGATTGAAAATTTCATAGTTTCTTACTGATAAGAACTCAGGTTTCAAACTACGGAATCTTTCTTGGAAAGTTTTTTAAAAGTAGAAATTGGGGTTTGGCCTATTATTTTCTAACAAACAGAAATTTCCTCCTTGGAATAGTTCTCATTAAATCTTAATTGTTTTTACTGGCTTCTTGGTTTCCATGCCAGATAACTCAAGTATGAATGAAGGCAGCTGAGAAAATGGATTATTTGGATTTGTAAGTTATCTGGTAGTGAATAAAAACACAGTGGCAAAATATATACTGGTCTCGCCTACACACATGCTTGAGAGATTAAATAATAACCAAATTTTCCAAGATGTCACCAAGAAAGCAGTTATTTTTCACATGGTAGAAATTGGAAATTTTGCTGGTTTTAAACAGGTTGGAGAAACTCAGAAAGCAGGAAGAATAAAATTATTAAAGAAACTAAGAGCAAACAATGAGCAGCCATTGGTAGTTTATGGCTGCATAGATGAGTATTACGAATTTCTGGTATTCATCTAATAAATCCCTTGTAGCCTGCACACACACACACAAATGACCTAGAAACTGGTTAATGATGGATAGATAAAAAACCCAGCTACAAATGTATTCTCACTTTTACTTTTCTTCATTGTCCCACTCTGCCCCTTTTGTGGTTTAAAAACAGGTTTTGTAGGCAGAACCTGTCCCTCTACCCACATAAATCCTCTTCTACTACAGATCTGTCTTTAGCAGAGAGGGGAGCAATAGCAGACCCATGTCTATTGGGTCTATGAAACTGGTAGTTACAGTCTTTCATCAAGAGGCTCCTTTTTCAAGTGCAGTTCAGTCACTGCTAAAATGCTCTCAGTGCTAGAGAGAGGGGCAAACACTGGATCAGGTATGGTGGGTTCAGCATAGTTTGAAAGCACAGATGTGCTTGAATAGAATTCAGAGTAATTTCGCAGTTTTTCTCTGCATTAGAGAACTAAGGAAGGAACCGTCATTCTTCTCTTCAGTAGTCTTTACCCCACTGATGTATGTCATGGCCCTTTAAAAGGAGATACTTAAAGGACAGGTTTAAGGCATAACAGGAGCCTTGAACTCTTGTGGAGACAGAAATGGTGCACTCTGTCGTAACAAAAAAAGACCCAGCTTGTTCTTTCAGGTTATTTTGCTGCTTTATCAAATTTCATCCTATATGACCTTTCTCTGCCCATCATCAATACTGCACCTTAATAGGGACTAAATTAATTTTTATGGCACCTGAGAGTCTCCCATTCAAGTAAGCTGTCCACAATTGCTAAGCTTCCTAGATCACACATACTCAGCTCAGAACAGACAAAGCAAATTCAGAAAATACTTTTCCTAAATAATTAATGCAGTTCTATCATGTCAGCTCTTACTGGCTTTTTAAAGAAAACAGCAGTGTTGCTTACAGAAATTGCTTTCTGCTTTCCTAGGGAGGAAAAAAGCTTGTGAATAAAGCAGGATAAATAAGAAGGGGTAGAAGAGGCACCAGGCAGTCTTCTGTTAACACAGAAAATAATGTTTCTGTTTCTTGTAGTGGTTATTTACAGTGACAGCTGAAAACATACAATTTACATAATGAACAGACTGACATATTACCTTGTGATGCATGCAGGGAGATGTAATTAGCTGAGAAACCCTCAGATGCAATGCTGCGATCGGTCACAAAGTACAACATCATCATGTTGCCACCACTAGTGATGGATGGTGGAATTGATCTTCCGCAGTACCTGCAGCAAAAAGATGCCCCAAACTGAAAGGCAGTACTTCATGAAGCATCTGTATTACTGGAAGAGGATTCAGCTTTTCTGAGCAGTTTGAACAGTTATGCATAGACAAATGTGTCCTTTGGATGATACAGATCCCAGCCTTATACCCTGTATCATAGGACTAAATAGCACACTACGTGTGCAAATCTAACTTGTGTGGCAAAGTCAGAGAAGAAACTGTTCATCAAGTTGTCAAATTCTTATTGAAATTATTCTATGCTGTACCTACAACATATTCTGTTCTTTTGTAGGAGTCAGAGTGGCTGGCCAAAGACTAAGGTTGCAAAATGCTCTCCATTATGACATTACTTTGCTCCTTATTTTCCAAAATACTGCCATGTCAGCCAACTACTTTACAGCCTGTAGCTGCAGCTGGATACTGTTCCCAAGTAGTTCAGATGTTCTTGAATTCTAGGGCGGCAAGAAAACCCTGTGTATACCCCAACTGGAGAAGGGGAAAAAAAGAAAAGATTCTTCCCTAAGATAAAATCACATATCAAGAGAAATTGAAAACAAATTCCTATAAAATGCAGATTTTGGTTTAGGTTTTGCTGAGATCCAAATGCACAATCTTTTAAGTAATCTTTCTTTCACTTATGCAAGTGTTTCAAAACACGTTTTTTCCTGGGCACAGATATACTAATGCTTTTGAACTTATTTCCCATACATCAAAATGTTAATGGAGTTGGACTATGCCAGCTATTGAAATCTGTCCTTAAAAAGCTATCTTTTTGACACAAGTTAGGTTGTCCTGGTATAATATTTATTAAATGTGCTTCTCATTCCATAGTCAAAGAAAGCAAGCTGCCTTTGCTATCCTAAGCAGAGAAATTGCTGCTATTGTTTCTGTAATGCAGAGAAATTAATCTACACACAGAATTTAGGGAAGAAAATTGGATGTTGAGGTCTACAGAACAGTGCTCACTCTACAGTAATTCAACTCTGTAGGCTAATGGACATATTCACCTTCCCAATTTTTGCACAGTGGTGTTGTCATATATTTCAAGATAATCCTTTCTGCAACTATAATCAAATTCCAAGTTAAATGAAGTGAATGTCAGGCGGATAAGGTAGCCAGGTTGAATGTTGATAATCCAGGTACAGTTAATACCATGTGGGTAGACCTCTGGATGACCAGGACTTGTAATGCTTCCTTTTGGTTCAGTGAGTGTCTCTCCGCATCCTGTAGAGATTTAAAACATCAGGTTAAATGATATATTTATAAAAAAGTTAGGCAATTATAAAATCAGATATTTTTCTTTCTGAAATTTTATAGTCTTTTTTTCCTCAATGCATACTACACAGTAACTGATTCAGAATTGATCTTCCATTACACCCTCATAAAACTTGATGGCCAACTGTTTTCAGAGTACAGGAAAATTTGGAAAGTTTCAACACTCTATACAGAAAACAACAAAAAAATCCTTACCTGTATCTAATGGCCAGTACTCAGCTCTGAAGCCAAGGTTGGTAAGAGAGGAAGCTCTGAATTTGATATAGAGATTGTTCCGTGTAGATTGCACTATAGATGACACAGCTGTACCGCAGTATTTCTCCAAAAGAGGAGAGTCTGTGTTGTTGCCATCTCTGACCTGAAGAACAGTGTATTCAAGATATCCCATACAAATTTCTATTATATTAAAGTTTTAAGCATAAATGAATTCATAAGAACCACATAAAAGACATCCTCAGCAAGTCAAACCCTACCCTTTTTTCAGCATGGTTTCTACTACAGGTACATAAAATGCAGCCTTATGACTGTCAGAGGAGCATTCTCCCATGCAAAGCATGTCAGATGGAGAAAAGCTGAGACCTTATACCCTCAAACAGTAAGTTGCACATAAACCTCCAAAACCAGGTCTGTTTATCTAAAGCCACCTGATATTCATCTCTGATTATTAAAATGGTCACATCATCTTTGGAGAACCAAGAAAAGGTTTGGGATCCCATTATGAGCCTGGAAAAGCTTTTATAACTGCTGTAAGAAGTGCTTGCCTGTCAAGCACTTCTGTTGTAGTGGAGACGAGTATGAAAATGAATGTACAGTTAAGAATCCATCTACTCTTCATAGTATATGTGTATTATTCTTTACCTCAATGTAGTCCAAGTCACAAGTGGTTGTATTTCGAATGTCAAAGTCGATAAAGTTAAGAATCACCACTTTGCTAGCTGGCTGGGAGATGATCCACTCACAGGTCTTTGGGTGAGGGGACATCCTGGGGTAGTAAGGGGAATGGATAGTGCCTGCTCCAGACAAGGAGCCTCCACAGGCTGCCAAGAGACACCAAGAATCAGTACTTGCAATGAAAGGTTTCACAGAATGTATAATGTGATGTCTATCAAATATCAGTATGAAATTAGAAGAAAACCATCCCTAAAAACCTATCTTCTTAACAGCATCTACTACAGATCATCTGAGTAGTATTAAGAATGTATTTAAAAGAATATATTGCTGTAAGTATAGCATAAATATGTATATACAGAAGACCAATTTGACTGTGCCCATGAAAACTAATGGATTTGACTCATTTGTTTCACAGACACAGATTTGTTGATGATTAAGAACTAAAAGATAGGAAAAATGAAAGTAAAATTATTTAGGCAGAATTATAGCTGTATCATTTTTGGTATGTTAGCAGGAAGTGATTTATCATTAATAGTAGCAATGAGGGTTGCATTTCCAAGCATGCTAGGAGTGCCTACAACAGACCTACTACAGACATCACCTTAGAATTTCTAAAAGTAGCAATAAATAAATAAACTGACTCTATTTGTTTCTTTTATTTCTTTTGAAGTCTGTCTTCAACCCATTATATGGATAATATAGCACGGAAATGACTGAAAGTGTCCAAATTGCAGATCAGTTCACATTGCAAGTTACCAGTTCTTCTTACCAACTTGATAAATGGCCCTGAAGCTAGCCCTTTGCACAGACACATCAGACTTGAACTTGATCCAGAGACTGTTGCTGGTAGAAGTGATTGGTGACATGAGTGTACTATGACAGAATTTGTTAATAAGAGAAGACATCTCACTGTCACCATCTCGAACCTAGTCATCGAAAAGAAAAAAAAGAAAAATGTCAGGTCATAAAAGCCTTGGGATCTGATATCTGGATAAAATTATAATCTCATAAGAGCTGCTAAATAACAAAAGGAATAACTATTCTACTTATTTGTAAGAGGGACAGAGCCATCACAGTAACTGGCACAAGCACATGATTTATGAGAGCTCAAAGGACTGGATGATCAGCACAGAAGACGCACACGTGCTACTGTCACAGGACATTAGGGTGAAACAGATCTTCTCAGCTTTAGTACAATTTAGGTCTATGCTTCCAAAAGTGACATCTTTAGTATGAAAGAGACAGGTAAGTTGCTCACCAGTGACAGCTATGAAATTTTTGCCAACACGAAAATCTGCTGGGGATAAAAAGGGGTATTTGTGTTTTTCGTGCTGTGGTCATAAAGCTTCTAGCTTCTTTTTTCAATGGCACTTCTCCAGAACAAGCACACGTCCCATCACACCCATACATCAATGCAGTGGGACAGCTCACTAACAGGAGATGCAACTCTGAGTCCCTAAAGCAGTAAAGAGGTATACTGACATCTTTCCATTACTTTATGTGAAGGGTCCAATGCACAATAATGACAATGAAGCTTTATCAAGGAATCACTTTCAGCTTTTACCTTCTGCACTGCCACTCTACTGACCTCAATCAATTGCTAATCAAGGAGAAATTTATCTTTTTTGTTGATTATAAATCCTGATTTTCAAGGGGACAAGAAGAGAAAGAGGTATTTGCAGCTCCGAACTTCAGGCACTGAACCCACAGTCCATGGGAAAGAATAGGTGCACCCCAGGGACCAGGCAGATCACTGGTATAGCTAAGGAGCAATGAACACCCTCAGAGGTGCCCAAGAAGGCAGCCAACAAGCTGAGGTCCAAAAAAGAGTTCTGCTGCTATTTGCCCAGGCAAAAAATGAAATTTTTCTCCCAAAGATTCTGCTAAAAAGAAAACAGCTCTTTTCTGCTGTAGAAGTGGTGGTAGCTCATACAGCTGGAGCTGCTTTTAAATGCACCTATATGCTGTCAACCCCCAAAAAATCATTCCAGTGAAATCATTGGCAAAGCCAGGGACACCCAGCTTTCAGGTCCCCCCCTTCATCACCTCTTCTTTCCTGTATTCCAGCTGTATTCCTGCATGGACTGGGACAGAAGACAGGGGACCTTTGTCAATGCCTTGGTGAGCAGGCAATGGCTGGCCTACTTGCCCAGCTTTGGCAAACTCCAGCTCATGAGATGCCTTTCTGACTAACAGATATTTTTAATTTCCCTGAGACTTGAGTTTAAGGTAACAGAATTATTCTGGATTTACAGCAGAGCAACTGAGATCAGAATTTGTGCTGGAATATTTAGAAAATCTTTGGACAGCAGTGAAAGTTTCCAGATGTATAGTTCACAGGAGTTTACATTTTTTCTTGAGCGGATTCTCCATACATTTTTGGTTTATAAAGCCCAGTGAGTAATGATAAAAATAACAGGTTCTCTAAACTGTAAGTAATGTCTCCTATTGCCAATTAGAAGGATGGCAAGGAGAAAGAGCTGCCTTGGCTAACACCTTACCTCTGCAGCACCATGTCACAGTCTTTCTTAAATAAGAAGTTTTATTGTCTCTAGTTTCTTATTGCAGATTCCTGGTCCCAGGCTGTTCCTTCCTCAGTAAAAGACTAAACATCCCTCCCTGAGCAAGTGTCTGTGAGCTGTGTCTGGCCCTTGTGGAAACTCTGCAGGTTTCCTGGTATCACCAGGGATGGGAATGATCTGCGCCTTTTCAGAGTGACAATTGTCAGAGAATGACTTTTAAAGTAACTTAAGCATCCAAAAGCTATCTCCCTATCTGAACTTCATTATAAAACCCAGTGAGACAGTATTTTAGAAAAGCATTTGTGGAAAATCAGACCTTGATAAAAGACCACAGTGCCTTAGTTGTACCGACCGACCCAGTCAGAAGATGTCGGTCCTGTTTCTCTGCTCTGGTCTGAGCCACTGAGTGAGAGGGCAGGAAGAAGAGGAGGACAGAAACACAGGGAAACTGAATGGCTTGTGACTGATCAGCAAACAGCAAGGTAAATGCCTTGCTGAACTAACGCAAACTGATTGCATTCAACAGAAATGGTTTTGTTTCTCTGGCTGCTGTGAATTTAGCTGCTGTTCTGCCAGCAATTAGGCAAGAGGAGTACCAGGCCAAACAAACAAAAGCTGTCTGTTTTCATTAAACACACTTCCCCTCTCATTTCAGAAATTAATTGCACTTCATTCCAACCAAAGTCTCTGAATTAGAGGAGGAGGGAAGGGAATGATGTCAGCACAATAACATCTTTTAAAAACAGATTAACTGCATGGAGCTCACAGGGGCCTATTCCTCGTTTGGTCAAGAAGAGATTAAGCACAAAACCAAATCCCACTGCAGCTTAACTGTGTAGCCAGCAGCGCAGGACCCAGGTCTGCGCTGGGGCCGCAGGGCTTGCTCCTACCTGCTTCAGCTGTGGTGGCACCTTCGCTAATCGACTGGGTGACTGTGCCCCGTTTGTTTTACTCCTGTTTACCTCTGTGCAGTACAAGCACACTTTTAAACGGCCAGCAGTACCCAGAAGTCATTCCATGTAGGATGAGTTATTTGTGACTGTATGGAGAAATACAGGCCAGGTATGACAGCAGACGCCTTGAGATGTGGCGAGTTGGGGTGCAGCGCAGAGGGGCACAGGGACGTGGTGACAGGAGAAGGGGCACAGGCCACCAACGTAAAGAGTTTGTCAGGCCCCAAGGGCACCACCAGGACTCACTGGCCCAGCCTGCCCTCCTCTGGGGCCCCCACACCCTGCCCACGGCCCAGGACCCCCCATCAGCCCCCCGGGGCCACCAGTCCCTGCCCCAGCCACACCGCAGCAGTGCTGGTCTCCAGCTCCCCACAGCCCTGCCCTGCCCGGCCATGGGCTCTGCTGAGCCAGGCCCACCCGCAGGCCCATGTCCCAGCCTGACCTTGGCCAATCCCCATCCCTAGGGAGCTGCCTAATTCCTGGGGCTGCCTTGCTCCCCGGCCAGGGCGGTGGGACGGGCCGTGATGGTGAGACCCTGCTCTGCCCCTCCGGGGAGCCCCCATGGCCTCCAGGAGCCCCCGGGCTCCACAGCACCGTGCCAAACCTCACCCGTGGTCAGTCAAAGGAATGAGACCTGGAGCTGGACAAAACTCGATTTAGGGATAACAAAGAAAATGAAGAAGTCGTACCTAGCATACTTAAAAGGCACCATATAGTAGTACATTTGGATGTAATGTGAAGCTGCAGACTGATGAAGAAAGAGCTAGGGGTAAAAGCACTTTAGCAAACATAAAAATAACCTCAAGTGGATCCTAGATAGCATCAACATTTTTATTGTAGTAGTAGTAGTAGTAGTACTACATTTTCCATATAGAAACATTCTAACCGTACTATTATTTTTCTATAATAATTAGATTTAGACTAATAACAATTCTTGAATTAGCCTTCTAAAATTTCAATTATACTAACAATAAAATCCTGGCTTTACATATGCATATATGTACATATGTATGTCTATATAAACATATATATGGTGTGCTTCCTTTTTGCCCCAGAACAAGATTTTCAGTATAACACCATGACTCCAGAAAATGCTGCATAGTGGCTGGGGCTTTATTTCCATTTTTCTTACATTTGGCATGCATTTACCAAAAGTCCAAACTCCACCTTAATCACATACAGCTGATTAAGAATTAGTGTTAAGCTAGAGAGATTTTCTTGTTCTCTTATCTTTGCTTCATTCTGAATGTACAGTTCTACTCTTTTAGCCCCTGTGACTTTTGGACCCTAATAAATTGGTATACTTCGTCCTTTGATTAACACCTATTTCTGCAGTGGCCCTTGGGACAGAAATTAAGTGGCATGGTTTTGTACACACATGTAATCAACCTTCCATATCAACTGCTTGAGAGAACTCACCTCAATATAATTTGATGAACAACCAGTCTGACTCTCCAGCTCCATGTGAGTGAAGTTGAGGTATATTTTTTCATCCTCTGGCTGTCTGATAATGTAGATACAATATTGGTTGTTGATATATGGATTAGGCCAGAAAGGGGACATGATAACCCCTTCACTATCCATGTAATTTCCTCCACAAGTTGGATCTTCTAGAGTAAGAAAAAAATATATTAGTTGAGATACAAGTATGGTAACACTTTCAGTTTAGGCTGCCTCTGTACAATGGCTGCAAATCAAAGAGGCTTTCTGTATTATTAAATAGCAAGTGTTAATTACATCTATTTGTATGCTGTTGGCTATATCTTGGGAATGTAACAAACCAGCCTTTAATGTTGAATTTTACTTACCAGGAGATGTTGTATAGAGGATGTGGAAGCCTTTACCAGTAACTAAGTCATCAGAGTGAAAGTGAATCCATGCATATGGACCAGTGGTTTGGAGCGGGGGTGGAGATCCAGTGCTACAGTATTTACCAAGGACGGGATCTTGTGGAAGAAGACCATCTCGAATCTAGACAGAATGATAGATCAGTGTTTAGGATTATTAGATGTGTGCCATCTGTGAACACTACCAACACTCTTAAAGTTATCTTGGGGGCCCCAGGAGGTGTTGTAGATGGTGGGTGTAGGGAAAGCTCATAGAAAGTTTCCTCCAAACACACAGGAACCAAGAAACAGACCTACCAGGATAGCTGTGACAGTGCTCCTAGGAGAGTCATCAAGGGTTTTGTGAAAGGGAAAGAAAGCATCAGGAGATTACCCATTAAACTGTTTTCCTGAAATCATGTTCTGCATTGCACAATTTTGGAGAACATGCTATTCCAAACCATTTTCTCATTTCCATGACTGGGTACTTGTGAATTCTGTAACCATTACTTTGCACTTGAGAAAAAACCCTAAGCTCACACATCAAGTCATGGACTGTACTATAATATGAATCTATTAATCTTGGATCCTTTTCCCTATTAGTTTTCCTTAGGCTGATTAAGTCTCTGTGGGTTGACATTTGACAAAGAGTTTGGAGACTGAACTTTGTAAGAAAGTGAAAGCTTCCCAACAGGTATTTTGGCCTGAATCCTATCCTCTTTAGTTGCAAGACATCCACTGACTTCAGTGGAGTGGGATATCATCCTCTTTCTGTTATGCTGCCTGTATCTGAGTGTGCATCGATGGCTGGAATAAGTAAGTACAAATGGACATTTCAACCCACGATTTAATTTTCAAACAGTCCCCTTCTGTATGTACAAAAAGTTTTGAAATATCTTGTTTTGCAATAACTTAGCCATAAAATGTTGTCATAGTTCACAATTAAACTTTACCTCTAAATGGTCATAACTGCAATTTTCGTGGTGTTCTAGGCTTAGTGTGCCAAAAGCAAATGTGATGAGGAGGCCAGGACTGGTTGAGATGGTCCAGAAACAGTCTCTGTTTATAGGATAGTTACCAGGGTATCCTGGAGAGCTTATTGAGCCGTAAGTACCCATCAGCTCACCGCCACATTCTAACAGAAAAGAAACATGGAAGAACAAAGTCTTTAACACTACATGTCAGGTCAGAAGATGAATTCTCTTGTAGTGCCAAAACTAGGTACCACTTTTGGATCCAGAATAAATTAAAATACAAAGACCAAGCCAAACAAGCAAACACGTTACTTCTTTAAATTTTACAATTAATTCTGCAATTCAGTTATAAAAGCAGAATTCCAAATACTTCCTGATTTGCACAGTAAAAGAAAGATTCTTTCCCAGTTAGGATGGAAATATCTTTAGAAGAATGATCAAAATCACTGTATTTTAGATTGGATTTACAAAATCAATCTGGATTTCTGTACTTTGTAAATAGTCTCCATGCACAAGACTGTTTTAACTAAAAAAAAAAAAAGTTAATTACAGGGAAGGCTGTTTTATATAGCTGTAATAAAAAACCCCATCCCTCTCAGCATAACAGTTGGGAGTGGTAAGGTTAACTTGTGTGTTATACCTAAGGAGTAGCTAGTTTAGTCACATCTATACATCTCTCCCTCCTTGCTTTTTTTTTTCTTTTTTTCCCCCAAAAAGATCTGTTTTCACTTTTCATTATCCATATTCGTCAATTAGTAATTATCTATCTAATAATGTTAATTGAAAGAAAAAAAAACACCAAATAGCACATTAAAAGCATTTCAATAAATATTTATGGAAATAAAGAAACCATTTTCCCCCGAATTTTCTATACTTTTTATACTGTATTGTTCTTTCAAGACATAACCCAATGCATCATTTTGTTTCTAGACAATACATAGAACACTGAAGTGAGTTTGACCTTCCACAAGGTGATTTGGGGTTTATCTCTAGAAATGCACTACCAGGCCTCCTGGAAGAATTAAACAAGTAGTTTTACCAAGAATTCAGGCAGAAATGTACAGCAAATCATACCAAAAAGCTCACGGATAATTTAAAATCAAATTCCCAACACTCTATCATGTTTGGAAAGCATGGTTCAACCTCTTTAGCCTCTTGTAAATTGTCAGTGGCATAAAAGGGTAGCTTGCCTATTTCAAAGTACTACATACTTCTGTGGAAAAAGAGAACTAATCAGAAGAATGGCATGTCCAGAAACACATGCTCTTTGGGAGTTTCCTCGCAGGAGGTATAAAGCAGCCTTAAAAACCAGCAAAAGTTATTCATGCAGAGGCCCAGAGTTGGAGTTTAAATATTTTAAAATTACATGTATGTCTACATTTCAGCTTCACTCCCTAGTAAAATACTGTCCTACTGCTCCTAACATTTCCTAATCAAAGGAAATGTCATTCATTTTGCTCCAATGCTAAATCACATGATATTTCACCAAACTTACCAGGATCCCAAGATTCCCACTGAACAGTAAAACCTCCAGCCGTAATGGTGTGGTTCAAGTAGAACCAAAAGTACAGGGAGTTGTGGGAACTGAAAAGCTCTGCAGGAGGTGAGGAGCCACAGTATTTTCCCAGCATATGCATTGACGCTGAAGGCCCGTCATGTATTTGAAGGAAGTCAGAGTTACAGTCATTACTTGTCTCCAGTTGGAAGAATGGGAAAGTAACATGCAGGATCTAACAGGGAGTAGCAAAATAAGAAATGTCTTTTTTTCCATCTGCTGAGACAGTGTTTATGCAGTAACTCTGCATAGAGCAGATGTATTTGCTCATGCAACTGTGAGATTCTACAAGCTTTGAAGCCATTATGCCATTTCCTGAAAAGTTCCAGGACAGAAGAAGATATTACAGAATCTTAAGGGTCAAAAGAAAAAAGAGAAGATAGATAGGAAAGAATTTGGACAGGTAAGTTGTCTGGAAAGAGCATTATTTCTATAAACTGAGACCATTTGCCTGTGTCTGTTATGTATGTGAAATATATATGTGTATATATTTCAAACCATGTGAAAGGCTTGAAATACAGCATAAAATACTTTATTCCAGGTTTCCAATGGCAGTTTTCTCATCAAATAATTAACATTTCTCATCCTTGTTATGGTTGAAAGTACTGTCATGAGAGCTAAAAAAATGAAATTATCTTTTTTTGCACATATAAAATCAGTGTCTCATAAGACCACTCTAGATACTTAGTGACATACACAGCTTTATGTATGTTCAGATTCCTCACTGATATGCTTTCAGATAGCTCTGCTGAAGACAGTAGTGGTTCTCAGGCTTAAAGCTGAGGATATGTCACATACATACATAATCACTAGCATCCACTGGTTTATAACTACTTAATTCATTCCATGAAATGTCAAAAATGGATCAAATATTTAGATCCCAAGAAAGAAGTCCCATGCTAAAGTGTGAAGTAACATATTTTGTAGTTGTTATTTATAACACAAGTGGAATTGTTAGCTGCAGATCAGAATCAGAATACACATTTGAATGTAATGATTAAAAATTAATCCTTAAAAAAATTCAAATGCTGTTATTACACAAAGCCATTGACAATATGAACTCCGCATTCTACCTTTTTGAGCTCAGAAATCAGAAACATGAAATTGCTCTGTGGTCGCTTAGCTCACAAACCAACTGTGGAGCCTATCAGAGCAGAGCTTTTCTCGTGCAGCTATTTAGAGATCACATGCTAAAATAGGCACCTTCTCTAGCTGGTGGTAGGTGAATAAATTCCAACCCTCAGCTGCATAGGAAAAACCTTGAAAACGTAACCCAGGCAAATTCTTACGCTAAGCAGCCTGAAGGCTTGTGAGGATCTGAAACTTACTCTTTTTGAAAAACTATTTATTCTGAGGGGATTGGATCACAGTATTGGAATATGTGGCATGAAGGTGCCACACGTTTGCTCTGATGAGCTGAGGGGTCCTGCAGAGTGAGGGTTTCTTTAACCTGATCTCTATTTTACCTTGTTGGGAGTAGTATGAATAACCCAAGCGCAGCTGACCCCACTGTTGTACCGCTGGCTGTTTGGGCTGTTAGGGTAACTGAACGTCCCCCTTAGGCCTGAGAGATATCCTCCACAAGCTGCAGAAAGAGAGAGAAAATTAAACAGATTAACCTGTGTTATCACTACACAGATTTAAACAAAACCTAACTTTCTAGCACAGCTTTGGCTTTCGAAACATTTAAAACAAGGGTGAAAAATACTCCTATAAAAGACTCTACAGGATTTACTCTAAACTGGAATGACATCACAAAAAAATGAGAAAAATTACTCCCTGAGAGAAAAGTAGTTCCTGGAAAAAGAACAAAGATTTTCAGCTGGAATATGTGGATACTGCCAAAAGATGTTGATTCTGTCTCAGGAGCATGTCCATAAACTCGTTTGTTTCCAGAAGGCTACCTCCAGATTGAATCTGTAAATTTTTCACCTACAATGAAATAACGTTTTGAAGCTAATATGACGTAAAATTGTCATTCTCAGTAGTGGTGCATCATAGAAGTTATCCTTCAGATGTTTTATAGTCCCATTTATTCTTTTTGGTCAGATTTCTGGGCCTGATAATACCTCTCATGATACACCGTGGTCTCTTCTCTCACTAAGCCATTCAATGAACGGGGGCTGTGAACTGGGAATCCCAAATAGTAACAGAAAAATATGTGCTTTATGCACCCAAAATACGATGCACATATAGCTACAGTGTACAACAAGCAGCTGTAGTTTAACATTGAACTGATGCTAAGGAAACATTCAATTCTCAGCAAACTGAAGTATTTTGTTTCAAGGAGTGGTAAAAAGAATATAATTTTGTTTGAAGTGTCCATCTAAAATATCTCACCATTTCTCATTCAGATTCAGAATTATCACGCCATAAAATGTATCATTTTTCCCTTGATTAGGAACTAAACCAAAAGTTGATACATTATAATTTCTCACTGGATAAAAACTGGTTTTCTACCCCTTCTATTATGAATGGTTAAAAATCTTTTTTTTTTTTTTCTTAGATGCTTAATAATAAAACATTACTGGTTAGATATTTAAGGAAAATAGGAAAGACCTTGAAGTAGCTCTAAAATAGAGCAGATTTCACAGGGGCTCAGTGAAAGTTTTACATTCTGTATTCTGTGAAAAGTTAATCTGCTTTCTTCACAGAAATCTGCAATAAATATGAGCCATCTGGCAGATGGCTGCCACAGGGATGCTCACTGGAATGCTATCCTGACCTTGTTTAATTAAAATTAATGGCAAAAAAAATCCCAGACAAACAGAAAAAATGATAGTAAGAAGAAATGTTAAAGGCAGGACCTTGCAGTCACTCCATAAAACTCAGAGTCCCCCATTTTCATGGATAACATTTCTTTCATTAATTTCTGTTTGAAAACCTTCTCTGGCTTTTCATCTTGACTAAAAATGTCAGGACCTCTCAGCTTCGCAACAAATGCAATAGTACGCACAAAAGGAAACATTAATACATTCCCTTGTAAATCTGCTCTCCTTATATCAGATCGTCTTTCCCAACCAGCTTACCAGACCACTTTCTCAGGAAGAGAAATGTGATTTTAGGATGTCTGGTGTCTAGTCAAGGCCAGTGGGCCTGCAGGTCAACTTCATTGTTACTCTCCTACTGCTAAACAAAGCAGCTATAAACAAAACTCATGGAAAACTCTGACTTCAAGGGACTTTGGATTGGGACCTGTAATCCACCAAGAAGACAGCTCGTTTTTTCCATCATAACTTGGTTCTTATTCACATATTAATCATATACACCAAGCATCTACTTGCTGAAGCCTGGTGGCCCATTTCTGCGGAGGAGGAGGTCCTGGCCGTACCTTGCTGGGCAGTCTGGCACTGTGGTCCTGTCCAGGTGCTGGTGCACTCGCAGGAGTAGCTGTTGACCCCATCAGTGCAGCTGCCCCCATTCTGGCACGGGTTGCTAATGCACTCATCAATGTTCTCCGTACAGTTAGGGCCTGTCCAGCCCGCGTTACACAGGCAGAAATATCCAGAGATCATTGCCTACAGGTATAAGCAAATGCAATAAACTCAATGAGCATGGATCATCTAAAGGAATCAATGTAGTTGGCAGAAAGACTGATATTTACACTTATTCTATATGGAGACACCAGAGCAAAGAAATAAAACGGTTGGAACTTAATGGCCTTAATGGTCACTGGTGAATACCAAAATAAACCTAAAGCATAATCAGATTATCTAGCTCTTTGCTTTTTCTATTAAGTTATTTCTTTGCAGGGCTCTTTCAAATTACTTTCTAAAAAGTCAAAATCTGTATTCATTTAGCCATTCAGAAAACTGTTTGCTTGGCTATGAAATGATCACCCTAGAAACAAGTTAATCATATTATCTAAAATTTATAAATAGAAAGTCAAGATAATAGTGGTTTATAAATCATTTCTGTCAAGCCAGTTCTCTGGAAAGTCTGCACTGCAGTTATGTGGGCTGTTAACTTTCATTTTCACCCTGAGGGATGTTAAATGGGAGCAATTTTATTGCCTTCTCTGCATTATTCCTTATTCTGTATGTCCCTTTTCCATTTCTTTTGTCTCAGCCTTTACTACTTCTCCTTATAATCAAGTCTTTCCATATCTCTAACTGTTTTAATTTCATATGTCCTCCTTCCTTATATTTCTTGTTTTATAGACATGATTTTTACAGCTAAAGCAGAACATGGCATTCCAAGGTACATGCTAAAAATCCCCTCTTTGATGACATACAATCAATGTGCTATATTCTCTATTTCCTTTTGCATTCTCTGTCCATGTCCTCTGTGTCCTGAACAGAGATTTTTAGTAAGATGGAAGAGGATTTTGATGTGTATTTAAGGCTCCGAATGCTGCTTTAAAAGGCAAAAAGGTTTTTTCTGATATGCATTGCCTGATATTTAATTAACATTACATTTCATCTGTCATTATGCTGGCCAAATATAGCTTTACTGTTCCTCTATTTTATTAGATGCTTCTGTAGTCCTATTACTGAAGTATCTGACTGTGTTATTATCTTTATGTAGTAGTTTGTAACCATGATTGGCTATAGTTGTATGTTAGGAAATATTTAGTGGAAGATGTCATATCTTTGAATAGACTGACTAAAATAAATAGTTTCTAAATAGTCAGGAAAAGTAGATTAGATCTGGGCACAAAAGGCCCTTTAAATATCTGAGTGAAAAGACAATAGGTACCTACAGAAGAGAGAGAGCAAGAAATGCTGATAAGGGGTGGAGTGGAGGTGAGGGGATAGTCTCCTTTCACGCAGAAAATGGGAAAAGGGAAAGGTAACATATCATAGAATCACAGAAACATTTGGGTTGGAAAAGACCCTTAAGATCATTGAATCCAACCATTAAACTAACACTACCAAGTCCATACTGTATGTCCCATTTCCCTCCTGCCTCCTAGGATCATCAAAAGGAGGATATCTGCAGACCAATGTGGAAAAATGGGATCAGACCCTACTGGAACAACAAATTTGCTATTTGTGAACATTTCTCCAAAAACATCCTCCACAACAGAATTATTGAAATCCCCAGGTCTGCAGCGTAGACTTCCCTGAGCACAGCACACCTCAATGAGGAAGCCAAAAGACCTTCATAGGGTCCATGTGGACAACTAAATGGTCGCTGTGCATGAGAATGAATTCACACCACCAATCAGTAAAGGTCCAGAACACTCGGCTACCAGCAGGAGTACAACCAATTCCCGTAAAGCACCTTTTCCATATCCATATAAACAGTCCGAGACTCCAGGGGAGCTCTCACAAGATCAGCCTAGGAACACATAACTAACTATACTGGATATTAGCAGTCTGAAGGTCAACAGAGGTACTGGTGTACTGGTTTTGTTATCATGGGTGATTCCTCCGTGACTCAAGGTGGTAAATTACTTCCCCTTCCCACCAGGGACAGCCATTCATCAATTCTCCCCCACCACCACCAGCATCCCATCGCTAGCCTGGGCTCCCAGCTACAATCTCTTAGGTTATTAGTGCCAAGATTGCTGCCTCTACTTCAAACATAAAGAAATGGTTTGTGTGCCCTGAAACTCTCTTTGTTTTCCCCAGGTATATCCATTGATCTCCCACTCCCTGGTGACCTTGCCTCATTACCTTTAGTATGTCTGCACTCAGCTTTCAGTCTCAGCAGTCTCCCTGTTGTTACTGGTTATAACTACATAACATTGTCACTAACTGTGAGGAGGCTAGCACTTACCAAGCACTGCCCATTTGCACAAGGGTTTTGCAGCTGACAGATATCACTGAAAGGAGAGCACCCATTCGGCCCATATCCACTTCCAGTGTACCCAGATGTGCAGGAACAAAATGCCATTGGCCCTTGGGAGATGAGACAAGATACAGAAAGTAATTCGGTCCTTGTTACAATGACAATACCAATGAAAGTAAAGGTTCTTGACATTTTGAAGCAGAGCCTTTATATAATTCTAACTTATTTGATCTTTTGACACCTTCCCTGGACAGTGTCCAGTTTGACCATGGAAAGATCCCTGGTATTGCTTTGCTATGGGTACCTGAGAGTCCAAGGTCACCTTCGTGGGAAGCAGTAGGAGTAGCTGAAGTGTATTTATGGAAAGGAGAAGAACAGTAAAAGCAACTGAAATTGGAAAACTGCATCAAAGAGAAATGATGAAGATCTCCACATTTTTATGAGGAAATCTGCTCTTTGGTGAAGCCTAAATCTACTTCTGTCAGTGTTTGTGGAAAGGCCTGCTGGCTTTACCTAACCTGCCTGTAAACTCCTTCGGGTGAGGCAAAACTAACTGTGGAGAAGGGGCTGCAATCTAAATATGTGGCTACAAAGTGGACTCAGCCTAACCAAACCATCCTTGAGATTCATACTGGTATTACTTACAGTCCTTAAGAGAGCACCGTACCTGGAGCTGAGGTACAAGTAGCCAAAGGATGGCACCCTCCATTATTTATTGAGCAGATATCAACCTGGGTACATGTTTGTCCATCTCCCTCATAACCTGTTCAGAGGGAAATTTCAGTTAATCTGCAATAAACTACGTTCTCTGAGAACTGACAACAAAACAATCATCTAGTGAGAAAAAGACTAACTTATGGTGTAAAATCATAGTCTTCTGCAGTTTAAAAAAAAAAAAGTTGAGATTGCCGCTGAAGTAAAACCTGGCATATTTGTTGTGGTTCCTACATTGCAGGGATAGATTCTGATTGTAACTAAACCCTCCCTTGATTTTTAGAAAAAGGGTATATTAGTGCTAGCCAAGTATAGGTGAGGTCAGTGAGGCCATAGAAGCTCAGCGCTCTCAGCCACCATGTGCTGCCCTCCCTGCGTGTCTGCACCCAGCCAGCCCCCACCACCTCCAGGCTTCCTGCTGCACGCCAGAGCTGCCCTTGGGTCTCAAACGCAACATCCAGCTCCTCTCGGGAGGCTCAGCAGGACCAAAGCACTGCAGCACGACTCTGCGGGGCCAGAGCTGAGGTCCACTGCACCACATCAAAACTTGTCTGAGGCCACATTTCCAGCATGGTGATAGCCCTTCAGCACTCAGTAACTGAGAGCCTTCACTACCTGCAGTCTATTGCCGTTTAAATAGCAATTGAAAGGTCAATTAGAAACACTTTTTCCTGCTAGTATTTCTCATATTGATAGCATGCATTTCATAAAGCATTTTAAATCATAAACCACAAATTATAAAGATGTAAGTCACAACTTCCACTGCTCGACCTGTACTGCAATGGAAACACTGCCTTCTTAGACAGCATTCAGAGCGTGACAATTATCAAGGCTTTTTAAGACAGACAATACAGCTGATTTATGGCACACAGGATACTCTTTCAATTAATACAGACAATGAAATTACTATCATAATTACGCAATCCTTGTTTCCCATTAATAATCTTATAAAGGAAGTACTTCGTCAAATCAAGGCTCTAATACTAAAAAGGGGTACCTAGTACAAGAGAAACAATTCAGAGGATCGTCATTAGAGACATACTCTACAAAAAGCTCATTAATAGCTGAAGCAGTTTGAATGTGCTTGGACTTTGCAATCTGTATTACAGTATTGCTTTGTGTATGTGATACTTCTTTATAAAAAAACAATCTTCAGCTTCTTAAGTCTACCATAAAACAGGCTCAAATGTGTTGAATCTTCATCTTTTAAGCCTTTCCATAGTTTTATCAAAAAAAAAAAAAACAAAAACATTTTACCTGGTGGACAGAGCCCACAGTGGAAGGATCCCATTGTGTTGACACATTGAACCATCGGCGCTGTTGAGCAGCCTCCATTATTACTTTCACATTCATCAACGTCTTGGCAACTGTAGCCATTTCCTTGCCAGCCTAAAAAGAAGCACAGGAAAGACATTAAAATAGAAAATGCCTGGCCTTTTCACTTTCATCTTTGAACAGATCTTTTCATAGAGCAGAAAAACATGACTTTTGAATTTTACTTCATTAACACAAGAGAAGACCTGTCCCCTCATAACTGATGAAAATTAATACTGGTCTGCAAAATAGGTTACAAACACAACAGGGTGGAGACGTGTGTGCAAGAATGTTTTATTTTAACTGTATTCTGGATATTCCAGAATCAAACACTCTTTAACCTACAGAGGAGGCAGTCCTGGTCTAGTGCACACATATATAGTTTGCAGCAAAGCTTTATCATAACTCTGGTTAAATACTTCAAAAGCTCCTCCTATACACACCCAACTCAGGAAGAGGAATCATAGGTTATATGGCTTGAGGAGACAATTAGTTTTTTATATTGCCTTGGGGCAGTCAGCATAAGGATATGAAAGTACCTCCGACCTATAACATGAACGTAAAAGGACACGATGGACATGAAGGCACTGACGGACATGAGGGTACATCAGACCTATTTAGATGCTCAGTTTAGGATGGTATAAATCATGTGTTAGCCTCCACTGCCTGCGTTACCTAGATAAGACATAACCTGCAGGTATTTATTCTCTAGAATACAGACCAAAGCATTTCATGGAGTTACTCTCATCTAGATCCTGTGCCTGTGCTTATGACATGCAGGCAGTACTACCTACTGCCACCCCCTCCCACCTGAGACCATGGAAGGACATGATACCTGTGGGGCAGGGACCACATGAGTAGGAGCCTGGTGTGTTGTGGCACTGCACAAGGGGATTCTGTGAACACGGATGATTAGGAAGGCTGCATTCATCTATATCAGCACTGCAGACAGGGCTGCCAGGAGAGGACATCCAGCCAGGGTCACAGATACAGCGGTACTTGGGCTGCCACAGCAAACATCACATTACATATTTAAGACAGTGAGAACAGTCAAGAAAAGGGCAGGAGGAGTTCATTTTATAAAATGTCTTTTAAACTATAGCAAGAAAGATTTCAGAGCATTACATGGTTTGCACATTCTGTTTTATAAGTTGCTTTGGTAGTTTTCTCAGTCTATTTCTTCCTCTGCATTTACCTATTTAGATTACGGAAGCAACAAGAGGCGCATTCATTATGTTCATAAAAGAAACCTGCAATTTACCCCAAAGCTCCCAGAGAAAATGAACAGCAATTATGAGCTGTACATAAACATAATTAGAAGTCATCAACTTGCTTTGTAACCAGGGTAAACAGATCAGTGTAAGCAACCTGAAATCAGCTTGGGTCTTTTCTTTTAAGCAAACTGTTCAGTAATCTGTGCAATGTGCAGCACTGACATTAAATTGCATATATATGTTTTCTTTAAGGAAAACAGTTTTCTCTCTAGTAAACTTTACTAACGGCCAGATTTCAGCATTTAACTAGCTTTGGTCCAATTAAAGCTAATGGGAGCTTCATTGTTGACTGTCACAGGAGCAGACACTGTTAAGCCAACACTGAACCCTTTTGAAAAGCTTTCTCCACAAAAAAAAAGGGCAGAAAACAAGTGATGAGTTGTGAAAACTTTTATAAATTGAGAAAATAAATTATTTTATAGCATAGCACAAAGAATATATGGTGTATCTGGAATGATGCATGGGTGTATAGAAGTGTTAAGGAGCACAGGCCTGGCAGGGTAGTTTTGGAGGGCTGCTCTGAGTGGAAAGAGCCAAAGCTGGCATGTTCCATATGTCCCTTTGGAGTGAACATCCTGTACCCAAATTTTCTCCCAAACAGAAAGAGCTGGCTTGCTCCAGAAGGCTCTTCAAGTGTAGGTTAGCAGTGTATCCAGCACAGACGCTTGGAGAGCATCTGGAGTCAGAGACTGAGTCCAACTAACCGTGACGAGCACCAAAGACAAGGAGCAGCCACCCTAGCCGCTATGCAGCCCTGGTGGGTCCCAGGCCACTGACAATAATGTTCCACATGTATGCCTTTTCCCAGGAAAAACAAGATTCATTATTTTTGTACTTTTTAATCTTTTAAGTAATAAAATATTCTAGCAACTTGGAAGTCCCCAAATAAGTAAGAATATTATGCTTCTAATATGACTTTGACTTATTTAAAGAATATTCCCAAGCTCCCTATGGATGTAGTAGATCTGATACTGTGACAAGGACCTCTAACAAGACACAAGGCATTTTCAATTCTTTCTGCTGTGCTTGGGACAACAGAGGGGTTATGTTGTACAGTGGCATTTCTTGCTATTTTTCAGCAGCAGTGTGCGCTACAGTTTTGTGGTGCTCAGCATTTTGTTGCTTATTCATGCTGTGATGTATAGTGAAACTTAAATGTTGTTCCTCACCTTATTGGGCTGATCTCTGTCTGCATCTATGCAGATGCCATGTCCACAGAGTGTCTCAGATCCTCCCTGGCAGTCATCAAACTTCAAGGCACAGTGAGGCCCATAGGTTTCTGGAGTACAAGAGCAGCTAATGGTGAAAGCATACAGAAAAATCAAAATGTTGCCTTTATACAGCACTTAAAGATCATATACTGCCATAGTAAGAGATCATTCCCATTCTTTTAAATAGCTAGTGTTCCTTATGAAATCCATCTATTTAGCTATACTGACAATCCCATTAACAATCATGGACAGACACAAGGCTCCTGTTCAGCAGACTCAAAAATCATGTGGGACTTGTGCATACCCATGACTGTCTGACCCTATGGGAGAATCCACAGCCTTCTGTTACATTTGTAAGTACAAATCCAGAAAAAAAGAAACGTCTAACATAAGACTTAGCAGAGTATGTGCCTGGAAATCCCCACTTAAGTCAGAGAGCACCTAAACCTTGTATTTCAGTTTATGAGCTTCATATGATGCTAAAACCCTACCTCTAGCAATACACAGAAATGCCATGTCTGGCCGGTAACAGGGAGCAGGGTAACTTCACACCCACGCTTCAACATGCGGCAGCTGCTGTCTCCACAGCAGCCCAACTTTCAGGTGAGTGTGGCGGGCAGGAGGAGGCATTTGGGGCTAATGGGGTGGGAAGAACATAGTGGGTTGAAGGGAGGCATTCTATAGAGAGGATCTGCCTTGCAGGCTGCTAGCTGCATCGTGTTGTTATTTATAGGGCACACCTTAGTCACAGCACTGTACTTACGTGGTGGAACTGAGATTCAGAACTTCTAAGCCATCGGATAACATTTCCCTTTTCTCTGACCCTTTATTTCCACATGGACCAAATCTGAGGCTGTGAAATACAACTGAAAGGGACCTAAACCTACAGAAAGTCTCCTATCAATTCATTAACTTTTTATTAAAATGACGGTGAGACATTTATTTGGATGCAAGTTATATGCTGTGATGTCTGCTCCTCACAGAGACATATTGGCAGGTACACACCCCTGTTGAATCGCTTTTAAGCTGGTTAATGAAAACTACTCTGTAAGAGCATTTATCAGCAGAATTTGAATCAGGGTTTTCCAGTGCAGCTGACCTGGACCTTGGAGCAATTTATTAATAAGCTGCTACTGTCCCTGCCAGGGTGTCATATGCTCAGTTGAAATAGCAGTTTGATAAGCGAATTGCAGGTAACTAAATGCTGCACCCAGGACAAGAAACCTGGATGAACTTAGGCTTAAAAAAACCACAATAGCTTAATGCTTAACTGCAGTCTGCAGTACTGTAAGACATCATGTTCATTATTGTAAGAGAGGGCAGATAGACCAACACCATCTCGCCAATGCAGTAGCTCAACCTGGGCAAGCATGGAGGCAGCAGGTCAGGGAAGCAGATCACCTTTGTATGTTCAAAGTACATTCAGAGCTTCATGTTCAACTCCAAAAGACTCAGCAAAGCAATCTGACCAGCCTCAAAGGAGGACAACAACCGCACTCTCCTGTCTAGTCTGTCAAAGATTAATCTGCTACCCATCTGAAGTTGCTTAGAGAACAGCTTCAAGAAGTAGGTCACGCTGCAAGGATCTTCAGCCAAATTGTGATGCACTGCTGCTCGGCACTGCCCTGGTTCTCTCCCATCGCTGACGGCATGTTGTCATGAGGCCCCTGTTATTTTGGTTCTGACGCAAAAGTCTGATAGACCTGGGGACTCTCACAGCCTTTCATCCAACTAATGCGATGTCCCATTAAGGTGTCAATCAAGGAAGGCGTTTCCTGAATACCCGCTCTTTTTCCTCATACTTTAGTGCTTTCCTGAATTACAGCCTGAAGCATGCAGGTAAAGAATCTGAAGGGAGCGAAGACTGCATTATGCTCCATTTCACGGTACCTGATCCAGTACTCCCTTCACCTGGTGTTATCACTGGGGGCTATGGAAGGTTAAATATAACCATTTTCTTTACCCACAGTCCACATTGGTGTATATAACTACACCAGAACAGGAGTGGGGTGACCTGGGTTGCTGGGCCCCAGAAACACTAGTAGCAATGCTGTCACAGTTGTTGAAAAGAGCCATGTCATGCTCTACCTGGGGATGGATTTAGCATCTGGGAAGTACTCAGAAGACAGACAGTATGTGAAGGGAGACTGTGAAGACAGTACAATGGGCTTGGGGAAAGGCCTCAATAATCCTTCCATAATCCTGAGGGCATAATGCAAGATCAGTAATATTAAGATCTGGGTGACTTAAGAAAAGGTCTTAGTTCATTTCAGGAAGCACTGATTCAGCAAGTACCAAGGAGGGCAAGAATTACATTGGGGAACACACTTACAGGAATCATGACTACTAACACAATGACAACACTTGGAAGAAAGGCAGAGGGTTTGTTCTCTCAAACCTTAATTTAGTCACACACCTGCACACCACATCTCTGAGCACAGTAAGAAACAACAAATAAAGGAAGGCTGCTTTTTGTGTCATTTCCTTGACAAAAGTCTGTGTTGGGGACAGCTGCAGGCAAGCTAGAAACATCCTTTAAAATCAAAGAAAAGCTGACAGGAAGCATCACATACCAGTGACACCTCAGCAGGCTCTGTGTTAATGCTGAAGCGTGAGGAGCACTACAGGAGAACTTCCCCTGTGTGAGCTTCTTCCAAGAACTGACAAAGCACCATAAGCCAGTGTTACACCAAGGAAATATTTGTGGGGGCTAAGATTTTCGTGCTGAAGCAAGAGACAAAATGCTTTGCAGAAAGCTGTGCCATGTTCTGCAGCCTGCTTGTTCCCATTGCACAGGGATAGCTTTGTATTGTATCTGAAAGTTATTTATTTACCAGATTGTTTGACATTTTGGAAAATAAGACACAGAACGTTCAGGCTGGCTTGCCATGTAAACAAGAGCATGTTTCCTAAGGAGCTGCTCACAGCCAGAGGAGGATATGCTCCAGGGACCAGAGATGATCTCCATGGGGCCCGCACACAGGCAGCCCAGGCACCCTCCTGGCCAGCCGGCTGCAAACAGTATTTCTACTCCCTTTCTGCTTGGCAGCACAGTGCATTGCTTGCTCTGCTGCAGTCTCAGCAGTGCCTGTATTTCTGGAGGGGGTGAAGGCATTTCTCAGAGTTATGCAGTGTGCTGGAATGCCAGTGATCGAGGGTGCCCATGTATTCAGGAGGTTTCCAACAACTCAAAGCCTTTGCTGGGCCAAAGCTGTCCATCTCCATCTCTTCACTCCCTTTGGTCTCAAGGGGTAGGTGATAATGGAGGGGTGATAACGTGGCTGTGCTAGGTGGGCACGTTGGCGAGTGCTGGTTACAGACCAGCATGTCACACCTCACCACCCCATCTACATCCCACGGTGCAGTAAGTTTCCATTAAATCATCTGCACCTACAACAGAAGACCAGGTCACTGGAGCCAGTCTCCAATTTGCAGCCTTCTTCCCCAGCATGGCTGTGTGACAAATCTGGTTCTTGCTGCTCTTCTTGTGTCAAAACAGGCAACAGCTTCAGAGGGCCCTCTGTGTCAGCAGTGGGCTCGGTGTACAGTGTATTAAGAATTTTATATTCTCTCAGACTGCAAGGGATTATAGCACATAGATACTAAACAGACTTATTCTTAGAACTTGTGCTGTAGGTGTGATACGGGTACAAAAATAGCAGCACATTTTACATAGGATTTTTTGTATCTAGTTTTGAAAAGTTACCTGTAGCTGCCTGGTTTGTTCTCACAAGTGGCTCCATTCTGGCAGAGTAACCCTGTTCCAGCATAAATCTGGCATTCATTAACATCCTCTGAACACAGGAGGCCCTAAGATGAAATGGAAAACCAGTTTATTTTCCAAATAGCTGAGAAATGAAGCAAACCATGGAGCCAATGTTTAATATAGTTTCCAAAGATATACAAACCATGGGCCACTATCAACACAGCTTCCCTTATGAAACATTATAACAAAACTCTGGTTTTCAGCTATGTTTCTGTGACCCTAGTTATCAGTCTGATGGGAGAATAAAATATTTCAGACGTTTGTAGAAAGCATATGGACAGCATAGTACTGTCACCCAACCCCCACCTCCCCACCCCCCACTTTCCAACTTGCTAGCAAAAGGCTCAGAAAACTTTCTTTCAAACTGTTTCTGTCAGGAGATGCTGTTTTATTAGACTGAAAGCACAGCAATTTTGAACCAAATCTTGCTGGGACAACTTTCAAGTTGAAAGCCTTTGAGAAGAAGATAGAATCTCTAGTGCACGTAACAGCACCATTAAAACCTTTGCCAGTAAAGTGTTTGGATTTAAAAAACTCAGAATGAGATTGATTACTTACACCCCAATTTGCCTTATTTGTTGGAGCTTAAATAAATATCCTTCCCTTCTCCCATTCTCTCTCTATCTTTGCGTAAGATCAGCAGCAAGGCACACAGTTCAGTTCACTGCTTAGCAAAAACCAAAGACTAATTCTCTGCTGTGGGAACTGCCAAGCAGCATTGACTTCATGGGCCATCGCCTGAATATAACAGTGCAAAGTCTGGCCCAATGGTTTGGGCTTCATTTTTTTTGGTATATATTGATACTGTTGAGAAGTAAATGTGTTGCACTTTAAACAAATGATGAGTGTGATACTGCTGCTTTGCTGTTCAGTATATCTTATTCTGTCCTGAGCAAGTTTAAAATGCTACACTTCATCACAATTATACTAAGCCGGGTGTATCCTTACAGTTAAAATACCTGCTCCGTATTCAAGGAGGCTAAAGACTCACCTGCCAGTTGCTGGGACAGAGGCAAAAGAAACCATCCAGCAAGTTTACACAGGTCCCTGAGTTCTCACAGGGGTTACTACTGCAGGCTTTCCTCTGGATAGCCTGAAACCCAGGAAAAGAGCAGAAAATGAGGTTCCTGCTTATTTGGTGTTCCATTAGCATTTATTTTCAAGACAAAACTTTTGTTTCCCCCCCCCTTTTTTTCCCCCCCATTCTTTCTTGGGTACACACACACACACACACACACACTTCTTTTTCAGCAAGGTTGATTTGTAAAGATTTTGAGCTGTTTTGCTTATCCCTGTACAAAATAATGACTAATGTGATTGGTCTAACACAGGATGGTCAGCTGCAAGCACTAGGATGAGAAAAGCCCTGTAAGAAGTAAATATTAATAGGGAAGGTTCTTTGGTAGCAGGCTGTGAGTCTAGATGAGGGTTATCTTGTCTTCTCAATTCCATGGGTGACTCATCTGACAATTGCTTTTACTGGCAGCTGTAGCTGTGGCTTGTCACAAGCTCGGTGGAGAAGCAGGTGACAGCTGAAAATTAGCTATTTCCAGTACAATACAAAATCCAGTTTGAATTCTTCAGTCTTTGTCTTGACAGATCAGTGAAGGAAGAGTTTACTTCTCTTTGGTATCTAGTTGTTCTTCAATCTACAACTGTTTTTCCTTTAAGGAATGCAGGCTCCTACACAGTTTATATTTTGTAAGAAGGCGTTTCACCTCCTTCACAAATCTCGGCACTTTTTTTACCTCCTGTTACCAAAAAAATTTCTCCTGGGTAATGCATGAGAGGAAAGAAATCATTCAGCTATTTAATCAGTGTAATCTCACTTTATCTACTTGGGCTGGGTTTTTATGTTTTGATCTTTAGTTTGCTTCCCATTTACTCACCTGCTCTAAGCTTTGAAGTTTGTGGTCAAGACTTACGATCTGCAAGAAAAAATGCAAATTATGTTATGCTTGGTATGAGGGTGACCACAGAGGTACATGCCAGATGCTGGTGGGCTAACAAAATATTTTCTTTTGAGAAAAGACAATAGCTGGTATGTGAAACCAGGTGACAGTCAGGTTCAAATCAGGACCCATTCACTGGGATTTTGGTGTTTTAGGCTGTTCAGAAAATGACAGCACAAATGTGTCCCTGTTTGGGTCCAAAAAGCAAGACTCAGTCTTGTGAAGATGTATGCAGGTGCTCAACATTGAGAATGTGAATATTCCAGCAGGACTGTTCAGGTGCTCGTGTGCGTGCAAAGGATGGACGCCTGAGAGAGTACACCAAAAGCCAAGAAAAGCTTCACTACATCTCAGTGGGTTGTAACCAGAAACAGCAAGCTGAAACTGAATCAGGGAATATGATGGATACATTTTAGCACAATTTCCCAAAGGGAGGTCTCTTAGGCTGTAAAATATTTTCCTATAAGGAACTTGTGGCAACACTGTTACAAAAGACACTTAAACCATGTCAGACGAAGGTTTCAAAATCTTTGGTTGGAGAAAAATCTTCAGTAGCAGGGAAGAGAGAAAACTACTACATAGGTCTTTTCTTTCCACTGCAAACCCCTATAGCCCATTTCACCTATGGAATGGAATGTCTGCATAACAACTATAGAACATATAGGGTCCATTTCCTGAATTTAGTGGGATTTCACTTCCATAAATATTAGAGGATATAGTCCATAGAGATGTTGACAGTGAACAAAAGAAGAATCCTGGTAACTGGAAATTATGGAATTTACAGGATATTTCCATTGTCTCCAGAGTTACTGCATAAGTATCTCAACATTAAACATAGACTCTGGTCTGATGTTAAATATGGACTCTACTCCAGTTCCCTGAATTGGAGTCCAGAAAAACTAAAATGAATCAAGTAACAACGTTAATCTGAGGAATGGAAAACTGGGAATGCTGGCGGAGGGTAACATAAGGGTATGGCTCACCTTGGAAGTCAGCAGGGCAACCTGCTGGGACACATTCTGAGAGGCACCACTGGCTTTTTTAAGTTCTTTAATCTCTGTGTTACTTTCTCTCACCTAAATTTAAACAAAAGATAATGTGAAACAAGTTTTGCTTTTTCAAAAGCTTAGGAAAGTTTCGTTCTTGCTTAACTTTACTGTTATAAAGTCCACTGAAATACAGAGAGCTCTGTTACATACACAATTCAATCTTTTAATTATTTCCTGTAATGGCATGTTAACTTTACAAATCTGCAATAGCTTACTTTCATATTAGAGTGCTGACATAGATAATATGAAAAAGCAAACATACAAAACACATCAAACATCTGGTAAGACAAATTCTGAAGACAATTAAACTATTAATGTGCAAAACTGAAAGCAAAAACATATTAAGGAAAAGTAACTATATCACCTGACTGAAAAGTTCTGCAAGGTCTTCTTCATTAATTTTTATTTTCCCCAGTGGTCCAGTTCTAAATTCAATATTTTTGCTGGAGCCAGCATGGAACACTAAATTACCCTGCTCTGAGGACAAACGAGGCCTGTTGTATTATGGAAAAAACAAAGAGATCATTTAGTTACACATATCTGCCAAAGAGTATGTAAAAAAAAAGAGCTGCAGTAAAACCATTCTGTTCCTGTTACTGGCACTTAGAAGCCACCATATGAACAAATGCATTTGCAAGCAATGGTACTTACTGCTCATCATAAATGGTTCTTTTCTGCCTCTTTTTTTCATAGTGGTTTGATTCACAGCTCAATCCGGTAAGTAATAATAATGCAACTAAAAGCCCAGGAGCTGGAGCAGCCCAGAGCATTGCCCTCCTCCAGCTGTCCTGCATCTGAAGTGAAACCTCCAGTACTGAATTGTACTGTTGCCAGCCCAGATGCCCTTTGCTCTCACACGGCTTTTTATTCACAAGGTGCCCATTCTGCTGTCTTGTCTTGCAAGGGTCAGCTTTATCTCAGGTATCTTAATTAAATATTGACAGCATGCAAATCTTCTAGTCATTAAATGCATTTTTCTCTTTTTGTCTTTTGGTTTCAGGAGTTTTGAAAGATTATTAATTGAAATCTGCCTGTGTTTTATCGTTATGTCTTTGACCTTTGTACAGCTGTGCATCCCTGTATCTTGGAGCACCTTGTAATCTGCAGCTGGCTACCGTGGGAATGGCTCGCTCTCCCCACATGCTGCACAACACAGGCAAAGGAAAAGTTATTTGGCAGCACTAAAGGACCTAGACTGCTACCAAAAAAACCAAAACCCCAAACCCCATATATAAAACCCACAGTGGCTGGCAAGGAATATTTGTATTGAAAGAGAAGCTTCCAGACAGTAATTTATTGGGCAGATGACACAAACAAGTTAGCAGTACCAAACAGCATCCCATGGATTATAACAGCAAAATACAATTTTAACCAAATATGGTTGCTCTGATTCAAGGATGACTCGGTCCCCAGATGCTGGGCAGACAATCACACACCAAGGGGACTGCATTTTGTTTGGCATGTGTAGGCTGTTTTCATTGCACACACTAGGGCTCCCAAATTCAGGGTCAGCCATAGACAATGCAGAAGACCAAGGAAGAATTCAAAGGAGGCTCAAAAGTAATAAAAAATGCAAGTTAATATGTTCTGAGAGCCAATATTTGAATCTTGATCCCATTTTCACCTACCCTTCAGCAGTACCTCACAGCCTTCTCAGAAGAAGTGTCTCATCCAGATGCTTGTCAGTACTTGTCTCTGACACCCAGGCTGTTGCTACTGGACCCATGACAGGGTCTATGTCCCACCTCCCCTTTGCTTTTGCCAGAGTCTCCATATTCCCCTTGCACAAGAGCTTGCTGTGCTTTCCTCTCCCTGCTTAGGGAAGCTTTATGTATCTTTTCCTTCCTCATGCATAGGAGCTACCTGAACCTCCAGGCCCACCACTGTTCTTTTTTATTTTCCTTTTTGTTTAGTAGACAACTCATGCAGGTTGCTCACATTTCAAAACTCCACTGAGAAGAAAAGTGTAGCAACAGTTGTAACTGCTCGTGCTCGAAGATAAGAGTAGCCATCATTCACTGATCCTTTAAGCCCCAGTCCTTCCTGGAGGCCACAGAGCTCCTGCACTTCCTAGCCCTGTCCAGCCTTCCTTTCTGCTCCAGTTTGCACTTGTCACCTACAGGTGTCCTACAGATATGCAGGACATGATCTGGAGCTGGGGGATTGAATGAACTCTAGAGCTTTCACAGACAGAAGCGTTATGAGGTCAAAGAACCCTGGGAAGAGATTGGACGTGGTGACAAAAAATAATGTAACCTCAAAAAGAGACAGAGGTGGACTCTGAAAATGAATGTGAAGCCAGGATAGCTAATGTTTGTGGTATTGCCACAAGTAATAACTTGATCTTTACTGTGAATAACTATAGTGTCCGAGATTATATCAGCTGCATCCCACCACCTCCACTATTTTCTGTTGTGTGCATAAAGAGTATTTTTTTATTACATTTTATTCTCTGTGGTTTTAGAAACTTATCTCAGAATTCAGAACAGCATGAGCCTGCTGACCATCTTTCTTGTGCTCACACAGACTGTGATACAGGTAACCCAACAGCTACTGCTGCTGCCTAGAGATCTGGAAGGGCAGAGGTGAAGCTCCTTCTGAACCCACAGGGGACAGCCTATCCCATATGCCTACTGGTGCGGTAGCAGCAGCTCGGCTTGCTGGATATTCACCTCAGCAGCAGCCTGTGGCCTCCAGGAGACCAAGTCTATCAGCTGTTGATGCCAGAACAGAATAACATGAGAAGGAATTCCCAGGTGTTCTCCTTTACTATCACAGGGGATAGTGTTTACATGAAAATACAGAATTGTATCCTCAGTTGCTGAAAACTGTTACTGCTCCATTCAATCCAAATGAGCTATGATATTTTATGACAACAGAGAACCTGTCCCTCTATGGTTTTTTAATTTATGCTCTTTGCTCTGAAACCTCTGTTCAGGAATAGCAGAACATAGACAAATTATTGATGTTTCTGTCTAGTCAACAGGACACCTTCTGCCCCTGGGTATCCTGGTACTGTCCGTTAAACTAGTGCTCACTAACATTCTTCATGTCAATTCTGTGTCTGTCCGGGTTTTTTTGCTCTTTTGGTTTTGTTTTGGGTTTTGTTTTAACAGTTGACTGAGTTTTTATAACTGTCAGTTGCATGTCAACTTGAAGAAACTATGGGCCAACTAAACCTGCACTTCTTAGCAGGCTGGCTGAATGTATGCATACCTCAAGGACTCTCTTTCACAAAGTCTGTTGCATGCGGACAGTTTTCAGCCTGGACTTTGGCTGTGACCCACAAAATCCTTCCTTTTCTCTATTGATTTCTTTTGCATACTGAGCATGCCTTGCCCCTCTCTGCTGCCTGTCAATCTTTGATTTAAGCTTCCCTTTCCAACTCATTAACTCCAATATACCAAATGACCAATGAGCAATAAACCACAGAGAATGGGGAGAAAGCTGCTAATGCAAGGAGGAAGAAGAAATTCACCTTCTCTTCCTACAGGCTTTATAGCTTAGAAAATGGTTGACCTGAAGACCAAGTGACTTTGACTATGCACTGTTTATAGGATGGAAAGAGCTCTGGACATCTATCTAAAATTTGCATGACACACTATTTTCCATTTCATTAGACCATCCAGATTTTAGTTAATTTACTCTCTATTCCTAGTGAATGCACCTTAGGCTGGCCAAGTTGGGAAATCCATAAACCATCTTAAGGAGAAAAATAGGTCCACACCTTTTAATTTTACTGAAACATGTTGGATTGAGACATCATTTTTGGAGGAACAGAATGGAAACCTTGCAAACATCTGGCATAAGAATAGGGGCTGTTCTTTCTAACAAGAAGAGCTGGCACAAACTCCTCCTCCTGGGACAGATCATTCATTACCTCACTGACATGATGGCTGAGAAAACACCTCTAAAGAGTATAGGTTGTGCACAGATTTGGCAGGAAGTAATGGAGCATTCACCTCTAATTCTAGTTGAAGTTTATCCCATACTAGCAGGGACTACAATTTACCACCATCTTGTGTAGCTGTGTGACATGAAATGGTGGTATTCCTCTACTTTTCCAGCAGTATGAGCCTGCAATGCAAAGACGCTGCTGTAGAAGACAAGAGTTGACTCAGATTATGGCCAAAAATTCAATATGCATTAATTGCACCTAGGAAGTCAACTCAGATGCAAAGACATGACACAAGTCTGTGACAATGCTCCCTTTTTATATGGGGGAAGGAAAACTATTGGTGTGAATCCCACCCTGGCTATTTTTTTAATGGAAGACTAACAAATAATCCTTTATTTTGTTCTATAGATGCAAAAATGATCCCAGCTATTCAATGTTATGATTCAAATATTTGCAAATAATTACAAATCCAGCCCTGTTGTTGGTTTAATCCCAAGTGGTGCACATTTACCTGAGTTTCCCCTGAGCTCGTGTCTCCCAGTACTTCCATCTTCACTTCCCTGGATCCTCTTTCATCTTTCCTCCTTCTAATAATATTCCAGTGTTCAAAAGCGACACACGAAGAATCACTGTTACCTCCATGGTACAAATGTGCAAATCGCTGGTGTAAACAATGCTCCTTACTGAATTCAGCACTTCTTATGTGTCCCCATAGCTCTGAGACAGCCCAGCACTAAGCTGGTATTAGGCCTTATATGGAGGATCAACAACCACAAGGTTTACATCAGACAAGGGTTACTCTGAGAACTAATGTTCCCCTTTCTGTCCCTTACCTATATCCACCCATCATTGCTCCCTTCATTCTCTTTACTTGTGTCTGGAGAGTTTTACGGCTGCAGCACCTTCCCCAGGGGCTGCAGCAGCAGCAAGGCTCCATTTCCCACACCACTCCTTAAGAATTTCTTTTACTTGTCAGCATACTGCCCTCTGACACCTGCTTAACATTTTGCTCCCTCAATACAGTTGATGAAGTTAATAAGTTACCTGCTGACAAAGTTAAACTAAGTGGCCAGGAAATCTAGGTTTTCAGTTTTTAATAGCAAATAACAAAGAAGAGATGAGTTTTGATTTAGTTAGCTACTTCAGCTGGAATTGATCTACTGTCCCAATTCTCCCTGGGTTCCCTTATCACAATGAAGGCAGTTATATATTAGGGTTTTAGTTTCATTATGAGACTCGTATTTGGTTCCTCTGTCTTTCTGATTTTTCTCCCTACACATGGTGTTTCTACAAACCACCAACCACTTTGATGCTTCCTATTTTCTGTTTCATTCTTTTTTGAAATTAGGTTCATTAAAAGTTTCCACTCAGTTACATTGGCTTTGTTCTTTTCTATTGATTATTCCACTCCTTTTAGCACATTCCAATTGCTTTAACATACACTGGAGTTATTTTTAGGGACTTCCATTTGCACAGTCACCCTTCTCCACTAATAATCCTAAAGCCATGAATGGACCTGGCTGCACAACCTCCCTCAGATTCATTCCGTTCTGTACTGTTGGCTTTATTGAGAGGCTTAGATCTGAGATAAGTCCATAAATCATTTGCTGTGTATTAATGCTGTGATTACAAATATTGGCATTCTGTCACCATACAAATATAAGGAGATAAGAGTGGTCATACTGGGTTAGAAAAAGATCCATCTAGGTCAGTACCCAGTCTCCAACAGTGGCCAAGAGCAGATAGTTCAGAAATGAAGGGTGCACGAAGGGGCATGCACATACAGTACCTCTCCTAGGTACTCTCTTGGCCTCCATTTATTTGCAGCTTGGGAACTTCTTCAGCCAGAAGTCTATTTACTCAGTACTCTCAGAGGATTTTTCTTCCATGAACTTGTCCATTCTTCTGAACTCTTCCACATGCTTCACCCTACAACACATGTACAATGAATGAGTAATGCCACATGGTAAGTAAGATCAATATACAGTCAAAATGTCACTCAGAAATACTAATTCTGAGTAGAATCCCATTTTTAAGTGCAATATTTATAAAGAGAATGGGATTAGTTTCTTTTTTTAAATGTACACAGGGAAAACATTTAAATTAATAAAAACTATTTATTACTGTCTAGGTGTGAGAAAATACCTCAGCACCATCAATGTGCTTTGCTTCCAAATGCCAGGTTGTTATTTAAAAATGTTTGAGTTACAACAGCCCAGGTCATGGACAAAAGCACAAGACAAATGTGCTCTCAAATGAAGCTGGGATTTCGGGAGGTATTCCTGTGTTTAAAATCAGAGAGGCTCCCCGCTGAAGGAGATTTTAGGGACTTCTTTGTTGCAGAGTTTTCTGAATCCCAGTGAAAGGTACCCAACCAGCGTGGCCGCCTGAAATTCCCTCCAACAACCCTCTCTCACTAAGAGTGGTGTATTCCACTCAGTTTTAGCCCTTCAACTCTGCTTCTTGCTTCATCAGAGCTCTTGCCAAAAGATCCATTGTCCATGCTTCCTCCCACTGTCAAAAGGACCAGGGGAAGGAAAGTCAAAGAGAACAACCCAGTTGTCTTGCCTTTAGAGATGGCTGCCTGGTCATCTAAGGCCACATACTTCTTTTCTTCAACAGCTGTATAAATTCCCCAAACCTTGTAATCAACTGAAGATAAAAATAACACAAATCTCTTCATGCTCTTCACAACATTTAAACTGACATACTATCACTACTCAGTATTTCATTTTCCCTGGTGCCTTGGATATCAGTTATCTATTCAAACAAGTTGTTACAAAACAAGCATAAACTTCTAAGGAGGCTGTAACACTAGAATACTCATGTTTGCCCAGGCAAAAGCAAAATGGTTGCTGGAGTTCATTTGGGCCTCTGTGCCTAGTTTCTTACACTTTCACATTATTTTTCCTTGGATATTTCTTCGACCATTTCTACTTTATACACTATTTATATAAGGCTGTCCAGAAATGCACAGTGTTCTTAACCAATTCTTACTTTGTCTCCTCCAAATCCTTACTAATATGGCATATTCTTTAAACACCATGCAGGAAAAAAATACATGGAGTATGTAAGTGGCTTCAAATATCTAAGAGGCAAAATACATTAAAGTGCTAAGGAAAAGAAATATAATTCAGTATTTATACAATAAGCCAACAGAGTGTTAAACCTCAGTATGAATAGCAAGCAAATAGAACAGAGAAATCAAAGGGTGAGCTGAGAATGAATAGTTCATCCCTGAGATGTAACACATATTTGCTAGATTTTCTATTTATTTTTGAAATGCGTGACAACTGCTAAAAAAGAATTGTACAGTGTCCTGGTTTCAGCTGGGATGTAGTTAACTGTCTTCCTAGTAGCTGGTACAGTGCTGTGTTTTGAGTTCAGTATGTGAATAATGTTGATAACACTGATGTTTTCAGTTGTTGCTCAGTAGTGTTTAGACTAGAGTCAAGGATTTTTCAGCTTCTCATGCCCAGCCAGGGCACCTGACCCAAACTGGCCAACGGTGTATTCCATACCATGGGACATCCCATCTAGTTTAGGAACTGGGAAGGGGGGGGGGAATCGCCGCTCGGGGACTGGCTGGGTGTTGGTCGGTGGGTGGTGAGCAATTGCCCTGCGCATCATTTGTACATTTCAATCCTTTTATTACTACTGTTGTCATTTTATTAGTGTTATCATTATCATTATTAGTTTCTTCTTTTCTGTTCTATTAAACCGTTCTTATCTCAACCCAGGAGTTTTACTTCTTTTCCTGATTTTGTCCCCCATCCCATTGGGTGGGGGGGGAGTGAGTGAGCGGCTGCGTGGTGCTTAGTTGCTGGCTGGGGTTAAACCACGACATACAGCCATCAAAGCATTGGACCTGTTCAGATTTCTATTGAGATGTCTCTTTAGAAAACAAAATGGGCTTACCCATGACTAAGTTTAAGACATATGATAGTGTTATCACAGATCAATGTTTTCCAGCCTGTAATGCACAGATTCCTGACAATCTTTATACTCCTCCCACAAGAGTCAGCAAAAGGTGAGATAAAAAAGCCTGTGGGCAGGAGCCTTACGTTCACTACATGGAAGGATGCACCTCCACTGGAAAATTTTGAGTTCATGTATCAAAAAATATTCAAACCCACTGCATTAAACAAATGGTATTTTAGTAAATTCACTGCTACACAGGTTTCTCCATGAGTATAGAGCACCCCTAGATTAACTCAGAGAAAAACAAGCTTATGTAGGCAACACATTCTGTAAGGCAACTGGCAAGCTTCAAAAATGACTGCATAAATATGACACCACCTAATATGACATCCTTTTCCTCAGTGGAGCTCCTCAAGTTTGAGGGAATGCAACCACATCTTCTCACTCAGATAATGAAATGTGCTTCAGATACGCAGATAAATGAGTTATAAAACCAAAAATCAGATTCTGGAAATCTTCCATTTCCAGAGCTGTCTTCCAGATTTCACTCATTAACCTTTCAGCTGTTTTTGTAATCACATTTCATTGCTGTGAAAATGCTTAAGTTGAAGTCACAAGTGCAGCACCGATGTAGGCTGAAAAGCACTTATGATTAGGAGACTACACGGAGAAGGAAGCAATGTGATCATCAAGTAAGGTCAAGCAGGTGCAGCCCAGCAGAGCTCAGTAAATGAGTCCAGTAATGACAAACTGATGGGATAAGCAGCAGTCACTTGATTTAGCTGCACTGGTATTACGGGGTTAGTAGAGGTAAAATACACAAATATATATTTACAACTCTGAACTCTGTTCTTTCAAAATATCTCCTTTAGAAACAGCTCAGAGTAGCAAACAGATTTCAGTCTTCACAATCACATTCAATTAAAATTCACTGTCAGCATGTAACAGGCTGTATTGCTATATCAGTTTTAGGTGCAGCTAGATAACTTTCAACTTACACTTTAATACTGCTTGCTTATAAGTGGCATATAAATCATTAAAACATGTTTTATAGATTAAGGAATTGAAAACTCATTGTTAATAGTAATATTTTGCCAAATATTATTATAGTGAGGCAAAATGAACAGACTATTTACATGGTTTAGCGAAAGAAATCCCAATTTATACATAAAATTTATCTCCTTTGTTTTCATTTCAATGTTTGGATCATGTTAGATTGCAACAGATCTTCCTGTTGTCATGTTTCTCCCAAGAAGAAACCATATAGCTACTAGTTATTGATCTGGCTGATAAATCTACCCAATGACCACCATGTAAACAGATAGCTATGGTTCATAACACTGTCAAAAACACACTTGCTCTTCACAGTTTAGTAGTAGGCACAGCCTAACATTAGTCTAGCCCTTTTTTGCCATTACAGTACTACAAGAGACCAGGTAAAGACAGAGGCCGACCTCATCCTTCTCTAGAGTCTAGTCCAGAGCTCTTTTAGGAGAATCCATTTTCATTTCTCTTTTATAGGTAGAACAGCCCAAGTGGTCCAAATGCTCTTGGAGAATAAGACAGGCTGAAGTAGGTCAACCCAGGCTTTTCCTGGTTTAACAGTCCAGAAACAGCATGCAAATCAAGACTGAAGAAGAAATACACAAGGAGTCAGCATAAGATAAAGTATGGCACAAAATAACAAAGGACTACAAAAGTAGTCCTTTTCTTTTTCAGGAGGACTACAGCAGATGAGAATAGCTGCAGTATCTCGACAGCAGCTCTGTTCTCTACGGTCTTTAGTTTCTCCTGCATTACCAAACCTAGATGCAATAACACCATGACTGTTTCTATGTCATCCCATAGGGAAAAAAAAAAAAAATTAAAAAATCAGGATTGGCGGCTTTGATAACTTACTGCTTTGGTACTACAGGAACTATGATCAATCTAAGAAATCCTTCAGTTTTGTGACACACCACTAATGGATGCTTACTAAGTATCATCTTGCCTTTTCCTCCCTCAAGCTGTTTTTTCTCTAGATACCAATATAATATTACCTGCAAGGAAAAATAACAACTGGAACACGTGTTTCTTTAGAAGGTTTTCAGTTTTTTCCATAATTTTCTCTATTGTTTCAGAGATATTAAACTCACAAGACTTGATGATTAAAAAAACATTCAGTCCAGCTCTATGAGATGGTGTAAAACTGTGGCACTCTGGATGGCCATATGCAGTGGTTTCATCCCAACATACAGTTCTAACCCTTGCACTATTATCAAGATTTGTGAAGAAATCTTCAGAAGAACCCCATATAGTTTTTCTCCAGCTCTTACGCCATAGGAACCTAAACACGGAGCTTTTAAATTTCTCATAGAATAGTTTGGGTTGGAGGGGACCTTTAAAGGTCATCTAGTGCAACCCTCCCTGCAATGAGCAGGGACATCTTCAACTAGATCAGGTTGCTCAGAGCCCTGTCTGACCTGAATGTTCCCAGGGATGGGGCATCTACTACCTCTCTGGGCAACCTGTGCCAGTGTTTCACCACCCTCACTGTGAAAAATTTCTTCCTTGTATCTAGTCTAAATCTACCCTCTTTTAGATTAAAACCATTACCCCTTGTCTTACTGTGACAGGCCCTACTAGAAAGTGTCTTTCTCATGAGCCCCCTTTAAGTACTGAAAGGCTGCCATAAGGTCTCCCCAGAGCCTTCTCTTCTCCAGGCTAAACAACTCCACCTTTCTCAGCCTGTCCTCATAGGAGAGGTGTTCCATCCCTCTGATCATCTTTGTGGCCCTCCTCTGGACCTGCTCCAACAGGTCCATGTCTTTTTTGTACCGAGGACCCCAGAGCTGGATGCAGTACCTCAGGTGGGGTCTCACCAAAGCGGAATAGAGGGGCAGAATCACTTCCCTCGACCTGCTGGCCACGCTTCTTTTGACGCAGCCCAGGATACAGTTGGCTTTCTGGGCTGCAAGCACACATTGCCAGCTCATGACCAGCTTTTCATCCACCCGTACCCCCAAGTCCTTCTCCGCAGGGCTGCTCTTAATCCCTTCATCCCCCAGCCTGTAGCGATACCAGGGGTTGCCCCGACCAAGGCGCAGGACCTTGCACTTGGCCATGTTGAACCTCATGAGATGCACATGGGCCCACTTCTAGAGTTGTCCAGGTCCCTCTGGATGGCATCCCATCCCTCAGGCATGTCAAATGCACCACTCAGCTGGGCATCATCTGCCAGCTTGATGAGGATGCACTCGATCCCGCTCGCTATGTCATCGATGAAGATATTAAACAGTACTGGTCCCAATATGGACCCCTGAGGGACACCACTGGTCACCATCATCTCCGCCTGGACATTGAGCCATTGACCACTACCCTCTGGCTGTGACCATCCAACCAATTCCTCATCCACCAAACAGTCCACCCATCAAATCCATATCTCTCCCATTTAGAGAGAAGGATGTTGTAGGGGACCATGTCAAAGGCCTTACAGAAATCCAGACAGATGACATCTGTAGCTCTTCCCATGTCCACTGATGTAGTCACTCCACCACAGAAGGCCCACTAGGTTGGTCAGGCAGGACTTGCCCTTGGTGCAGCCATGCTGGCTGTCTTGAATCATGTCCCTGTCCTCCATGTGCCTTCACATAGCTTCTAGGAGGATCTGTTCCATGATCTTCCCAGGCACAGAGGTGAGGCTGACAGGTCCGTAGTTCCCAGGGTCCTCCTTTCTACCCTTTTTTAAAAACGGGTGCAATGTTTCCCTTTTTCCAGTCACCAGGGACTTCACCTGACTGCCATGACTTTTCAAATCTCACGGAGAATGGCTTGGCAACTACATCAGCCAACTCCCTCAGGACTCTGGGATGCATCTTGTCACATCCCATAGACTCTTGTATGTTCAGGTTCCTCAGGTGGTCACAAACCTGATCTTCTCTTACAGTGGGAGGAACTTCACTCCCCCAGTCCCTGTCTTGCAGCCCATCCACTTGAGAAGTGTGGGAAGAGAGGCTGCCAGTGAAGACTGAGGCAAAAGAGGTTTTGAGTACCTCAGCCTTCTCCTTGTCCGTTGTTAACAGTTTGCCAGCCTCGTTCATCAAGGCGGGGGGGTATGCTTTCTTAGACCCTCCTTTTCTGGCTGACATAGCTGTAGAAGCCCCTGTTATTCTTTGCATCCCTTGCAGTTTTTATGTCTTTTATGTGTAGGTTTCTGGTAAGGAGCAATGATCTTATCCTGAATAATATCAGTGACAACAGAAAACAGGCAAGTTATTGTCAGGGTTGTGATGATCTTGAAATATTTTTATTCAGGTGCACCTAAAATCATTCCAGACAGATGCAGTTAGGTTCCAGAAACCTAGAAGTATTTTGAGAGGATGAGACAACCATAAACTAAGGATGACACTGTGTCTTCTTAAAAATCTTATACAAAATACTGAATTCAACAGTCTAATTGGCTACAAAAAATACATCAAAATTTCAGATTATATATACAATAAATCTTTTAAGAATGGATCACTGATATTTACAGCTGAAGACATTTTACATGTAGAACTTGGTCTCTGCACTTAATTAGAACACCTTTTACATTTACAGCCTTTTTATACTGCACCGAGAGGGTGCTTTTAAGATAAAATAAAATAGTCTTATCCATTTTCATTGAGGTATATGTAAACACTGTTCTTTTTCATTTTGCAAAATAAAAAGGACATATATAAATAAAGCAATTAAGTCCTGGAAACTTCCATTTAAATAAAACACCTCTACAGTTCAAATACACCATTAAAGCAAGGCATTAAAAACATATCAGAATTGTTCAGCAAAATCTCTAGGCAGATATTTTGGTAAGCTATGACTTTTGTTCAGCTGCTATCAGCTTTCTCTTGCAAGATAGAAGTATTTTCTGTCACCATTCCGTACTCATCAGATTCAGGTTCTAAATTATCCAAGTAGAATGGAGATCAATTTTGCCACCACAGGTACATTGAGGCTGTTTCCCAGAAGACGATAGCATTGCTTTATTGTTACTTTGTCAGGAAAGCCTAAAACAAAAACATACAGTGCAACATCATTAGTTTGGGTTTGTTCCTAGCTTTTAGTCTACTCATTTTTTCAGTGAACAGTTCTTAATGCAGTTACCACAGATTACAGCAGGGTTCACCCCCCAGTCTAAAATTCACAAAGTTACAAAAATAATTCCCAACCAGTTCATTGGATTCATATCAGTTCTTTCATTAGCAGTACTGCCATCTCTGAAGTTTAACAAGAAGCCTCAAAACATTGCTCTATTGTGTAAGTAATGCCAAACTATCTTCTCTTCATGTAGCTCAAAATATCCAGCAGTCTCAAGGAAAGGCAGCAGCACCTACAACACTGAACAACCGCTACTCTAGAGAACATCCACAGAGGAACATGGCCATGGCAGAAAGAAAAAGTGATGATTCTGCAGATGGACTAAACTGCATTTCTCAACAAGCTTTACATTGTACTTCCAATCTGAGCACCTCTAACCAGTTGAGGCAAATCAAATGAGTCTCGCAGTGCAATATACCACCAGCACAGATTAAGCTATAAGCAAGGCTTATTCAGTCAGTGATCAAGCAGCTGAACAATTTTCCATGTAATTCAATGCTGACCCTGTCAAATGCACTCAGAAATAAAGACAGCATCTGAGATGTCCTTCACATGGTAAAGTGCGTGGACTGGCAGAAAGAAGGGAGGCCAAGAAAAAATTAAACTGGCCCAGCTATTGTGAAAGGGCTGTGCTGTGTATTGAGCACCCAAAGGTGAGCAAGCTTCTGAGAACAAAGTTGCCAACAGCCAGTTGGTCTGCTGTAACTGTCTTTGCTTACACTCTTAGCTTACTCCAGCTGTGAGCTAAAGTGCATTTGCTTCAACTTGAGTGAAAGACGAACAGCAGTGGTGATTCAACCATTAAGGTCATTTGCTAAGCTGCTGAAACTTGATCACATTCAATTATTTGATCATTCCCCAAGAAGAAAACCTAACTTTGAGCCCAAGGTCATCACCCGCCAGATTAGCTTTGATGCATCAATACACTGTGTGTGCAAGTAGCGATACGTATGTTCTGAAGTTTTCATAGCACTTCAGAAAAATCCTCTTTCAGGGGTCGCTCAGGAGAGAACATGGTTGGACAGTTGCTGAGCCAAGGGTGGAAAGCTGAGGAGGAGGTGTCTGGGAGGAGTTGTTCCATCCTTTTCTGCCAGCTATTAATGCCTCAAATGTGGACTGCTTTGGTAAACACATCTTCTGCCAGCTCCATCAACTCTGCCCAGCTTCCTGGCACTCACATTTGGGCAACCGTTCTTCTCTCTTTGGAACAATCACTTGCACTCCACACATACTTCCTCAGATGGAGTTTTCACATTATATCACTGACTAAGGTACAGAATCTACACGTTTTGAAAGCATATATAAAAATAAACACATATTTATGCACACACACACACACGCATGTCCACTTACAGCCCAAGAAGCTTATCTGAACCCTGAAAATTTCAGAGTTTCTCCTTCTGCCTCTTGGTAACTGAAAACCTGAATTAATTTTCAAGGCTCACTGTCTCCTTTATCCCAAGGCTCCTCCATCTGCGTGTTAACATTATCTTGCACCTTCTATCTTCTTGCCTCAAGAGTAGCCTACATCAGAAGGACAGATTTAACAATTCATAGTACGATGGCACTTGCTGCACAGCTCTCATCATATCGTTTAGGTCATGCATGCTACTTGATGATGTTGCGGTCTTGGCAACACACACTGCCACATTGTGCTGGGTTTCTGCTAGGCTGCCATTTGTTTCCTAATAGCTTACATACATCACTAACAGGAAAAATGGAAAAGGCATCCTGACATCACCCTCATGAAAGCAGGTCACAGGTGCAAGAATGCCCTGATCACTTTTAATGATATTGCTGTGGGACCCACAGTAGCGACTAAGACAAATGACTGCAGCATTTCATTGACCTGTAGTGCAAGTACTATTTATACATTTAGATGTTAAAAGCACAAATAAATCCATTAATGTTAAGAACGAACAATGATTTTAACTCTGCATCTCACGTATTGGAAAAGGCCCTCAATTTGTTAAAACATAGAACCATTTAGACACAATCATGTTTCTTCTGGTAATACTGTAGCTACAGCTAGTAACACTATGTGTTACAAAGTTTCCTGACATTCTCTTCACTTCATTTTCAGCTTCTAGTTTTCTGATTCTTCAGCTTCTTGGACCAACAACATATTTGGGTACATTTCCAGGCTTTCTGTTGTTGAAAATTTCAGCACAAATGTTGCTGTCACTACAGAACACAGGAGCAGAGAAATTATAGCATATTTCCCTCTGAAAATACCACACTTCACAATAATTACTTGAAATTTAACATGGGAGAAATGCTGTGAGGGAAACACCCTTTACTGTAGCCATAAATATAGCAACTTTCAAAAAATCCCATAGCTTGCAAATCCTCAAAAGAAACTTAAGATTATAGTACCTAAATTCACCAGAGGTTTCAATCAGCCTAGAGCTGAGTAACACTTTTTTTTAAAGTACAAAGAGGGAAATGTCTTAGATTAAACACAAAGGAAACAAACGTCAGACTTGTGACTCATAGCAGTGGGAAAAACTTGCTCTGCCTATGAATCAGGAGTATATGTGAGAGGAAGCCACTGGATGAGAGAGGCTTGTTTTATGTGTTGTGAAAGTTGGACAAGTAATACAGTGAGGCAGGGAACTGCAAGAACTGTAAAGAAGGTCCTATGATTAAGGCAGAAGGGTACTGCCCTCTGAGAGGTGGAATCTGTCCCTGTCCCTCCCTCTGCAGTTCCCACGTGACAAAAGACAAGTTTGCTAAACGAGCACTTCATAGATGGTGGTGATCTGGATGCTCCTCAAATTCAGAAGCCTGACTTGTCTTGAGAGTTCAGTTCTGGTTTGCAAAAATATTGAACCTCACAGCTGCCCCTGAAGATGAGCTCTGAACAGAGAAAGCATGATATCATTCCAAGCACTCTGAAATAGTAAAGGTCAGGTTTTGCAAACTGATCACCCAAAATTAATGGGGTCTTCCAAACATTAATTTCTGCATTGTATTGGTTCTCACTCTGTAAAATATAAGCAATATTAACCCTGCTACACCTCTCAGTGATGGTGCAAAGACTGATTTAACATTTGGAAAACACAAGCTGTATTTTTTTAAAAAAAGAGAAAATGGGCAACTTTGTGCTTGAAAGTGATCTTGAACAGAATGATAAATCTATACAAGCCCAATCCAGCCCTGTTTAGCTCAAGTTTCTTCACAGCAGCCTACATCAATACGGAACAGAGCTGTGCTAAGAAAAAGGCTGTCTGCCAAAAGAACAAATCTATTAAAGAAGAGAGGCTATGAAAAAATCCTGCATGTTGGCATGTAATTCAACACAGCACACTCCTGCAAATACTCTTAAATAAGTAAGCTTAGTGCTGGCAAATGTAACATTTGACTTTGCAACCTTGATCATGTGCTTTTGAATGTAGTAATTTTGAATATAACTAAGTAATAAATGAGAAAACAAACTAAAACTGCAGAAGAAAAAAATTTATATAAAACTATTAGCACTCCTCAGAACTCTAAGTCACTGAGGAAGTCGAAAAAAATATAACCAATTACTCAAGGTCAGTTGTGTCTTATTCTAGGGATGCTTGTGTTGCTGAGACAATAAATTGATCTGATGTGTCAGCAGCAGGCCAAGCTCCTTAGTAGGTAGTAACAGCTACACTTTCTTGCCTCCCTTTCTTTACACGGGGAATTCTGGTGAATTTATTTCAGGCTTAATTCTGGTTGATCTGTGTGCAATGTACTGGTATTGCTGAGTCTTGTTCCTTGACTCCCTCTTCCTCACAAAAACAGCTAGAAAATTAAGTAACTGAACAAGGGCTAGGACTGCCTTTTCTAGAAAATAGAGATGACTTAAAAGGTCATTAACTGAAGAGTTTCGTTACTCCTAAACAAAGAAGTATCTGTACCTTCTGAAATTCCCTTTCTGTCAGCAGCTGCAAATGTGTGGAAGGGAGAAAGCAAGCAGCTCAAACACTGAGAACCACTAACAGAGCTCCTAAACTGGCAGGATATGTTGACTTAGCACAGTTGTGAGTAATGTTGGCTGCTGAGTAAATAGTTTCAACTTTACACAAAGGTATTCCTTCATTGCTGTTCAGTAATAGAGCATTTCTCACAAAACTTTTTTCTAAGTTTATGAAGATAAACCTAACCACAGGAGCTGGCTCTTACAAAATATAAAAAACTAGTGGAAATTCAGAAATTCAGTTAGCCAAATAGCATGAATCAATCATAAGAATTAAACGGTCTGAAAAAAAATGCAAAATAAAAAGCATGGATTAGTCCCCAGTAAAAAACCTACATCAGCATTTCTGAAGAATGATGTAGAAATGGGTACTTTGCACCACATACCAAATTCGAGAGGGAATCCATGAAGATTTGCTATTTCTCTTGGCGTAAAGTACCTCAGTTTTAGTGTTGACAATTTCATAAGCTTCTCTTCTTCTGGTAAGTCTTCAATGTGTTTAAACACTGATTCAAGCTATGAAGAATATTCAAAACAACAGATATTACTGACACAGGCCAAATACGTAAAATTCAACAGTCACATCTTAACAGAATATTTATTTAATTATCATAGTGCCAAAGACAATAGCGTGTTTTGCTTGAAAGTATAATTGGTGTTGTATTTTTGCAGCCATTATCTCAACACATGGACTTGCAAGAAAGAAATCAATGTTGCCATGAGGGCATTCATCATTTCTTCCTCCAGTTACAAGCTATACCAATACTTAATGAGGCAATCAAAGGACTATAAACATCTATTAATGACAGGATAGTGACTTAGTATTAACTCAATAGCAGACTATCCACACAAATTAAGCTGTATGGATGCAACTGTTTTAATACATTTGCTTTGAGATTATTCCTAATTCCAAAGCTGCATTCTTCTTATGCTTACAAATGCCATATAATATTAGTGAACAGCACAGAAGTGCAGGAGGCAGTGCCTGTGTACAAAACAGGCTGTGTGAAAAGTATCTTTGAATGCTGATTCACCGATACATTTATTATTACCTTCCCCAATGCCTAAATACCACTTTGTGGTGAACTTAGTATCAACAGCAGAACTTTTCAAAATACTATATCTTCCCAGATAAATAATACTTTTGAAATTCAAGCATGTTAAACATTTGACAATATTTACTGGATCATCTATGCACAAAAAATGGCACTAGATTCACAACACAGTACTGCAGTTTATCCACAGAATTAGTAATTTTTAATGTTTTCATGTACGCCTGTGAAACCTCTGTATGACACTACAGATAATAAAATAATAGCAACTCACATTCTCCACTCAGAAGCACACACATATAATTTTGATTTAAATAAACTGTTGTTTAGGAACATAAAGAAAATCAATTGGAAATTCAGTTGCCATAAAATGTAGTTTTAAAAGCTTTTTTCTTATAATATTCAGAATAACAAACCAGAAGACAGAAAAAAATTTAAAACAAATCTCGTATCAGTTTTAAAACAAGTCTCAAATTTTAAAATGTCATTCTTGTATGTTAGTCTCCACATTCTTACCTGTACATCTACTGCTGTCTGCAGAACTGAGCCTGTCCCTTCCACATAGTGTCCATACCTTAACAACAATAACAATCTTAAATTAATATTTTCATCGGACCTCCGTACTGACAACTGCAAAGATACAGGGAGGTTACTTAGGTTCCTTTGCCTTGATTAACAAATAGCATCCTGGACAGATAAAGCAAAAGGTCTTGTTATTAACAACGCTAACCCCTGGAGTGCAGTAGCTTCTGAACATGCTCCCTAGGGATGAGTCTGCAATCAACACACAAGGGTTTATCCACACTAATGCCTTATATAAGGCAACTAGGCAAATATACAAGGCCAAGGAATTCAAGCATAGCATCATCAGAAAGGGCCATCTACATCGCACAAACCAATTTTACATTAAGGCAAAACGTGTTAAAGGCCAAATGGTCCTAGGAGGTCAGATTGGTTCTCCATATTCAGAGGAGGACCATTAGTGTGAGCCTCCAGCTTTTATATCAGTCCATTAGAAACAAAGTGGTTCAGTCAGGTTTAACTTTTGGTTGCTTGTGGATTTTCCACAGGGGGAAGGGATAAAGGATGGCCAGGCATCCATGCAGAGCAGTAGAAGAAAGAAAGAAAAGAAGAAAGAAAGAAAAAATTAAATCCAACTACACAGTAAGCAAACTTACATTCTAAAACCATACAAAAGCTCTTTTGGATGCTTTGTGGTTGATTGCATAACAACATGTTTACCCTGTAGTCTCTTCCAGGCTATCATTTAAATATAATTATGGGCTTTCAGAAACATGATCTGCTCGTCTATGATGGTGTTTGAATGTCCTGAACAGAGAGAGACTGAAGCAAGTCAACAGATGGCTTTTGCACTGTGGAACAATTTCAGAAGATCCACTGCATTAGAGAGATGCAGTCTGCATCAATCATTAACAGATACTATTCTCTATTTTTATCTGCGCATCTGTAAAGACAATTATAAAGGTCTTTTGCTCTACTTGGGGCCCATTCTAAAGCAAGGCACTGGAACAATTTTTGTTTCAAGCCTTTCTAATTCCACAATGAATAAAGGAATACTGTCCCTTCAGCACAGACACAATGACCCAGCATGGCACAATCTTGAGAATTTCTTCTTCAGTTGGAAAAGCTTACGAGTAGTTCTGCCAATATCAGCGAGAGCAACACTCATTTGAAAATAAAGTGCTTGCAAATCTTCCTTAGGATCAGAACAAAAAGCCCTAAATACTGATGCAGATTAAAAACACATGGAATAGAACTGTGTTGTAAATACATCACCTTTAATTGGTTAGTTGCATTCTGAAAATTCCCCAATACCAAGTTTAACAATGCAACGCACATAACACTGAGGAATCCTGATCGTCATCTTATACAGCATCTGATCATATTTCAGATGAACATATCTGAGCCAACATAAATAAATGATGATAAATTTCAAAGTGGTATTTCACAGTTTTATTGGGGGAAAAGAATCTTTTAATAGGATCCATGTTATATAAAATACTCCAGTTTAAATAACTGGCACTAGAGTACAGAACTACCACCACCACCAAAATCTAGTTGGTGGAGAAGTGGTTTGGGGGCTGGGGAGCAGGTGGAGTGGGTTTTTAACACAAATGTGGGCAGACAGCCAGTGTTAGCTGGATTGTTATTAATTATTATTGCAGATGCTGACTACAGAAAAATTAACATTCCTACCTTAGACTCATAACATCATTAAAGATGGGAATTTTTGCCACAGTAAAAAATGATGCATTGATTTTCTGACATTTCATTACCAGTTATAATGAAAGAAGTTGGCTTAAGAAATTACAGTCTTCAATTTTCCTCTGACTCAAGACTCCCCCCCCACCCCTTTATTTCTGTAAGCTTTCGAAAAAAACTTTTAATTTCATATATATAATATATTATTTCTGGGTATATTGTGTCCTACATTATGACTAACAAAAAGGTAATTTCCACAACGCTAGACAGAGTTTCTGTAACTAATACTACACTATTTTAGAAGGTATTGCTTCTCTTGTCAATAGCTTATCAAGAATTTACAAATAAGTCCAGAACGATTATATCTAAAGAAGTAGTTTTCATTTGCTCTGCCCTTTAAAATGGACAATTTCCTCTCACAACTTCAGTCACCACAAATATACTCCTAGGAGAAACCATGGTGTTCGTAGTCTCAAGGAACTCAGCAATCATTTTCCAATTGCCTAGGAGTCCAAGGTCAGAAGGGAACACGGGATCATCTGCTGTCTCTGTCACACGTCACAGGCCATTAGATTTTGCCCTCTACTCCACCAAAGCCTTTCAGAAGACATACTGGTATGATGCAGGCAGAAAGGCAAAAAAACACTGATGAAATATCGGTGTTTGAGGTCCCTGAACTAGCAAAACCTGGAGAAGGCATATCTGGATTATCCTCAATACACAAACCTTGCTGGAAATACCTGAAAACCAATCAGAACCGAGGGAAATTTTTCTCCCAGTCTCAAAGCTGATGGTGAGTATGACTTCTAAGAAAGACACCAGACAGGCATCTCAGTGGAGGGATTCTCTGTACTACTTGGGAGTGCTGTTCTGCTCCATTCAGGGTTCTCTTTCCTAAATCTCATGCTTCAGAGAAACATAAAAACAGAACTCCTAGAACACGTACAGCAGAAATTTATTCTTGGCCTCAGAAAGTGACCTGGATGAAGCCTGAGATATAATTAAAATCCTTCTCTTAATGCAGAGCTGTAAATGATATGACCACATTGAGAACCATGTTGGAAACCTTCATTCCCAAAGGCTCTTAAAAAAGGGAACAAAGACAGTAAATCAGATTCCTATGTTTTGAGCCAAAAACTACCACAAATATCTGGCCTGGCTCCTTCCACATCAGCAGAAGGGCAACAGTCACGTTCCATGTCAGATTTCCCATCACTATATATAAAGACTTCATATTAACTACTCAGGAGCCTCCTTCAGTGTGATTTTGATAAACATGACCACAAACTACCATGATGTATTCTAGTGAAACCACAAGTGGCCAATTTATTTTTGATGACACTGAAGGCATACATGACATACATAAGAGATTATTCTGGCCTAAGGTTATTTGACTCTTCTAGTTAAGAAACACATTCCATGAGACGCCGACTCCCCCACAACTCAAAAGAGTGAGGGCATAAAAGGTGTATGTCAATGAGAGCTGGGGGAAGGGCTTTCCTGTTGCACAAATTTTGAACTTCTGAAATTCTTTCTCTTCTCAGCTTTCTTATTGTTAAAAAGTTAAAATCACAGAATCTGCAGGAACTCTGTCAATCTGGCAGTCTAACTTCTACTAATTAAAAAAAAAGTTATAATTAGCTTTGACTCATCAACTAAGTAATTTTTTTTAAACATTTCAAGAATTCCAAAGAAACAAACTAATTTGAAAAATTCACCAATATTATCATTTCCCACAAACTTCCAGGCTCCAGCTGCCATTTTCCAATACAAATGCATTCAGTGGAAAAGGTCCTGACTGGTTGTCTGCAGAGTTTCAGAACACTCACCAGCCTCTGGCAGTCAAACTTAAAATTGCAAGGTACGAATCAGAAAACTACCAGACAGAAAAGCACTGACGTTCTGCTCCATCAAATATGATTTGTAATGCAGCAGCCTAACTGGTTTTATGATATATGGCCAATCCACAGCTATTCTGACCTACACAGCTGAAAAATCCAAGAAATCAATAAATGTACAGTGAGACAGTTTTAATGAGGAATGGATCTGTCAAGCATGACACTTTGTAACTTCATTGCACAATATAAAGAAATTCATTAATGAATCAGTACTATACCAGTCTACTGGAACCATATTTCCGCAGGGGTAATTAAGCTTCTGTGAAGGTCAACAACAAATGGCACTGTCTTTTGTGAATGCCTTTTTGGAGTGGGCACATGATGTTCTGCCAGACAGATTCTCATGCTGGCATTCCACTGGACCAGGAAGCATGCTATATAAGGAGATTTCTTTTCAGAGGCCTGGGTTTTTTTGATGAAACGGCTCTCGTTGTTTTTACAGGACACAAGCAAAAATACACTTAAAATTTCAGAACATGATTCAGCAAGACATTTTCTTTGCAACTTACCCTTTTGTAAAGCATGTGGATCTCCGACAGGTGGGTTTAACAATGTCTAACAAGAAAGCATAGCGCAATAAGGACTTCAGTGGTAAGAAATACTGACTCATTTCTTCATTTTCCTCTTCCAAGAAGTCTTTTAGCATTTGAATAGAAGAATCATTGTCCTGATCATGCTTCCTTTCCATTTCTTTTACTGTTTCAAGCTTAAAAAGAAAGGCCCCTTTTGGTAAACTCTTCTTGCTGCTGCAATCAGGACCAGTGTCTGGATCCAGATTCTTATCTTCAGAAGACAAGAAAGAACTAGCTTCACCCACTTTGTCAATGACTTTGTCCTTGAATAAGTCTTCTAGATCCTGATCTGGAAATCTTGTCAATATCTAAAAACAAATTGTGAGAAAAAAAAATTAAAGAACTGCACTTGACAAACAATTTGATAGCCGACTCTGTAGTGAGTAAGAATTCCTTCAGAGATACTCAGAATAAAGCAAATAATCGTTTCATGTTGTTTTCATGAAGATTTCAAAAAAAGGTTGGCATCAAGATTTGCTGATCTACCAGCAATGATGTCAGAAACAACCACAAATAATTGCTTTCACAAAAAGACCTTTCCAAGGGTGTGAAAAAGGTAGCAGAATGAATTGTTTTCTAGCCCACTATCAGCCACTGTCTCCCAACTGTTTAAAGCCACCTAAGCCACTGGCATGCATCTCAGTTCTTAGAAAACTCAGTATTCAGGCTGAAAAAGAGACAGAATTTAACTTTTCTGTTGATATCATTTATCCCACTCTCCATTCATCAAAACACACCACTAAACTGAAAATTTAACCCTCAATCTTCATGAAACAAAACAAATTCAGTTAACACTAATAGACTCACCTGACCAGGAGCTTGAAAGGAAAATGGTTCTTGGTGAAGCTTTGCAATTAGAAAATATCGCAGCCTAGAATTGGGAATGCCAAGCTGTAAGCAAAATCCACAAGCCTTTAGTCCACGTGATAAAGAGAGAAAAAAGTGGTCTATAGCATCATACAAGTTACCTGCCTTTATATACAGCAATAGAACTATGAGACACTAATATATTTTGCAACTTCAGAGATATCAGTATTAATTGATAATACCTAAACACTTATAACTTCCATACCTAGGTATTTTCAACGAAATGAGCAGACAATTATTCTTTGTACCTCATGGTTTTGACCTTCTCTGTAAATGAACAAGTACATAAACAAACTTTTATGTGAGGTAAAAAGAAAAATTACATGCATCACAATTCCTTGGGACAGGTACTATCTGTTTTCTAGACAAAAGCAAAATGGTGTCTTCTTGCCTTTTTGAACAAACAATTATAAGTCATCTAACAATGAAACAAATGCACCACAACTGGTTTTCAAGCTACCCTCTATCAGCGTCTCTCAGGTATATACAGCACTTCACTGATTCCATTTAGTCTTGCACAATTCTGAAATCTCTCTCAACTCTTTTTTCAGTTGCCAGGGAAATATGCAAACAAAGCCCCTCCTCCCACAAACACAGTCACATTTTCTGTGCTGGGAAATTCACAGGCATCAGCACTTCTGAAGCAATGAGGCTCCTGCAGGGAAAACCACCTTCCTGGTCATGGTGTAAATCCATGCCTTCTTAAAAAATATCAAATGGTAGCAAAGCAATATGGGACTAGGATCTGAAGAATAACAGCAGTATGATTATGCCAGTATACTGGTAAGAAGTCAGAAGTCACGCGAGATGACTTCCTCATTCAAAAGTATCTTCAGCTCTGGGCACAACTCTCTTTTCTAATACAATAGATCATTTTCAAACGTTCTTGGGCTCAGTGCAGTCTGAACAGTTAAATAACATTAGAGTATTTTTAGTACTCACACAGGTTGGAGACAAGAGAAATTCTTGATATTTAAATCCACATGTTGCTAGCGTTCGCAGGAGTTCATTTCTGGCAGTAAAAAGAATAAAAAAGCAATTACTCCCTTCATATAACCTCTAGGCCCTTTTTTATCCTAAATAAAAACACGTTGAAAGCAAGACCTTAGGTACCAAGACATTCAGTGAAAGAACTGGACAGACAATTACAGTTATGAAGTCATCCATTTCTGAACTTGAGGAGACAACATATGCAGTTCAGTGTTACTGTAGCCAAAAACGACTACTACACATTCACAGGTCTCTCACACCTACTTCAGTGCAAACACCTTCAAAAAATATCCCATCACTAGGACAGTATTTATAGTGTGTCAAAAAGGAAAATAATCAGAGGGCAAGACATTCTCTTTATTGTGAATCATAAAACAGGAGATTAAAACCACTACAAATAGCTCACTACTTCCCTCTGTTCACATACATGGCATCAGCTAAGCCTCACAAAAGGGCTAACTCAAGGGATGACAAAAATTGGTAGCTTTGATAATAACAGTGAGGTAGGACTGTACTTTATAAACAGTGGAAAAAAAAAAATCACTGAAATGGAAATCTTCTTAAAAAGACTTGTGTCTTCTATTCCATGCAGACTGCAGTAGGCTGGAACTATACTAAAAGCATAAGCTGTGACCTGTACCTGGTACTGTATGTGACACTGCACCCTAAGTGTCATATGAGAAAGCAAGCATTCTGACTGGGGTGTTTTCTGAACTACAACTTGTTCCAAACACTGGCCAGCAAGGCATAGCCTAGGGAATTGCAGGATCTACAGCAGCAGCCTGCACCTTCAGCAAAGTATTCACGTGTTCAAAGAGGACTGCCGCACGCTTAACCAGTGAGCGCGCTGAACATGTCTCCCAGCTGCCTGCCATATTCATTAAGGAGCATGATGTGCAGGCTGGCTGCTCTCTTGGTGCTTTAAGGAATGCTATGGAAAGATCCTACTCTATTCCAGCAAGAAACGAGAAGGAAGACTGCAACCCCCTGTCTCCTGCTTTGCCCACAAGAGAGGAGAATGCTCCTGCTGTCACTAGGTAACCTTACCGACAACTTTCCTCTTCCACATTTCAAAGATTATAAACAGTCTTCATACTACATCTCTGGACCATTTGATGGCAACCCTGAATGACTGATCATCTACTATCACCAAAGGTACTGAAGAAAGCCCCTATACGGTACTGTGATCTTAACACAAGATACCACAAGCTCCTGTCATGGATAAAACCCCAAAACCTCTGAGTGCTATACCTATTGTTATTTTTCTTTGAAAATTAATATTGACTCTTTCCAAAGGACATGGCATTATCAAATGAAATCAATGGAGTCAACTTGTTAAAACATATTTTATCTGCTTAGAGAAATAAATAGTTATTTAACAAGGTCCTTTCACAACCTAAGATTTTCATTCCTAAACTAAACAGCTGCTAGCTGTTCCATCTCACTATTTTGTTAACTTAAATTCTAGGAAATAAAAATCCTGCTTTGCCCTTCTAAAGAAAAAGTCATTTATTAACAACTAAAACCTGCATAAATTAGACTTTACCTTGCAGAAGAGGATTCAAATCCTTTAACATTTTCTAAAAGTAGGTATTTTGGAAGCTTCTGGAGCCTACAAGGAAAAAAAAAAAAAAAATCAACAAATCAGAGTAACAAGATGTAAACTACATTATATTCATCCACAGATTTGTTTAGTTACGAGAAAGATCAAAGTATTTCCACATCATGCTAGCTGTTAAAGTTTAGCATCCTTACAAAAATGTACCTCAACTTCCAAGGTTGCCTAGATCAAATCATTCCCAACTGAATTAAAAATGTGGACTGCTGGTAACTATAAAAAGCAACAAAACCTACTTATGTTCAGATGGACTGCTGTACCCCATGCATGTACTTCTGAAAATGCTTACCACTGTCATTTCCTAAAGCATAGTATTATTGAACAGATTGATTTATGTAATAGGAAGGATAATTGTCGGGGGAAAAAGATCACTATTTAGCCATGGAACAGAAAACTTTTATTTTAAAGTGCTTAAACCTGAAATCAGTGTCAAAATGTCACATCAACTTTAGCGGTAACACATCAGAACCAGTATTCATCTAATTGCTTTAAGAAATATGACACGTTTAGAGCTCAGACTACAGATACTCTTAATTTTCTATACTTAGCTTTTTCATTTTGAGGGGGGTGGGGGGGAGGGCAGGGGAAGGAGGTTCCTGAGGTTTAGCTAGATCACTGCAGAGGTCTGGAAAAAGGCTCATTCCAAAAACAGCATATTAAATCTCTGGAGAAAGGAACATGCCCAAACTGTGCCAGGGACCATTCTAACAATTTAGATGCATAGATGATTCAGATTCAGGTCTCTGGGAACATTCCCTGGCACTGATTAATCCTCTAGTAAGGCTAATGTAGACATAGTGTGTCTGTCATACATTGGGATCTCAGAACAGCATATAGAAACAGGATACTAATGCCACCAGACAGCAGCACCATGCTTATTTAAGTCAGTAAGTGACTTTGGACTTCCACTGGTACAAATCACAGCAGAATTTGTTTTAGCATGTTCTTAACTACCATCAATTAAAGACATTCACATGAAGAACTAAAGAACTAAAGCATTTCACAAGCAATTGGAAAATGTACAAGATACTACATCAAATTTAAAAATACTAAAAATAACAGTAAAAAAAAAAGTTACTGAACTGAAAAAAGCAGAGGCAGCTAAATTCCCTGCAAAGGAATGGAGAATACATCTGTTGGTATGTTTACCCACACTCAACATCATCATCACCTAGTATGAAACTTATTTTTAAGTAATGAATCCAGAGCATAGCCTAAAATACAAGAGCTCATAGAGGATCAACAGATCACAAGACAAGTAATCACTATACAAAGAGTATGTGTTAAGTACTTGGCAGGTATTAACATTACAAATGTGTCTGTAAAAGCAGTGCTTTGACGTCTTAGCATTAGATTTCCATGGGTTATGGCTTGGACAGGATAAACAGACAGTATCCGGACCATTTGGGTCAGACTTTGTTTGCTGGCTGGGTGCTCCAAGGATTTCCCAGGTCTTTCCAGATCTTGAAACTGGCCTTTCCTTATCTCTAATATTTGTCTTCCCAGGCTATCTTTGAGCCTCATTTCAGCGACACTTCATTATAAAAGGTTGAATATAAGGTAGGAACAGCCAAGGGATGAGAAATTATAGTTTCCATAAACTGAATGCATGCTGTACGAATTTAGAATGCAAAGTGATAATTCCTATATTAAGAATTTCCCTTTTTTGGGCTGAAATACTCCATGTTCAATGTCTGGCAAACATGTCATATCCAAAAAACACACAAACACTATCTCAGTAAAACATAAATCTATTGGAACTGAGAAACTCTGCAGAAGCCACCATCTTGAACATATTACAGACTGCTTACTAAGTGCTCCCTCAAGAAACAACCTGCCCAAGGGAGATAAGGGACATCAGCAGGGTCTCATGGGGTGTTGAGATAAAGTGCCACAGCCAAGCCCAGTTCCTTTGCATCGTCATGACGAAAAACATATGATCTACAGTGTCTGAAGTTTTGGTTTTGAGAAGGAAAAGCTTCTGCCCTTTATCCAGCTAAGCCCACAGCAACCAGGAAGCAACATTTCTATATGAATGCACAACAGTGTCCCAAAAGCAGCCAGCCTCTTAACTGTGTCTCAGTTTAATGGAAAGGAATACTGAGGTCAGGATTCCCTTAAAGATAAGTAAGGTACTATTATTCTGACAAATTATGAACTTACACTCTATCTGCCATTTTTAATTTATAATTTTGAAAGGTCAGTCTGGAGGACTGACTTACATTCCTTGTTCCAGAAAAGACATCCTTTGCAACTTTTGGAAACTCACATTATCTCCCTATTTTTGTGTCTCTGCTAGAAGCAGGGTACTAATAATAATCTTGCTTTTTACCTATTAATTGTCTAACTTACAAGGCTACAGAATCTCTATTGTGTTCTGTTTTGTGTTCTCTGCCACCGACTTCTTAGGTGATCCCAGCCAAGCCACTCAGCCCTTCTGTGCCTGTGTTCTCTATCTGCTCATGACAGGGGCAAAGAGGTAGTCCCATTTAATGGTGCTGGCTGCAAAGAAGTTGTTTCTGGAAGAAGGATGAAGACCCTTTTCTCCCAGTGTTAACAGCAGTTTGAAAGAAAGGCTGCTGTTGGTACCGGTTTCCTTCTGTGCAGAAAGCATTCATTAAAAAACCAAACCAAAACAAAAAAAAACCCCCAAAGACCCAACCAACCAAAAAAAACCAAACAAACAAACAAAAAAAAAGGACAGCCAAACCTCCCTTCATCCTCCTCCAATTCTGAGAGCAAGATTAACCAATGAAGGAACATGTAGAGAACAGTTGTCCCAGTCTCCAACAGAAGCAGGACTGCCAGAAACAGTAAGCATCTGGTGGACTGCAACTGATGCAAATTCTCAGGCTCATGCCAATTGGTGCCCAATGGACATCTCAATTCAGAAGCAGAGATTTCTGCTGGATAATCTCCCTAAGCAACTGCTTGCTCCACTTTCCCAGGAAGGGTTCTTAGTGCTATGCATCTCTTCCCCAAAAAGACTACAAGCATTACTTGGAGCAGATTTTAACACTCTCAGTAAGAACAATTTAGGCAGCAAAACCCACTTTGTTTGGATTTACTGTTTCAAAATTTAAGGCATAAATAATACAAATAATTACAGCTATTTTATTAGGAACTGGGGTCTGACCATGCAAAAATGACACATCAACACAAAGACAATGCAGTGCTATTTGACTTCTTTAGTATTACTACTCAAAACAAGAGATTGTACTACAAACCAAAAATACACAATCTGCCCCAAGATATCTAGCAGCAGCACCAGGAAGACAGAATAGACACTTTAAGAAAGAATGGAAGGGGACGGAAGATGTATCATATTGTACAGTCAATAACATATTTAAACAAACTTTCAAATGTTACCTATTCAAAAGGTGACTAAATGTTGAATCAAAGCTTTTTTAACCTGGTATTTCAAACAATTTTCATGTTTCCACGATGCCCATTAGCAAATTATTATATTACCTACTCCCACTTCTACATAAAGTCAGTGCAAGTTTGACGTTGAACTGAAGATAACTCAATTTTTTTCATTTATGATACAGCCACAGTTTAAACAGACACACAATAAAAAGAAAACCAAACCATGAAAGCATATACAGTAACTATGAGATGATAATGGCATTACTAAAATACAAGTATTTCTAAGTTACATATGATCACATGAAAACGAACAAGTAATACAACACAATACTAGTAGTACCCCTGTAAAAAATCATAGATGACTTGTCCCGCTGAAATATAAAAGACCTACTTAGTTACAACAAAGGCGTAAGAACTGAGGTAGAAGTTCATTTATACCTTGGAAGAATATCAAGGATATAGAGAAAGCTCTTTGTCCGTGGATCAGATACATCACCTTGCAGGCCAAGTCTAAGAAAGAATAAACAAACAATTGTATATTACTTGGAGCAGTCTGACATTTGACTACATTTTTCTATAGAATGCTGACACTTTTTGCTTTGAGTTTCAAAAAGGGATTCTGCAAAAGCATTGTGTACAGACATAAGGACGTGCTCACAGAGGCAGTGTCCTAAGAAATGCTCTGAGGAATGATAGTTTGCCTCTGGAATCCATCAGCTCACAGCAAGGTTAAAATTGAAGCATTCAGTAATGAAATCCACTCCCTAGTCTGCAAAGCGTTTAGCATTCTGGTCTTGTCCAGCAAATGCCTTGAACATACTTGGCTCTGAAAGAACAAAAAAACCCCACTGGGTTCCCGGGAATAGCCTGCTATTTTACATTGAATATATTAAATTATTTCTATGAATTAAAGCCTCAGTGCTCACCATTTAGCAGGATTGAGCCCTACGCAAATAACTTTGTAACCAATTTTGCAACATTAAACTGGACAGCTCATGTAGGTTATAAAAATGATAACGATTCCAGGCCTGTGTTCCCCTAACTTATACTTGTATTAGCTCTTAAAAAAGAATAAAGCCTTGGTAGAAGAGCTTTAGTGTGTCTCTAAATTAATTAGTCATACACAGTTTTTTTCTTTTCACCGTATTATTGAAAAAAAAATTTTTTTTTTAAGGAATGATTGCTATATAAATCATAGATTTGCACAAATACATTTTTATAGACCAGCACCCTTCTAATCTTAGACCATTCAATAACATATACTTTCTCACACAAGCAGTTTCATCACCATCAACAGACTTTTTCATGAAGCTACTACTTTGCATAAGTACAGTTACTAGAATCTTACCTCCACTGGTCACTGCTGTCAAACGATATGAATTTGAAACTAATTGACAAATAACATCTCAGTAAATTCAGTTCTTAATCAGAAAGACATTTCTCTATATCATCCACAAAATCATTTCAAAGCCATTATCCTCCTAGTCTTGGCTAAAATAGAAACATTCCTCAGAATAAACTATTTGTGTGCGTGTGCAATTTTCAAAGTACAAACAAAACCAGATTACACTCTTAGTCTCAGGAAGAAGTGAGAAATTCCAAACCTCCTTCTTTTCCTGAGTTGCCTCAGGAAAAGATTAGATTGATATTTAAAGGGAAAGGAAGCACTCCTAAGCAGCAAAATCTTTGAATTTCACTACTGGAGGAACAATACAGTATGCAAAATAGGTGCTGTAAGAAGCTTACTTAAATTGAATTATAACATATATTACAAGAAGTGTGATCACTTATTAAGATTGAAATTGCTACATTTCTTTCACTTCAGTAAATATCACGGTGAACAGAGCTACAACATTTTTGCTTAAGAAGAGAAAGATACACAGATGAACCACACATAGTGTCACTTTTGAGAACATTTCTCCTTTAACATTACATACTGTAATAACTGCACTTTTCTCCAAAGTGTGCTATATCTACCTTGTAAACGGCTGACAGGGAGGACTCATCAAAATCATATCAAAAGATAATCTGTCAAATTCTTTCAGTGTTATGCCCTGAATAAGGAAAAAAAAAAGAATGTTGAGTGTTGTAAACTGTTTGAAAGTCATCTTTCAGACCAAACTACCCCTCTTACTTCCACTATATGCTTCACCTAGCAAAAAACTACCTAATCGCTCATTTGACCTCATAATTTCAATCTTTTCTACCTTGGCAAACCATACAATGCAAATATGCATTAATTGCTTTAAATACGAGTCAAAACCACTAATGACGTCAGCATCTATACATAATCGTGAGGTTTTTATCTACTCATTCTTTCAGAAAAGGCGTGTAGTTTGTTCTTTCAGCAGATCACATCAAAATACTGACTAGTTATTTCTCCCCATCCCTCCTCCAAATAAAGTATCCTTATTCAGATATTAAGTCTTTGTACATCAAAACTTTGTACTTAAGCTGGTGTCTTAAAGCAAATTCAGATTCTTTTACTGTCATGTTGTAAAACTGTAAAAGAAGATCAAGTATACTGTAATTTCTACCTAAATCCAGGCAAAACAACACACCTAGTTTGCCCCTCAATTATTAAAACAGAATCCAATTTTACCTAGTTGTTCTTCAAATAATTTGGAAAAAGGACAGAATCCCTGAAACATTTGATCTGTTGAGCCCACAAAAAAATGCCAGACTGTTCCATCCAGTATATTTTCTTGTGTTCTACTGAGATCAACTATAACTACAAAATGAAGGCATGACTCCAAGTAATTTAATTAAATTCTTTCAAAATACATGAAAATATTTTTTTAATCTAAAAATATTTTTTTGTCATTCCTTTATTGGTGGTAAGCATTCCTCTTGACATTCACATTACCTTTCTTGATGCAGCCGTCAAGACTTTCAGGAAAAGACTGCAGTGTGAGTATCCCTCTAACTTCAACAAGCAACCATAGCATAAGAAATCAAAGTTATTGTAAAACTGCTATATTCATAACAACATAAATTAAATCTTTTTGTTTCTCTTGTTACTAATAAGGACAGTAAAGACAACTTACTTCTACAAGTGCCAGACTAGAGTAAGAGAGACATTCATTACTCACCTCAATTGCCTTTGCCCATAATGGTGTGCTGGGAAAGTTGTGCTTATAAACTTCATTGGCAAGAGTGTTCACATCAACAGCAGCAACAACTTCTGCAGACGTGCAGCTCTCTAAAATCAAAAAAAGAATTTGAAAACTGTAGCTTCTCTTTACTACTCTTGGAAAAAATGCATTTGTTCAGTTATGTCACAGCTATGCTCAAAAATAAAAGGGAAATTACATGATCGAACTTTGCTGTGTTGCCTTTAAAACTTTATATGAAAAATATACCATGTTTCTAATTGTATGGCCAGTACTTGCCTTCCTTATATATCCAAAAATGGAAGCTAATTGCACACAATTTGTGGAGTTACACATAAACTCCAAACAGGGCGCATCTCTACAACGTTCCCACCCACACTCAGCTGGTCTCTGTAGCCACCAAGTTCCTCAGCTATAGGAACACATCCTGAATCAACCTGCCGAGCCCCCCTGCCACTGCCTGAGCCTCTCCAGCCACTGACAACTTTCAGGAAATAAATGTGTTATTTTAGAAGTATACTACTACTCATTGTGAAAAACTGGTACCAATAAATATGTTTGAGGTATGTCTATTCTTGCAATAAATATTTAAGAAGTTGCCTGAAAAACATTTATGCTTATATTCCAATAAAACCTTGGGCCTTGAACACAGCTGCTGCCTCCTTTGAGTTCAAGGTCCCCAAAATACCAAATGCTTTGAAGGACAACATTTGGCAGCTCCTCTTCTCTTGATATCAAGGGAAGTACTTCTGGACACTTAGAGGTGTTATTGAAAAGAAGAGATCACAGTGTAACAAATCTACTGACAGCTAAATCCTGAAAAAAAATACACTTAAAAGAATGTAAATAAGCAATGGTTAATTTATAGAGTAATAGAATAATACGTTCTACAGAAGCCAAAGACATAAAAAGAACAGTGTTTAAACCACTGCTCATCACGTCACACTATTTATTATTACTAACCACAATACCTTCACTGAGGCTTTGTATCCACGAAGATAGGCTGTGGTCACTGTTATAGCCACAGGCAGAAAACAGTGACCATACGTCCCAATATACACAACCAGTTTCAACCACCAGGAAATTTACATTATGATCACCATTACAAAGCCCCAGATGAAACAGGGGATTTAAAAAAAATCTTTTGTAAACCAAAAGAAACACGGCAAATAGCCACATGCCTTTGAGTAATCTCACAACATGCTCAAACAACACATTGACAAATGACTTTATGAGACATCTTATGAATTACTGCTAGTCAGCTAATTATTTACAGTTTGAGAGGATGAAAAACCAACTATGATATCCCCAGTGGATTTAATTTTGAGTGATGCAGTTATCACCCATCTACTATCTTTCAGGTTTTCAAAGCCATCTTAGTCAAAACTAAGATGAAAGAGAAATCTGGGTATTGGAAAGGCTGTAGCAAACATTTTAACAAAGGCCAGCCTGGTTCTCCTGGGTTTACTTGGTACACAGTAAGAACAGGAGTTTCACAAGAAAAAGATTTAGAGAGAGCTGCCCATTAAGGGTCAGCCTACAAATCATTATTTGCAGTTACTGTCTTGACATTTTGACCATCAATTGTAACTAAAGTATTTAATACAGGTGTATCCAGGAGGACAACAGAATGACTACACCTGAGATTACAGAACAGGTACGTTAACACTGACATCTAGCGTGAAAAGAACGTCACCTTAGCAGGCTGACTGTCCCAATTTACAAGCATATTCAAAACTCAACACTTTCATCTTCCTAAAACAAAGCTGTAACACCTAAGTAATAGGAACAAACTTCAAGTACTGTTTAAGAGAATGCTTTTCTCATTTATTCTTTCAGTTCTTAGAACATGTTGTCCTGACAAGCTGATGCTTAGGGTGAGTTCCAGGCACTCCAGAAGAAAAAAATAAAAACACTAAAAAAAAATCAAGAACTCAAATTATTATCTAAATTAACATATACTTTAAAAATGACAATTGGAAAGGCAGGCAGTGTGCTTTCTCTCACAACTCATGATTCAGACACTCACCCGTTTTACTAACATCAATTCAATCTCTCCCCGCGTACATACACAAGAAAAGAAGTACTTGGGATTTGCATCAAGGGACTTCACAGGCCGAAATACTGAAATAGAGGACATAGCTAACAGTAATTTATTGAATCCCCCTGCGATACAATGTTCAGTCTAAATCAGAGATGTTAATCTGCATGGAAAAGGGACAGGAACTTTTCCTGAGCTATTCCACCCGACATCCTCTCTTCCCAATTCAAAGACCTGATAATTTTTTCAAAGCTTCTCCTCCTTTTCACTCAAAAGCTGTGGCTCACTTGGGAGTTCCTGTTATAGAACAGACTCCCTCTAAAAGCTGATTAAGCGTATTTGTGTGGAAATACCCTGGAAACGCATGAAGGAACTCGAGCAGACAAGCAGATCTCACACATCCAACCTAACAAAGAAAAGCTTGTGTAAATTTCAAACAATGTGAAAATGAAACATTTTTAAAGAACTTCTCCTGAAATTTAAATAACTTTGATGTCAAACTGTGCTATTCCATTTTGCTATAGCAATTATATTTATTACTTGAAAATGACTGTAGCAATGTATCACAAAAAAGACAGAAAGCAGAATGTAAAAAAAAAAAACATAATCAAGACTGTATTTAACTATCCTCACTGACAAAAGGCACAAAAGCAACTCAGGAATATGAAAATGCCCCTGAATTGCTGACTTAGTGAGATGTTAAATCAACTCCCCAAAATATATAGAGGAACTTCAATACAGAAACAGACACAGCTCTGGAGAAATTTTTTTTTTGCCCCCGAAGAAGTACGTCCAATTTTCAAAAAACAGCCATTTAATAGAATTACAACTATGCAGAGAATAATTTCATTTTATGCAGACTAAAGAAAAATAATACACATTTTCTAAGTGAAACTAAGTAGCTGTTGGAATACTTGATTTGCAATACTCCTCGACACTACAGTTTTTGAACTGAGACTTCCAGTTTCTGAATGAGATGTTGTAGCTCAAAAGGAAGCCACAGACATGATGGGGAAATTACTGAGGGAGGTCTTATGGCTTATTTTTAGGCAGACTATAATACCCTCACTTGGCTGAAAGCAGGTGAACTCAGATTTAGGAATCCTATTAGGAAAGTACTGATTTTGCACTTGAGTCTTAAAACCTCTAGCATCCACATAGCAGAAACTCTTTAACTGTTATTTAAATTGCCTAAAGAGGCAGCAATCAAACTTTGGGTCCCTATTCTCTATTTTGTTGTACTCGCAATAGTCACTTGAGTGAAAGGGATGCTGCTGTAATGATTGGAAGGTGTGGCACATGAAACAAAGGAAGATGGGATGTGTGCAATAGCTTCTGATTTGGAAAAAACAAACCCAAAGCGTGTCATCTTCAAACACTGAAAATAAAGTTTCTGACATTACAATATCTGTCCTTTTCCTCTTCAGAATCGATTCCTTTGTCATGTGTTTCTAGCAGACCTAAAATTAACATAGATCTGTTTATATTCACCACTGTACTTTTGTAATAGAATCATCAATGTCAGCAAAGCACATGAAATACATGGTGTTACACCAAGGGCAGAGCCTGGCAGATCTCAGCATATTGGAAAATCAGAGCCAGAACAATTATCTATTCTAACAGGTATATGGAAACAGATGGAAAAGGGAAGATTAGTCACATGTTTTGTCAGTCCTGTTTCCTTTTAAAACAGAGAGCAAAGATTTAATTTAGGCGTCGTCAGCTCTTGGCTGAAATGATTAGGCTGAACTGTCCATGGCTACAGTCAACAGGACTATCAGTAAACTTGATACTTGCTTCCTGCAGGATACTTAGTAACTTTTTTCACTGCTCTACTTGTACAGGATTTGTTCATGTTCAGCCCTACAAACCATGCAAATTTACATTATAGCACAACTAGCACCATCCTGTGCTATGAAGAGCTATATTTTAGAGAAGCAATATATGAAAGTGAGTTTAGGTTTAAAAATTTGCTCAAACTGGCAATTTTTTTTTTTTTTGCATTGTGCTCAATCCTAAAGCTGCTTGCCAGTTTTGTCTCCTTTGCGTCTCCTCCTGAGATAGCTATGCCTAGTTTAATTACGCACACCAGTTTATTATGCTGTGCAATTCACACAGATAATCAAATAAAATGAATAAACAGAGATGACAGAGTACAAGAGACTCAAATTCTTAGTCTGTAAAATTGGAATATAACAATTGCAGAGGAGAAATATCACGAACTTTAGCGCTGCAAAAATCACTTTTTTTTTTTTTAAACGTCCTTTCACTTTTCATGCACGAAGCCTTTTTTCAGTAACCTGGCAGATTACAAATGCTTGTGGCAGAGACCTGGAACCCATTTTTCATGGGAAAACTGCCTAAATTAATAAACCAGTTTAAGTTTGTTTTGGTTGGGAATGAGGAAGAGTAGGCTGTTTGTTTGATGGAAAGTTACTAAGGAAATGAATTTGTAGCCATAGATTTTCTAAAAATAAAACACTTTTTCATTGCAGAAACTCTGCACCTTATATATAAAGGAATACATTCACACACACACATATATATGAAATATCATAGGTTTAGACATACATGATCTAAACATCAATCTTTATAAATCTCACAAAGTTTGGAGCATAGGGCAGGAAGAAAGAAATGCACTCCCATCCCTTAGCTGCCTCAATCTTTCAAGAGTGTGAATATGAACAGACTTGCTGACTTCTGACCTTAATCAAGCTCAACTTTCTAAATCACATCTTTTTGCATGCCTTTGCTAAACTTAAAATACTATTATACAGCATTCAAAATCTAAAACTAGAAATTCTGCATATGCTGAATTATCTACAGCTAAAGAAACAACAGAGCTAGGCAATCCCCAAAATTTTTCTTTTTCAGTTTTGGACTGAAATCTAAATTCAGGAACAGCCTTCTTTTCACTGTCAAAAAGAACCTGATTCAACTATGTAACTATGTACTAATAACTTCTACGTACTGTTAATAGACAAACACTTATGAGAGAGTATAAACTTCTGTGAATTTATTAAAACTCCATTATTTCTTACTGTAGGCAAGGACAATCTCAAAACCAATTGCATACTACTTGGTGCCAAATGCATTCTACTTCTAATGACAGCTGCCAAAACAATGAGCATCTTCATCCAGTAACACCAAGTATATGCCATCCTAAAACTAAGTTTATGAAAGATGACAGCCAAAAAGGCTTCCAGGTAGAAAAGGCAGTGTCAGATTTCCTGGAAAATACCTATTTGCCAATTGAAAACATTGGCAATTTCACAGAAAAGTAGAAAGTTGGACCAGCTCTGCTAAACATAACTGGCCACAAAACTGGCTCCATAACACAGCCAGGAACCAACACTGAGCCAGAACTTGCCAGGACTGCAGAATCCCTTTTGTAGAACAAGTAGCTTTCCTGGGGTGCTGCCACTGAAGTATTTCATGCTCTCTCTCTCTTCTACATGTTTCTATTATTTTTCTTGGCTGTATAGATCCACTAGAAACCATACCAAGAAAATAAAGTATTATACGTAATCTTCATCTCTCATGTATCTGGTTTATGAAAGCACTGGCAAAATGGAAGGCTTGCTTTCAAGCTTCATATTTATACAGAAGAAAAACCTTCTAATATTTCTGTACTTGATTTAAATGGAAGATGCCAATCTGCCACTTGCTAAATGATATCCAAAAAACTGTATCAGAAACATTTTCAAATAACATGGTTTCATGTACACATATAGGCCTAAAACATATATGAAACCCTGTTATTATATACAAAAAGTACTTACAGAGGAACATTCACTTTTTTGTTTGATTTCCACATAAAAGCAAACACTTAAATCCCCCTTGACTTTACTTTGTTCCTTTATAAATTGTATAAGAAAACTGAATCCAGATGTCTAAGAGACTTAAAAAGAGAAAACAGCAGAAAGGACCAAAATGCCTGACTGTCAGTATTCCTGAGTGTAATTCAATTCATCAAAACCAGTTTTATATAATGGCCTGTCATTAAATAGTCAATTCAGTGCAAATTGCACAGAACCGTTTTTCTTCAAATTGCCTCACTATTAGTTTTAACAACACTCAAACCAAGATTTTCATCTAGAAGTATACGGTTTGGACTTTTTCGAAGAGAACACAACGCCTATGGGCCGAGTTCTCATATGCTTCCCAGAAAAATAAGCACTGAGATTTGAAAAAAAGTTAAACCAACTGTAATGCAAATAGCATTGTATCTATACGCCTTGCAAATTTCAATTGGTATTTAACAATTTAATACTATCTAGGGTAATTTATACAGATAATTTAAGTCTCCTCTTATACACAGTCCCTTCATCTGCTTAGGCTGGTATGACTACAAAAGAATCTGTGTCTCACTTCATACTCGGTAGAATTTCTTCAGTCAAATATAACCCAGAATAACAGAAATTACAACATGTACTGACACTGATGAAGTTGTTCAGCAAGTTCAGAAACAGTGAGCTTGGCAAAAAATATACCTTTTCAGGAAAAAATACAAGGGGTTTGGTTAATTCCTTCACCCTCCAAACTACACAAGATATAAATGTGATATATGCTCTCAAGCCTTCATATGCACAGTAACTATCTACTGGATACAGCATTCTGTTTACAGTATTCTGATAACCTTCTAAGGCTGCATTCCCAATACTCCCATTCTTTTAAGTGTTTTGTTGTGTTGTAAAGGACACTTTCTTAGTTAGCCATCCATAGGCTATCACATCTGGCATTACAATTTATTAACTATTGCAGAACACTACCAAACATTCACAAGACACCTATTATTATGTTAAGAACAGAGTTAGATAACATTCAGTAAAGATTTGTTACATATATACACACAGTAACACATGACAAATGGCTGAGTGAAGGACCATGGTGTAGGCTAAGTTTCAGGAACCAATCCACTTTCTATGGAAATATGGAAATTGTCTGTAACATGTAGATAGTTCCCCATCACTTCACAAACCAGACTACTAGAAAAGTAGAGTATTACTATTACAGCTATATACACAACATACAATGTCTAACACTCTCTCTTCATTCCACAAAGACTCCAAAATCTGCACTTCCATACAAAGATATATTTTGTTCTTAATAATCTAAGGATGTCTCTGGAAATAAGGAAAATGCATCCCTACAACAGGCAGGCAGGATTATTTACAGTAACGATGTAGGTACATATTTCGGTATGTCATGTATTTTTACATATTATATATATGTAAAACATATACACATTCAGGTAGAAATTAGAAAAAATGTTGCACTGCCAACTGTGAGTATGTTTTAAGTCAATGAACAACACTAAATGGATTCTACTCTGTAAGCATAACCTTTTAATATTACTCAGCTCACTGGAAAACTAACAAGATAAGTTTTCACCTGATTTTTTAATGAAAATGCTCTCTGTTGTAAATAGAAGGGCTGCTAATGCTTATGAAGGGTGAAGTATTTGAAGGATTGTAGGTACAATTAAAATTATTATGGTGATTCTCTTAAATTACACATTTTTTTGTTGAAGCCTGTACTTCGAAGTAACAAGGCCCAAGGTACTTTACAAAGGAGATCAATAAAACTAGCTCAATTATTTATTTGGGGAAGCCAAGTCACAGAGTCTACAGAACTTGCTGAAGGTCACCCAGGCCATGCTTTAATACAGCAAATTCAGCTCCAGAGTTCCTTGTAGATCAAAAGCTAACCAGGGCACATGGTCTAGCATGAATTCTCTATACCAGTTTTCATATTTAGGAAATGCTATACCAGTCTCATATATGGATCATGTATCAGCTATTCACCTAACTATGCGCCATGAAAACCCAGTCTGCGTGCACGCCTATCGGATACCCTGGCTAATTTGCCCGAGTATCATCCTGTGCGTCTGCATGATCCCGATCCCATCCGCAGCAGTGGTTTGTCAGTACAAGACAGAGCACGTATTAACAAAGACAAAATCCCAGCCTTCCCGGGAGCAGCTGCCCAGGCTGAAGCAGGACCACGGATCCATAATTTCCATCCTAGCGTGCTCCAGGGTACCTGGTGCCACCCAGCAGGCCGCGAATTCTTTCGGGCACTGCTCAGTTTACAGCCACAGGCCCCCAGTGCAAACATACTGCTAGCCAAAACTCAGCTGCCAATGCCCAGTGCTGCCAATCACCCCCAGGCAGTCCCTGACAGCAGGCCCATGAGACAGCCACCTCCCGCGGCTCCCTTTAACACCAACCCCGCCGCTATAAGGTCACTTCCCTGTCACCGCACCGCGGCAGACTGTGTGTCCGGGACTTGGGATGAGGGGACCCCCTCCCACCCCGTACCTTCCTTCCACACGGTGCTTGTGCAAGATGGGGGGGAGCGGCGCGACACGCCCGGCCGGGGAAGGGGCTGTGGGAAGAGAGGGGCCATCTTAACCCGCCCCATCGAGAAGATGGCGCCCTCCACAGCCTCCCCTCAGGGGTCGGGGTCCCACCAAGAAGATGGCGCCCTAGGAGGTGGGGTTGGGCGAGGAGGCGGGCGGGCGCACGGCGGAGCTGCGGCGGCAGCGAGCACCGAGGGACGCGCTGGCGGCGGCGGCCGCTCGCCGGTACCTTTCAGGGCCTGGTGCATCCCCCCGATGCCACTGTAAAGCTCCAGCACCCGCAGCGGCGCCATTTTCCGGCGTCCGGCGCAGCACTCCCGGCGGCCTCCCTGAGCGCCGCCCGCCCGTTCCGCCGCTCTTTCGTTCCCACCTGCGCGCCGCCCGCCCTCCGCCCTCCTCCCTAGCGCCCGCAGCTCCCTGCACAGCCCCGGAGCAGCGGCTCAATTTGGCGTTGCTAATTGCTCATTAAACCCCAAAGCGGGCTTAGGGCCTGGAGGACGAAGCCACCCGCTGGCATGACTGGTTCTGCTGCCCCTGAGGCCGACGTGGGGCCAAAGGCAGACGTGGGGCTGATACTGGCTGGCAGCTCTGCACCCTCCCGGGAGTGGGGGCTCAGGAGAAGGCCCTTCTCCCGGCCATCAGTCCCTGCGGTCAACGTCTCCTCACAGGGGCAGCAACGAAATCCCCAACTCCATCGCCCTTCCTCAGGCCCTGCTGTGCCACCGCAGGGTGTCCAGCGCTTGCCGGGGGGGTGGAGGCCAAGCCTGGACCTTAGTGTCAGGGCAGCAGGGAAGGGCAGGCTGGAGGCCGAAATTAGTTTGGGTGGCTTGCACCTGGCCAGGGCACAGGGAGAGAAGAGGGATGCAGGGCGGCAAAAGGGGCTTATCCCTGTGCGGGGGTGCGCGTGCTGGCCTGCTGTCTGGCTGGGCAGCTGATGCGAATGGCCCTCAACAGTTTTATGAGCCTAAGCATTTCATGATTTCAGCGTGTAGTGATGTTTTTGAGAAGTCATTTCAAAGCCTGCACCACTGGTGGAACAGGAAGGAAGGAAGTAACTGATGAAACTGTTCTAATTTGCCCCAACACTACGAAATTGCTGTTGCTAAATTGAAGAGGCAACTTAAAGACATTGTTGCCCATGAAAAGAAGTTTGTTTTCAAAACAAAAGCTAGACAGACACTATAATGTGGGTTACCCACCATATACAAGTAGACGCTCACCTATGCCTCAGTTTGCAGATTTAGATTGTAAAGTGAAGATGAAACATTAAAAAAAAAAACCAAAAAAAACCCTCAGCATGTTTCTCTAATAATTTCTTGAGTTAATCATATTTTTGTGGAGCCTCTTAGAAACCTGGCAAAAACAAGGTAGATTTGAGGAATATTTATTTTTCCTTAGAAGCTGCCTCATACAGCCTGTCATAGCTCCTACCTCTTGCCTTTCAGTGGGGGAAGAATTTTTAGCTGAAACTGAAGGGCAAAAAAGAGAGAGATCTGCTGCCTTTCAATGTACTTCTCCAGAATATGGGACACATCAACTGCGGAAAACAGTGGAATTAGAAACAAAATTTCAAAGTAAGAATATTGGTCCTTGCCAGCTTTTTCAAAACAGTTCTGGCATTCATCTGTGGATCTTCATCATCAGAGTCTGGGGCTGCTGCTTTCTGTGTCAGCCATGGACGTAAGCAGGTGACTAAAACAAGAAGTCCAAGGTCTACTTTAGAATTTCTGAAAGGAAGTGAGGCAGGTTGCCTACACAGATGGCTGGCTGACGGAGAACTGAGAAAGGTGGCTGAATCACATGGCATAACAAAAGCAGGAATGTGCCAGCTGGAGAAAACAGTCATGGGACAAAGACGGGGAAGGCTCTGAAGAAGAGTGTTCAAGATGATGAAGGTGGCTACAAAGAGCAAGGCTGTTATCAGCTACGAAGACACACTTCAATAGAACCCCTTCAAAATACAGATGCAAGGTGAAGGTAAAGAAAAAGGCAGCTTTTAGACTACTGAAATTAGTAAAGCTGATGAATGAGTCTGAGCTCCTTGTGTTACTATTTCAGCAACATCACAGCAATGCTAGATACTGTGATGAGCGGGAGCTGTAGGCAGCTGGGAGCAGTTCGTTTATTTGGAGCTGCCCAGTACCTGGAGCAATTAAAGCTACAGAGGAGCAATATTTCCTTATATCAGACAGGGAGACAGCTGAGCCGTGTTTTTCCTCTCCTTTCCCTGACTCCAAGGTATTCTTGCCATTCGCGCATGGGAAAGGTGGAGTCTGATGGAGAAAGCAGAGATGTCTTTGCTATACTGGTGGCAGTAGGACATTCCCTGCTCAGGGGAAATTCTCCACCTCCTCCACCAGTGTAGTAAACTGGAGAATCTGATCAACACATCTCCACTCTAGCAACAAGGAAACTAATTAACTAGGTTGGGATTTTATTGGCTGCTTCTTGCAAAGAATCAGAAACATCAAAATTTCCCTAGTGCTCATTTTTAAACAACTGCCAGTAGTCAGTTTTATAATTCTGTATAACTGTGTCTACCCTAACCTGGTTCTCGTTATTAATTGACAGCTGCAAAAAGGACCAAAATGAAAACAGGGAATCTGGAAACAGTTACTTTTAGTGCTCTTCCCTTTATAAATGTAAAGTCAGCATAATAATAACAACCATACTTTTTGGATCAGACCTTACATAACAGTATTTAAGTTATGCTGCTTATTTCAGAGACTGGGGCAATGGCCAAGAAGTGCTGAGATCCATGGCCACTCATATCTTCTTCCTTACAGAAAAGCTGAATGATTGCAGAGAGAGGATGAGCCCTGTGAAAGCAATTGTTCATGCTTCACTCAGAATATCTTGCTAACATATGCTGCCACTGCCATGGGGCAGGATTAACAGTTGCTCACTCTTTGTCTTGTGACCCCAAAGCAGCCACATGTCTGCAAAATTTCCCAACTAGATCTCTCTGACTTACTGAAATTGGGATATTGTGACAGCTCCTTCTTTGTCTGCTCCGTGCATATAGGATGGATAGGATTCCTGTAAATCTCAACGAACATTTAATTTGATTAACAGAGGATATTAATAACAGAGTTGAAGTCCAATGTTCACTTCTGGACTCTTCAACATTTTTTAGGACACAGGTATGGGCTGTTTCATATACCAGTTATGGCTCAACAATATAGCTGGCTTTAAATAACAATTGATAGGCTTTTCTAAAAAGATGTTAATTTATTCTAAATGAGCACATCTATAGAACTATGATAATGCATTGATGAAGCAGCTATTTTCTTAACTCTAATATATTTACAGTAAAATATATTTTAAACAAACTGATAATTTAATGACATTTTTAAAGCTGTCGACATAGGCATGTGATATCAGCATTTTCATTGAGACAGCTTTTGAAAACTCCTGTCTCTTAGCAACTAGCAGCATTTCCTCAATGTAGAAGTTTCCAAAGTTTGCCCACATCTCTGATGAGTGGTATGATACAGGTAATCACGCTAGATCTGAAGCTGTTGCCCTAGAAACCTATAAACACATCCAGTGAAACAGCTACGTGTGGTAAGAGGAACACGCAAATGAAACCACTGCAGTATTTTCTCTTCTTAAAATGCTGTAGAATTGTTAAAAATGTTACAATTATCAATGCTGCCAAACAACATCACAGAAACGTACAAAAACCACTGCCTTAAGATTCTGCATTGTACTTGGCAACTGAAAGGTAAAATTACAAACTATGACTGGACCGTATGTATACTCTTTTCCTCAAAGTGAGAAGAAAAGATTTTCACTGTTGTGTTTCTATAATTCACACCAGCAACAAATGCACACAACAAACCTACACAAAACATTTTATAGGCATCTTAAGCCTTCTGCAGCTACACGTTAACTCTTCTCCCTGCCTTTCCATCTGCAGCAGAGCAGACTAACATGCCAGCAAGGCCCCTGCCTGCACCCAGCTGTGAGCAGGAGGTTGCCAGTCTGCAGTGCCTGTCACAGGCTTTTATTGATGCCACAATACCGCAGCAGTATAAACTGCTTGAAGTTTCCTTTGAATGCAACCCCTCAACGTAAGGCTAGGTAATGGAAGCTAGTAGACCCGTAGCTGTGAAGTGTTTGTGAGCCTTTCCTCTATATTCAAAAAATGGAGAGAGAGAAAACTCCCCCTCTGCCGATCCACCAGATGTTTAAAAGGGTGTTCACAGTGATCAGCCAAAACTTCAATACAGGCAAATATTAATGTTGATGGCTGAACAACAAACAATGCTTCTTGTGTCTGAATGTCCAGTATAACCTACTAAATACTTAAGTGGGCATCAGGAAGAGTATACAGACATCTCAGCTGTCTAGAAGGGAAGCTCATGTTCTGGGTCAGAAATCGCTGTGGCTAGGAAAGAATGTGAGGCATGTCATACCCTCGGAATGCAATCACTGAATTGAAAAAATTCACTGAGAGTATCTAGCATGAATTATTGTTTCCATAACCATTGGCCCAGTAGGTTACTAATAAAACTGAAAACCTTTTGCAGTTTATCAAAATGGATCTGTACTGGATGTAATGTTTCAGGATGGAATTTATCACACTTGGTTTCTGCTGAAGTGATGCTCAGCAAAGGTAGCTGTCAGCCACAGACGTGGCACTTCTGGGAAGCCTGCTGGGCCATGCCAGTATGGCTAACGAAGCCTACGATTTTCATTTATAATGCCACGCATCTGCAAGACTAGAAATGAAACCCACATCAAACCAGGTTTGTTAGCCTCTCCCAACGCGTTTCTAAGAACTCTATACAGGGGAAGTTTATGTAGCTGAAATTATTTGGAAGAGTCCTCAGACACAAGCATTTTTAACCTTTCTCTTTTCAAATATGTTAATCTCTCCATTTCAGGATTTTATTTTCAGGTTCTGGAGCTATGCATATACTCTGTAGGGAATAAGGAATAAAAAGACGTTGCTTCTCTAATTAAATCTTTACTTTTCTAGTTTAAATAAATTTAAATCTAAATAAATCTGGCCTGTTTGTTATGTTTGGCCTCCAGTGGTCACCCTGGCTGGATGAGATGCATATGTTTACATAATGTTACTGACTTTCTTGTTGTACTTACACATTCCAGTGCTTGATGAAAAAAAAAGGATAAAAAAAGGCTAGTATCAAAAAAAACCCAAAACCAACAACAAAAACCAACCAACCAAATAGATATATATATTTTTATAAAACCTTCGCTGGACTGAACAAAACGGACTCTGACCTCTGTAAGGCCCTCTGCAGTCAGCTAAAAGATTGATGCTGCAACGAATGTGTTTTGAATCAGACCTTTGAAGGGTCACAGGAAGCGGGTGACAGCAGGCATGGAGCCAGGCGTTCTTAAAGGAGGGATCAGTTCAAGCCGCTCCAGCGGGATGAGGTAATGGCTTGGGAGATCCCAGCTCCCTTGCAGGGGCAGGAGGAAACAGCATGGTGCCTGCTGCTCTCTCTCTGGGGGAGGGGGTATGAGGGAAAGGAGAGGAAAAAAGAGTGCAGATGGTGAGCCTGGATGGGCCTCTTACCTTTTTGCTCAAGGCAGAAACTTTCATCTCCGGCATCCCCATATGATTTGCACAGCCTATAGTGTGCAAACTGAGAAAGACTTGTAGCTGTATGTTAGCATTGGTCATGCCTTTTGCTCACGGGGCCTTCTAGTATCACCTAAAGCTTTTGTATACCACAGACTTGTCTTTTAAGTAGTTCAGCCCCTGCCCAAACTTTGTTTTTTTCATTCAGTCCCATGTGGTGAGTTTAATCTTTGACTAAGGCTATAGTTGGCACAGGAAATGAGATCTCTTATGCTGGTCACAGTGGTGGTAGGATTTCAGTAGCAGGGTGTTTCCTCCAGAGAGAAAGAAAACCTTTAATGCAGCCGCAGCAGAGCTGTAACTGTGGACTTGCTGAGCTATCTTGAAATTAGATAAACCACAACTGCACGAAGTAAGTACCGTAAAATCTGCCCAAGAAGCTGAGCACTTGGTACCTAGGCAGCATGGAGGTGTCTGCCACCCTGGCTATATTGCTGGCACTTTGCAAATGAGTTACTTTAAAGCTAATTTAAAGCTATTTGATATCACTTATGAACTGCAGTTACAGAAGTGATTGCACTGTAAATATTCTCTTTCTCACTTTGGATGTGGCTACAAATGTCTGTCAAGCATACCAATATACTAAAGCTTAATGGCTGGGACGTAGCTCTTTTCTACCAGAAAGTATCTTAGAAAACAGTCTGTAGAAAAGCACAGATTTGAAGAAGTTGTGAGATTTTGTAAGGATAAACTGAAATGAAGGATAAATTGAAAAGTTATTCTGCAAAAAATCCCACCTAAAATATAAAAGTGTCATTTTTGGCTGCTACGTCTTTTGGGGTCCCTTCCCCCAATTAAGTATTGCCTCAACTAAGAACAAAAAGCTTTGCATTTTCCTAAAGTTGAAACAAACCTTTTTTAGAAAAATGGCTATGAATTTAAAATGTTATTTTTGCTGAGACAGTCTGGAGAGAGAAGCCCAAATAAGCCTAACCTAAATAAGTCAAGAAAGCCTAGAATAGTTCTTTCTGAAAAAGAGAAATCTTCTTGCACAAGACGTATTCAGTATGGACTGGCAGTGTCAATATTCAGCTGTAGGGAGTTGGGCTGATTTAAGACTCCAGCAAACATGTTTCACATAATTCATAAGAGAAATACAATGGGAAATTGTTGGAATTGTCTATCGGGAACCATGCGTGTCAGATGAAGTCCCTGAGGATGATTTCATTGCAGTTACAGTGCCAAGTCAGATGTAGCACTCATCGCCTACGGTATAGGACACAGTTGTTCAAAAACTAACACAATTAAACTCAAGTAATTAATTAACCTACACTGTGCATAATTCCCATTGTCATTACCAGTGCAGGTATCACATATATTGCAGTACAATAGTATTACATCCTACATCTCCAGCATAAATCTCAAGATTCCTCTTGATATCAGAAAAGTTGATTATTTTCAGAATACAACTGCAGGACAGTGGCATTATTACCATATTCAGGGTAAATCATTCCTGTGTCTTTGAAAGATCCTGACATCTGACCTGCATGTTTTTTCATCCTGGCATGCTTCGGACTTACGTGGTAGGCTTGGTAACTTCCATGTCATGAAGTTTACGGGAAATGCCTGATCCATGTCAAATAAACAGCCACAAACATTGGCAAAAGTCTAAGAGTCAGCAAAACTAAAGCATCTACAAAGCTCCTAAATAGTTGCTAGGTCCTTCCTCCTGTCATCCTGCACAACGTCTCTCCCACCTAATGACCATATGCAAGACCAAATTCTCAAGGAAAATTCCAGGCAGATAGTGAATTTGTCTTTCTAATGGGAAGCAGGACACCTTTCCACCTGAAAAAATACGGATGCCTCCACTCTTCCAGATATTTGCTCTCTTCCTTCTCCAGCCATATGCGCCGTCTGCTCTACACATATTCAATAAAGTTTCCACTCCATTCCCTGTAGCCCACAATATTTTATGCATAATATCAGCTTAAATCTGGATCATCTTCCTTCCTCGATCCCAACTGGACAGAATATACTTATGCTTGAAAATTGGGCATAGAGCTAGCATGAAAAAACAGCTCGTCTTCTTAGAAGCTCAGTCTTCTCAGCTTTGGGGTGTGTGCACCACCGCCTCTTCCTTTTGTAAGAAGCCAAGTAATCCCAGAATGGCTAACACAATGTACGCTCAGTTTATGAGTCTCATTGGAACCAAGGATTTGGCACAAGAACTTGGACTGAGGAATCCACTAAAAACTTGGCCCTCGAGGAGCTAGTACTGTTCTGCTTGTCCTGGGCACCTCAAAGGAAGAAGGGAACAATTGCTGCATGCAATTAACGATTCCATTGCTGTGTCCTGCCTCTTCCTCAGAAAGAACATCATCATTTCCTGGTATATCATGGCAAGAAAACATTATGCTATTTATGCTTTGTGTAAGTGGTGGAACTGGGGGAGAGAGAAGAATGAAATCACTCCTCAGATTTAATTGTTTTTTGGCTAGAGCTCTTTAAGCAGTTTCCTTTGAAAAAGCTTGGCCAAAAAGAAGTAGTAAATGTCTAACTGACAGGGTTCATTAATGGCATATTAGAATCACTTCTTTTAGCTTTTTCCAAAAGAGAGAATGGATGGGTGGATGACTCATCTTTGAAAAGGTTTGCAATCTCAAAATTTAAAACAGCAATCCCAGAGAGATTAATGTAATGGCTTCCCATTGTAATGTGACAAATGAATGTTCATCCATGCTGTTGACTTCTACCTGTGCCAACAGCTTACTGCAGGGATAGCAGCTGAGCACTGTACTTGATAGCAAGCTCAAGATAGTGAGGTCAGCAATGTGGCAAAGGACAGAAAGAATCCCCGCACATTATACAACATTTTACATAGATCCTACTGAAAGCTTAAGCTGACTGTAAATTAAGACCCTTTATCTGGTATTTAAGTTAAATAGTCTTTGTAAAGTGCTTATCATGATCCTTGAATAGTTCCTTGGTCTTTAGCAAAATACAAATTTCACGAAACAAGGACAGCAGAGAGCTAAAATTTCAAATTATCTATTTTTGAGCTTCCAAATCAAGAGTGAGGGACTTTGTGTATTCTGGAAATTATTTCTGCTTAAAGAGTTTCAGGTTGAGCATCAAGCCTCAAACCATGCCAAACCTCTTGTCAGTTTGGAAAACCTTGGCCTTTATGTCCCAGTCATTGCTAAATGTATTGCTGACATTCAGCAGTCAGTGCTATTGCTATGAAGTGAAGTAAGACAGATGGAATACTTGGGTTGTCATCCTTTTTTTTTGTTTAAGGGATGGATTAAATAAATTGCTACACCTATGATAGAGCTGAAAAACTCTTTCTCTTCCCTGTGTCGCTAGAACTGTGCATGGTGTTTGCGACAACTGTGGGACTCAGGGCTGAGGGCTGTACTGGCTTTGAAAATGAGTACCTGATTTAGTACAGAAAAGTCCTGTTCTGATACAGAAAACATCCTATTCTGGCAATTAGAAACCATAGTAGACGGAACTTTATGCACGACAATAATAATTTTTGGAAATATAAGTCATGCAACTGGGTGGCATGAGTCATGTTCAAAACACTTCCCTAGTGCTGAAACCCCTGCCAGTTTTATATAGTTCATTTTACATTAAAATATAATATTGCAGAGAGACTCGGTTAGTTTTGAGTATAGAACCTAGTCATTTCCTTGAAAAAAATCAGCAGCTAGTCACACCAGTCTGATATGCTTTGCAACACTGGCAATGACCGTAGGCAACATAATTTAAGAAATAAATTTCATAAAAGAATTTGCCAATTTCTTTCTTAAGACTGTAATTAGTCAAGGAAGTTACTCACAAAGGGAGACTTCAATGCCTGGACATTTAGGTGTTCTGCAGCCCAGTGGTGTTAAAAGAAAACAAACCAGCTTCTCCCAGGCAGCGTGCAGGGAGACATATTTTTGTGGGTTCAGAAAAATCAGTCCTTCCCTGGATGCACCAGCCTTTCTTTGGGGCTCCCCATTACACTTAGCTCTCAGATAGAGGGACAGACTGGCCCTAGCTGAAGATTTACAGCCAGAATCCATTTTTTAGAAACAGGAACCTTTCTGTTTTCAAAACCATAGCAGTCTTCATCTTTTTAGACCACGGCTGAAGGAGGAAGTGCTTTTTCGGACTAAAGATTACAGCACTCACTCAAGCGATAAGCCATAGTACTTGCTGTAGCTGAGCATTGCGGAGAGTCCCTTCTGCTGTAGGGTGTTAAGAGTCTTTCATATCCTCATGTTAAAGTGGGTCCCTTTACCTGGAGTTTGTTCAATATTCATGGAGCAGAGGAAGTGTAAAGGAATGCCTCTATGGCCACATGCAATCCAAGGCTTAAGGTTGCTGTATGATACTGACAACAAAAGTGATTGCATTTGCATAGCAGGATGTTTTTCCTGGTTATTTAATATTTATGGGTCATTTTATATCTCCTAGAAGCAGAAACTTTACTAAAAGTGCACAAATCTGATTAATGAAAGTATTCACATCTGTTTAGTCAAAGTCTATAATAACTGGAAAGCACACTCAATATTTGGATTAAATTTCTCAGTTCCTTACTGTTTATATAAAAGTGGCACATCAAAAAAACGTGAATGCCATTATTTTCAGCAATGTTTTCAGACCAACAGATATTTGTGCAAGAAAGTCAGAGAAATTCTGACTGTTATGAGGACTTCTTTGGTTTTAGTGTAACAGATTTTCAGTATAAAGCCAATCGGGCAACTGTACCCTCTGCCTATGCACACCCATTTTTCCTGTTAATGAAAGTTAAACAATCCCGTATTTTTTGCTACACTTATAGGGCCTGATTCCTTATTTCACTCTTGGCAGTGAACAAATACATCAGTTCCTTGGCAAAAAGATGAAAAATGCCAAAATAAATTTTGCAGTGTGAACTGAAAGGCTCAGAATAAAAATACATCTTTCTTTTTTTAAGAGTGCCATTGGCTTACCTCTGATGCTACATCTGTAGAGGTAAGTGGCATTGCAAGCTGACCAGGCAGCTGCCTGACTGTATACTGGAATTGCAAATGAAAGCATCGCAATAAACAAAACAGATGACAACTAATAGTTTATGAATAATCCCCAGCGTGGTGTTTAGTGATGCTGTTAGCTGTCTGTCCTTCATGTAAGAATTGATCAAGATCCTGACCAGCCACAGATTCTGAGAGTCCCATAGCACTTTCCTTAAAATTAGGCTGATTTCTGTGGTTTCATTTCAATTCAGAGAAGTACACTTTCCATGATTTTTATGGCTAAACTGAGATAGAGTCTTTCCTGACAAGTACTGTGGAGATCTTTTCACACTTCAAGAGACCATTTCTTGTTCCCCTTTGGGGTTTGGATGCAAATGTGTGTTAAATTTATTACAGCCTTGTAAGAAACTTAGAGCTTCCTCCATTTATGCATCTGTGCAAGTGCCAACCAGCAAAAGGCACTTAAAGGTTTATTGTAGTCCTGAAAACTGACAATATCTGAACATTTCTAGGAAAATCTCATAGTGAGAAACAGCAACAAGGCAGGTGGCCAAGAATACATATGGCAGCGGTGACATAAACATATGGAAATTACACTTCAAATATGGTGGTGGAGGGGGTCATCTTTATTTACTAAAACAAACACCTCCTTGGATTTTAGGGGCAAAGGAATTTCTGAATGAAGGATGACTGTTGCTTGTGTGTGCCACTAAAGGTTCTGTGGAGTATAAATAAGTTGTGCTCAGCTAGGAAAAACAGATTGGGCACGGCACACCTTTAAAAAACCAACAATCTGCTAAAACTATCACTACTTCTGAGTAGTAAAGCATCTTTAATCTGTGAGGCTGTTGCTTATGTGCTGCTTTACTTTTTTGCCTGCTCATAGAAGGAGTGTGTACTTTTGTGCTGGGGCTCACAAAGGCTTACGGCTCAAACTTGATGGCTTAAATAAAGAGCTCTCAGAGGGCTGGAGAGCACAACAGCGTCCAGGCTGGGCTGCGGGTACCCTGAGCCTCAGGAATGCTGTGTGACCTCTGCCTCCTATTCAGTGGGTGAATGGAATGAGCTGGAGCCCAGGACTTATGCTGCAAGCACTTCAGTGGCTCAACCTTGTCAGCTTCATTTGCTTGACTAAGCTTCACTGAATAAAGGAAATTAAAACCTCAAGGACCTACGTTGAGATACAAACTGCATTCCTGCACTTCTGGTTGCCATCAGAATGAAACCAAAGCACAGTTTCCTTTAAAAAAGAATAAATTCTTAGCAAAATATACGGGCTCCAATTCTTCCTTGTAAGGTACAATACCTGAAGTACAATAGCTGAAGTGTAATAGCTGACTTCACTGTGAATTGGGATGTGAAGATTACCTTCCCCTCTGCCCAGTGTTCGTGTTCAGGTTTATCAGAATTTCCAGTGAAGATGTTTGCTTCTGCAGGACTGCAAGTTAAACAGAATTAAAAATCAGTGGTAGTTTTGCATGCCAAAAGAGCCAAAGTAATACGTTACAGATAATACCTCTACGTTATATTGGTCACTTCTCACAGCAGAGGAAGATGTCCCTTACCTGATGTGTCAGGGCAGGATTAGAGAACATGCTCTGTGCTTTGGCCACTCAAGTTTTAAACTATCTAAATGAGAGAGATTCTGTCATCTCCCTTAAATGACTTCTGCATTCATACTGAAAACAATCTGCTGCTACTCAGTCTAAGTTTTTCTTTGTTAAATTTTATGCCATTGTTATTGCCCTGTATTACCTACCTACATCCTTCATCTCTACTGCTGGCAGCACCGTTTTGATAGTAAAATTGCTCTTGAAAAACTGGGATTTTTGTCTGGCCTTTGAAGCTACTTACAAAGGTTGTCTAATGAATAATTATAATTTTACCAGGTGCTTTCCTAAGACACTGATTGTGTGCCTACTGAAATTAATAGCAAAAGTCCGTTGGGTACCACAGTGCAGAAACAAACCTTCGTTAAAATCAAGCCGGCCGCTATCCTAGTTATTAGAAGGATTGCATGCAGGAGCAAGATCCTGACTGCAGCTCTTTCAATAATGTACTCTCCATACTAAAAAAATAGTTACCGCCGGGATCGTTGTTACAACAATGGCAGAATTAAGCCTTACTGGTGTAAATGCTCACCCAGCTACAGGGGAAAGACATTTAGCCTGTAGATGTTGTGTCTTCAGCACAGAAGTAGGAGCTAAGATTGCTGTCAGAGGAGGCAGCTAAAGAAGACACAGATATGTTGTTTTTTTCTGCCTGTTTATTTTGGACATTTGGCAGCCCTTTGTGAACAGTTAGCATCGCTCTTCCCCGACCTTACTCTCTTTCAGAAAGCTCAGGAAGAAGGGAAACGGGTTCTCAGAAAGATACAACATGCACGTCACACCTAGAGGGGGTTCTTTAACGTACGCGCCCTGGGTTACCCGGGGTACTTCTGCCTGTCCTGTGGCACAGCACTGGACCTGCCAACCCCCCCGCGCAGGCACCCCCGGCCCTAACTCTGGCAAGGGGAGAAGGCGAGGCAGGCAGAGCTCAGCGCCCGCTTCCGCGAAGCCCAGGATGCCGCTGCTCTCACCCCCGCCCTCCCCGGCCGCGCCGCGCCGCGCCGGGGTTCCCCCCGCGCCCCCA